>NC_133152.1:32190122-32531789 GCF_048418815.1 Hemitrygon akajei | reverse complement strand
CTTGTGTATCTCATATTGACACATATGTATTCTGGCCAGAGGTCAGCATATTAAGTAATTTTGATTGCTAATGAAGTTACTTTTTTTTAAAGAAGTGCACAAAAAGTGAAGTATGGCCTTGAAAGCTACCAATACACTGTCTAATCAAAAACTCCTAGGGCAGGCAATGTTCTTAATCAAAAAAATTAGCATCTGCATCATCCTTTAACACTACATCTGAATTCTTCAATGCACCTCAGCCTCCTGCTGTTTGAGTCCCACCCTGGTATGCCAACCTGCACAATCCAGGTTGACATGCCTGTGTATGAAAGCTGAGCTGGAGATAAGACTGTTAACTAAATCCCACACTTATGTTTTGCAAATCTAATTTTTTATTAAACAAAATATACTTTATTCAAAAATAAAATTATATACAATAAACTATTCAATGACCTTCAATCCTTTACAACTGTTTCCATTGCTGTCTTCACATTTTCACACTTTTCACCACCCACGTGGCACTCTGTTATTCCATATTTACATACACTTGTTTAGGGGTATACACCCCACCCCTCAACTCCCGCAGGAGAACAAGTGTTAAGGATCCCCTGATATTGTGTGACAAGTATTTCTAATGTTTTGAATAAACGTTCTTCGAAGCTGCTTCAAATGCACATTTCATTGTTAGGAAGTTGCACTGCATTGTGTGTGTGTGTGTGTGTGTGTGTGTGTGTGTGTGTGTGTGTGTGTGTGTGTGTGTGTGTGTGTGTGTGTGTGTGTGTGTGTGTGTGTGTGTGTGTGTGTGTGTGTGTGTGTGTGTGTGTGTGTGTGTGTGTGTGTGTGTGTGTGTGTGTGTGTGTGTTTTCTCCAGCAGTTCTATTTCTTACTGTATTTTGGTTGCTACACTGCAAAGATCTTGTTAACTCCACATGGGAAACAGTTTAAACAGGTTCTGGTGCCACAGGACACGCAAATACTATTCTTGCCCACTGTTCTCTGTATGCTGTTGTTATCATAGTAAAATAAGTTCTGAGCTCTCTTCCCACTATCTTAAGTCATCATCCTTTTCAAATATCATTTATGTGGTCTAAATATATTCTGCAGAAACACCAGCGTGCATCCAATATTTTTTTTCAGTAATGGCCTTATGCAAATTAAGTTTTACAGAACAGAAACTAGCCTTCAGCCAACTCATCCATTGCAACCAAGTTGAGCAGACCTATTTCCTGGATTTTGGCCAGTATTCCTCTACACTTTTCCTATCCGTGTGCCTGTCTAACTATCTTAAATGTTGTCATTGTACCTGCCTCTGCAACTCCAGCGATTCAGAAACAGCTTCTACCCCTCTGCCATCCGATTCCTAAATGGACATTGAATCTTTGGACACTACCTCATTTCTTTTTTAATATACAGTATTTCTGTTTTTGCACTTTTTAAATTTATTCAATATGCATATACTGTAAGTGATTTACTTGTTGATTTATTATTGTTTATTTTCTCCCTGCTAGTTTATGTATTACATTGAACTGCTGCTACTAACAAATTTCACGTCACATGCCAGTGATAATAAACCTGATTCTGGTTCATCTGGCAGATTCTTACAGAAGCGCACCAGCTCTGTGCAGAGAACTTGTCTCTTTAAATCTTTCCCCACACACCTTAAAATATATGCCCTCTATTTTTAGGGACTCTTGCTGTCGTCATTCCATATCATGACCTTCCAGACGATTCTCCATATTTTCTGGCTGAGAAAGATCTCCATCAATGCCCTACTCCAGGGCCCCCCCCCAATTAGTTTTCCACAAGGGTCAAATTATGTCAAGCATGTCAAGCCAAGGGCCAAAACGTCCAGGGTTTTTTTTTTTCATTGCGCCAGTAAGTTATTTTATGGGCAATGTTGTTGTTGCTGCTATTACCATTATTATTATTAGTAGTAGTAGTAGTAGTAGTAATTTGGGCCTGGGATTCTCAAAGCCTGTGTTGTGGGTCACACAAGAAAAAAAATGCACTCTTGAAACAAAGCAAGGCCATTTAACTATGACTCTAGCTATCAAAACTGTCAGCTGTCACGTTGAGAACTCATCTGGGACTTAAAATACACACACACACACACACACACACACACACACACACACACACACACACACACACACACACACACACACACACACACACACACACACACACACACACACACACACACACACACACACACCATGGTAGTCTTCACCACTTCTATTCCACACAAAGAGTTTTAGTAGTACTGCCTTTTCCACTGTTTCTGTTCTCTCGTTTAATCTATTTGTTCTTTCTAATTAAGCTATGTAGCATTTGAAGTATGAAGTGTAGCTATAAATGACATTATCAGTATTATTGTTGTTGTAATATCATTATACCACAATAAGACTGACAAATGGACAAAAAATAAATTGATTCACTCACCAGTCAGTGAGAGAAGTGACAGACGGGTTGAGGCAATCCTTCTGATGTCGGCCTGTATTCTGTTGTGGCAATCCTGAGGCACTGGCCAAGATGTGCATTGTAGAGTCTGTTTCTGTCCTGGTTCTTGATAGAGTTCATTGAAGAAAACGATGTAGGTGGAGGGGTACAGTTTGAGTAGGAGCATTGGAATAACTCTCGTGTTTTTGAATTGAGCTTGGGGAACCACGTTGATCCAAAAGGCAATCATCCTAACGTGTGCTTTGAGCAAATCAGATGTTCCCATTTCCAAGGCCTCCATCTGAAGAGTTGCCTGGTCTGTGGAAGGCACCAGCCTGTTGGCCTCTGCAGTCCACTGGCCGTCAGTCAGGAAGAGGGGGGTGTCACCTGAGAGTTTAGGGGAGCTTTCAAATCGTTCCCTGCCGGGCTCGTCACGAAATCCTTCATCACTGGATCCTCCCGCATTTCGTTCTTCTCGCAATGCTCCCGCAGACGTGGAAAGTGCAACTTTCTCCCGTGAATGTGGCGCGCTCTACGGGGCGTAGGTCAAGTATTTAGTGTGGGACCGAGGTTAAAATAAATTAGAGCAGCGCGCTTTGTTTACTTGTTATGACAGGTGGGTTCACGGAAGTGCCAGTGGGCGATCCAGACATTTGCTTCTCGCCGTCGCCTACTGGGGTTGTCTGCCCTACTCCTTCAGTTTCATCGAAAAGACGTGGCCACAATCATCATGAGGAAACATTGGAAATGACTGGGCACATGATGTGAAGAGAGGCCAACTCTATCATCGAGGCAGCACTTCATTGGAACCCTGAAGGGCGGAGAAAACGCGGGAAATCAAAGACAACTAGGCACTGTCTTGGGGCACAATAGAGAAGATGGCCAAGGACAGACAAAGGTGTAGGACTGCAGCCTGAAGTGCCAGTGGTGTAACGGGCAGTAAGTAAATGAGTTCCCTGAGGAAAAAAGATTGTGAACTTCACCGTATCACCTCAGCCTCTTTACCACAAGGGAAACAGTCCCAGGCGAACCAGCCCAACAAACTCTTTCTTGCATGGACTATGCATCTAATGAGCCTCGAGAAATATTTCTAATCTTTCATGGAAAATAAATCTGCGTTGCAAGTTGGTTGAACAGAGATTCTCTGAGCTAGGTGAGTGACAACTTTGCTTGCCTCTTGAGACAGTAATATTTATGGATAAGGAATCTGGTGAACCAAGTTGGAGTCAAATTAAATTACACATAGTGATGTGTGAAAATAGTATTATTCAAATAAAAGGGTAATAGAGAAGATAACAATTAGAAAGTTATGAAATAAAAGACTATCATTTACTAACTACAGGATTGAAGATCTGTTTTCCAAGGATTTCAAGTCTGACCCCAAATTACACCCTTAGGACAATCCTTATCCCTTAAGACAAGGTACCACACGGTAGGCTTATTCAGAAAGTCAGAAGGCATGGGATCTAGGGAAGTTTGGCCAGGTGGATTCAGAATTGGCTTGCCTGCAGAAGGCAGAGGGTCGTGGTGGAGGGAGTACAATCGGATTGGAGGGTTGTGACTAGTGGTGTCCCACAGGGATCGGTTCTAGGACCTCTACTTTTCATGATTTTTATTAACAACCTGGATGGGGGGGGTTAGAAGGGTGGGTTGGCAAGTTTGCAGACGACACAAAGGTTGGTGGTGTTGTGGATAGTGTTGAGGATTGTCGAAGATTGCAAAGAGACATTGATAGGATGCAGAAGTGGGCTGAGACATTGCAGATGGAGTTCAACCCGGAGAAATGTGAGGTGATACACTTTGGAAGGACAAACTCCATGGCAGAGTACACAGTAAATGCCAGGATACTTGGGAGTGTGGAGGAGCAGAGGGATCTGGGGGTACATGTCCACAGATCCCTGAAAGTTGCCTCACAGGTAGATAGGGTAGTTAAGAAAGCTTATGGACTGTTAGCTTTCATAAGTCGAGGGATAGAATTTAAGAGTTGCGGGGTAATGATGTAGCTCTATAAAACTCTGGTTAGGCCACTCAGAGTACTGTGTCCAGTTCTGGTTGCCTCACTATAGGAAGGATGTGGAAGCATGGGAAGGGTACAGAGGAGACTTACCAGGATGCTGCCTGGTTTAGAGAGTATGCATTATGATGAGAGATTAAGGGTGCTAGGGCTTTACTCTCTGGAGAGGAGGAGGATGAGAGGAGACATGATAGAGGTATACAGGATATTAATGGAATAGATAGAGTGGACAGCCAGCACCTCTTCCCCAGCGCACCACTGCTCAATACAAGAGGACATGGCTTAAAGGTAAGGGAAGGGAAGTTCAAGGGGGATATTAGAGGAAGGTTTTTCACTCAGAGAGTGGTTGGTGCATGGAATGCACTGCCTGAGTCAGTGGTGGAGGCAGATACACTAGTGAAATTTAAGAGACTACTAGACAGATATATGGAGGAATTTAAGGTGGGGGTTATATGGGAGGCAGGGTTTAAGGGTCAGCACAACATTGCGGGCCGAATGACCTGTACTGTGCTGTATTGTTGTTTGTCCTTTGTTCTTTAACTTCCTCTGATATCACTAGACAACAAATTTTTTCAAATGTGTTACTTCCACAGAATTTTTTTTTGGGGTTATGATAGACCGCTTGAACCTGAGTACAAATATGTCAATCTACTTGTATCACATTGGAATGTGGAAACACAAGAAATGAACTTTTATTGAATATAATGCATTTAATTACATAAAGGTGCTGATGCATTGCAATAGTTCAACTCAGCTAAAAATGTTTTGTTGCTGATTTTTAATAGAACTCAGTATCTGAGACTTCTTCCTTAAGTGTCCAACAATAATTAACCTGCATTGATGGATTCCAGTTGCCCTGATACTGTTTCCCCATGCTCATCACTGACAGCACCAAAATTTGCAGGGAAGAAGTCTAAATGGAAATGCAGAGAATGAGTCTTTAATGACGTGTTGCACTTCATAGTTTTGTATGCTTGAAGTTTGTTGTCAACCAGCTGCATGTAGTTTGGTGCTCTATCATTGCGTAGAACATTGTCAACAACATCCTTGATATCTTCCATGCGATTTTCTCTGGTCCCACTAGAAGTTCCAAAAAAAACTGCTTTCCTTTATTGTGGCATCAGTTATTCTGATTTGAGTTATGAATTGAACTAAAATTATAGGCTATTTCAAAAAAAATTTCATGGCAATTTTCATGATCAGCTGCCCAAAATCCAGAAGATATACCCACAAGTATTCAGGAAGCAAAATCTTTTTTGTCTGGTGTACTTAATTCACAGAGATGTCACAAATGTAATTTTTTCTCAAAATATATTGCTAGGATGACAATGTTTTACTACTTGCCATGACACAGTGAGTAAGGCTGCTTCTTCAGAGTTCTAGAGAGCCAGGTTCACATCTGACCTCTGAAGTTTGTACATTCTTCCTGTGACCATTGGGTTTCTTCCAGGTACTTTGTTTCCTCCCACATTCCAGAGACGTGTGAGTCAGTGGGTTAATTGGCCAATGTAAATTGCTTTTGGTGTATAGGCAAGTGATAAAACTGGTGGGTGTGGAGTATGTGATGGGAAGGTTGGGAGAATGAAATGGGATTAGTGCAGCATTCGTGTAAAGTTGAGGGTTATTAAATCATTTGCCAGACTGCACTTGGAGTATTGTGTGCAGTTTTGGGCCATTATTTAAGAAAGGATGTGCTGGCATTGGAGAGGATCCTGGGGTTGATCCCAAGAATGAAAGGGTTAATGTATAAGGCATGTTTGATGGCTCTGGGCCTGTACTCACTGGAGTTTAGAAGAATGAGAGTGATCTTATTGAAAATTACTGAATATTAAAATGCTTAGATAGAGTGGAATTGGAGAGGATGGTTCCTACACTGGGGGTGTCTAGAACCAGAGGGCACAGCCTCAGAATACAATGATGTCCCTTTAGAACAAAGATTAGGGGGAATTTCTTCAGCCATTTGTAGTGAATCTGTGGAATTCATTGTCACAGATGGCTGTGGAGGAGGTTGATAGGTTTTTGATTAGTAGGGGTGTCAAAGGTTACATGGAGAAGGCAGGAGAATGGGATTGAGTGGGTTAATGAAGCAGCCATGGTGGAATGGTGAAGCAGACTCAATAAGCCGATTAGCCTAATTCTGCTCCTATATCTTATGGGTTAATGTGTATTAACCCATAAGGACAGAGTTTGTTTATGCACTATATGGTTTTGTTACATCCTTGTCAGAGCCTTAGAGGATGGCTGTTACACAGTAATTACAACATTAAATGTGCTGTTATTTTCCATCTTAATTCTGCGACCATTCAAATATTCTATTGTTTTGAGTCAAAGATTCAAAAAGGCACTTCCAAGAAGATAGCATCAATCACTAAGGATCCACACCATCCAAGACAGGCCCTCCTTTCACTACTCTTATCAGGGAAGAGGCACAGGAGTCTGAAGTCCAACATGATTTAGGAACAGGTTCTTCCTCTCTGCCATTAAATTTCTGAACTGTTCATGAACACTAGTTTGGTTTGTACTATCTATTCTGCAAGTTATGGTAGTTTGTTTTCCTTTATTCTGTACTGTGTTGCAAAACAGCAAAGTTCATTTCGTAGAAGTCACTGATAATAAATGTGATTTTGAAGATTCAACAACATTTCTAATGATTTTGTCGGGGGATAAAAACCCACGAACTGCTGCACAGAATAATTCCGTGCAGCGGTTCATGTTTTAACCACAAGATGGCAGTCTTTATGTCTGGCAATACTCAGCGTTCAGCAAGGTCCAAAACTTCACACAGGTAATAATGTACTCTTAAAAGTATATCTTGTTGATACGCATTTGTGCTCTCTAGAGTGCAGTACAGCGAAGGCTCATTGACTGATATAATTACTAGTAAATCTAGTTCAGAGATTTTTAGCAGCATTATAAATTTGGCCAGAGCAATGGGAGGAATTCCTTTGCTCTTTATGGACTTTTTGTATCCACCTAGCCGATTTCATTTGACGCATGGTACCCACAATGCAGCAGCACTCCTTCAGTGTGTCAGTAGAATGTCACATTATACACGCAGTGGCCACTTCATTAGGTACAGCTGCTCATTTATGCAAATATCTAATCAACCAATCATGATGCAGTAACGCCAGGCATAAAAGCATGCAGACATGGTCAAGAGGTTCAGCTGTTGTTCAGACCAGACATCATAATGGGGAAGTATTGTGATCTAAGTGACTTTGACTGTGGAATGATTTTTTGGTGCCAGATGGGATGGTTTGAGTACCCCAGAAACTGCTGATCTCCTGGGATTTTCATGCTTAACGAACGGTCTCTAGAGTTTACAGAGAATGGTGCAAAAAAAAATTTAAAAAATGATTGAGCAGCAGTTCTGTGGGTGAAAACATCTTGTAAGTAAGAGAAGTCAGAGGAGAACAGCCAGACTGGTCAAGCTGACAAGAATGTGACAGAAACTCAAGTAACCACACATTACAACGGTGGTGTGCAGAGGAACATCTCTGATCACTCAGCAAGTTGAACCTTGAAGGGGATGGGCTACAGCAGCAAAAGACCACGAACATACACTCAGTGGGCACCTTATTAGGTGCAGGAGGAACCTTGTAAAGTGCCCACTGAATATATGTCTTCCTTTGAATAAAACATTGATATACCCCTTCTCATACAGATGTTGAAGTATTAAAAGGTGTTTTGGGGCATATAAAGTTGTGAAATAGAACACTTTGTAATTGAAAGTTTTCCTTTCTGCCTTCAAAGTGGGGATTAAGATGACACTTTGACTTGGTTGTGACAGTGCAACTTCTGGGACTAGGTCAGTACTCTATCGTCCACACTTCCTCCAGACAGCAGCAGGAGATGTATTCCATAGCAGCATCAAATAGGTGCACTCTGATTGCTTAATCTGTGCCATTTAAACTTCGGCCAGCACAGTGATGCAAATCTTATTACTGCTGCCTCACACGCAGATAGAGCGCCAAGTCCTACAAAAGCAAGAAACTATAGATGCTGGACACCTGAAATGATAAGTTAATGTTGGAATTACTCAGCATCTGTAAAAAGAGAAAAAGAATTAACAGCAGATCCAATTTTAACAAATACACGCAGTGGCAACTTTATTAGGTACACCTGCTCACCAGTGCAAATATCTAATCGGCCAATCATGTGGCAGCAACTTAATGCATAAAAGCATGCAGGCATAGTCAAGAGGTTCAGCTGTTGTTCAGACAAATAATCAGAACATGGAAGATCAAACAACACACACAAAATGCTGGTGGAACACAGCAGGCCAGGCAGCATCTACAGGGAGAAGCACTGTCGAAGTTTTGGGCCAAGACCCTTCGTCCTTCGAGACCCTCATGTCAGGACACATGGAAGAAATGTGATCTAAGTGACTTTGACCATGGAATGACTGTTGGTGCCAGACAGGGTACTTTGATTATCTCGGAAACTGCTGACCTCCTGGGATTTTCAAGCACAGCAGTCTCTAGTGTTTACAGAGACTGGAGCAAGGAACAAAACAAAACTGAGTATGCAGCACTTCTGTGGGCGAAACCCCTTGCTAACGCGAGAGGTCAGAGGAGAATGTCCAGACAGGTTCAGGCTGACAGGAAGGCGGTAGTAACTCAAATAACCATGTATTACAACCGTGTTTTGAAGAAGAGCACAACACGTCCAAACTTGAAGTGGATGGGGTATAACAGCAGAAGGCCACACTGTGTTCCACTCCTGTATCTAATAAAAGTAACCACTGAGCATATACATTTAGAACTGAATATGTTGATTGGTTGAGATTGTTGAATTGGTGATGATTGATCCGTACACAGTTAAAGAAAGAAAGATTTAGTTTAATTGTACATGGAGATACTTTTTCAGTGATGTTGTGTCATAATTTGGTCCAAACATAATATCTTTTAAACACAGAAAAGCGTGGTCCTGTTTTATATTGTTAGCGCTTAATCCTGCTTTCTCATTTTATCATCAATCTTACCCACCCATACCACAAATTCTTCCTTCAGTGGGAACTTCATCCTCAATGCATTTTCATGTTAACCTACATCAAACAGCTCCACCCTTCAAATGTTAACCAGCAATGGCAGACGTATGGTAAACAAATCACGAAATGTAAGTGAAGTGTGCAAGATAATGAGTAAAATAAACATTTAGAGATTTATAGAAAGAAACCGTACATCAAAAATATCCCAGAAATAATAGCTCAACTGCTTGAACCTCATGGCATCACAATCACTTACAAACCAACAGCAACTTTAAAGAAGCTTGTTTCACGAACCAAGGTACCAATAAAGACAACCAAAAAAAGCAATGTGTTTTACAGCATCAGCTGTGGAGATTACAACAAGATCTACTTTGGCCATTCAGGACGAAAACTCTCAACTCATTGACGGGATCACAAACTGCCGGTATGGAGACATGATCCACTGTCGCTGATCTTGGTACACGAAGATCGAGAAGGACACCACTTTAACTGGGACACCGTGGAGGTGTCAGGAGCGGGGGCTGGATGGACCCAAACGCAGGACGCAGACACTGAAGTACTAGGGGGAGGACAGGATGGGGATGCCATGGCATGTAAGGGTTAATGCAGGCAGGGCTGGATCCAAGAGTTCAGACGAGGCAGGCAAGCAGGCAGGCAGATCCCACGGTTCGGGGGTGGGCAGGCAGGCAGGGAGATCCCACGGTTTGGGGCGGGCAGGCAGGCAGATTCCTCATGGTGGGCCGCAGGGATCCCAGGCGGGAACACAGAAGCCTGGGCCAGTTGCGGACACCTGGGCAGGTGCGGGGCACAACCCTTAGGAAGCAATAGGTGGAAGGGGCAGAACCCCCACCAGGCAGCAGCAGTCCAGCCGGACCCGCCCGACAGAGGCAACAGGTAGGGAGGGGCAGAACCCCCACCGGGCAGCAGCGGTCCAGCCTGACCCGCCCAACGGAGGCAACGGGTAGGAAGCTGGGTCCAGGGTAAGCAGCAAAACTACAGTGATCCACCGGGTACATTGGTAAATTGGGAAAGGCAACCGACAGCGTGGCAGCACAAGCAAGGAGAATAAGGTGGAACAGCAGGACCAGCGCACAGGAGAGAAGCAGGGGAACAAGACCAACTGGATAGAGCATATACAGAACAAAACAACCACCTGCCCGGTCTCCGTCCCACGGCCCCTTATAAACACCTGCAGCCGAATTGGCCACAGGTGTGCCTCCTTGATCCAGGATGATCTTAACAGGCTCAAAGGGGCCAGGAGGGACAGCTGCAAGACCCGGAGTCCGGAGCACTCGGACCGGATCGAGACCCAGAACACAGATTCCGGACTAGACCGGACCCTGACAGGAGGTTCTGCCACAGGCAAACATATAGCAGGAGTGAGAAATGTTAGAATTGAGGTTCCCTTCTGACAACTCCATAAACAAGTATATCAAAATAGACACCACCTACAAACCCCAAACAGCCAAAGAAATGCTAGCCAACAGAATTCAACAGTCAACTGAAGGGGTAGCCAGTCAGGACCGAGGTAACTGAACAGGGCCTATATAAACCCTGGAGTGGGCTAGCACCCACAGCGTCTACACCCTCCTACAGAAAGCCCAAGCCAGATGGGCTGGCCATGTCATCAGGATGTCTGACAGTCGACTACCAAAACAGCTGCTGTATGGAGAGCTGAGCCAGGACAAGCGCTCAGTTGGAGGGCAGAAGAAACGTTTCAAAGACTGCCTCAAAGTGTCCCTCAAAGACCTCAACATCAATCCCAGTAGCTGGGAATCGCTTGCTCTGGACTGCCCACCCCGGTGGAGCAGGACCACTAAAGGAGCGTATGCAGCAGAAATCAGACGCACCGCAGAGGCTCAGAGGAAACGCGCCGTGCGCGAGGCTCGAGCTACCTCCACTTCCACTGCAGCACCTACCCTCATGTGTCCCACATGTGGGCGAGCTTTCAGGGCCCAGATTGGCCTCACCAGTCACCTCCGGACCCACAGTCACAAACCCTCCACCTGACAGAAGTCGTGGTCGTCTTCGACTCCAAAGGACAAACAACAACAACATATAAACTCAAGCACTCCAACAACTGTGCACTGAGGATGGCAGCTTGACTGGTGATGAAACGTCTGCAAGCTAATTACCAAGCTCGGCAAACACCACAGTATCAAACACCTCAACCTGCACTACCAATATTCGCCAACATCCTAAGATAAGATTTAAGTAGAGAGATTCAAACGTGTGAGCAAAATTACTGAAGGTGGAGGTGAGTATTCTTTTCTTCAGAAGGTGGTTAGAATCTGAAATCCACTGCTGGTGAAAACAAATTGATTCATGGCTTCATTAGGGAATTGGATAGGTACTTGAAAGGTAAAAACAATAGGAACCCATGAACAAAGTGGTTGAGGAAATTGCTCTAATAGAGCTGATACAGATTTGAGAAGCCAGCTGGTCTCTTTCCAGTGCCATCCACAATGCTAATTTGAAGATGTCCTGGGTACTTTGTAGGGTAATACCCAAGATGGACTAAATTTGCAACCCTCTGCAGCTTCTTTCATTCCTGTGCAGTAGCCACCCCATACCAGACAGTGATGCAGCCTTTCAGAATGCTCTCCACGGTACATCTACAGAAGTTTTTGAGTGTATCTTTTGACATACTAAATCTCTTCAAACTGCTAATGAAGTATAGTCGCTGTCTTGCCTACTTTATAACTGCATCGATATGTTGGGACCAGGTTCAAGATTTTGACATGCAGGAACTTGAAACTGCTCACACTCTCCACTTATGATCCCTCTATGAGGATTGGTATGTGTTCCTTCGTCTTATCCTTGCTGAAGTCCACAATCAGCTCTTTCATCTTACTGACGTTGAGTGCCAGGTTGTTGCTGCGACACCACTCCACTAGTTGGTATATCTCACTTCTGTACGCCCTCTTGTCACCATCTGAGATTCTACCAATGATGGTTGTATCATCAGCAAATTTATTGATGGTATTTGAGCTATGCCTAGCCACACAGTCATGGGTATAGAGAGAGTACAGCAGTGCGCTAAGCACACACCCCTGAGGTGCACCAGATCTTCAGGTTAGGAAGCCGAGGATCCAATTGCAGAGGGAATTACAGATACCCAGGTTCTGTAACTTCTCAATCAGGATTGGGGGAATGATGGTATTAAATGCTGAGCTGTAGTTGGTAAACAGCATCCTGACGTAGGTGTTTGTGTTGTCCAGGTGGTCTAAGGCTGTGTGAAGAGCCATTGAGATTGCATTTGCCGTTGATCTATTGTGGTGATAGGCAAATTGCAATCGGTCCTGAGCCTTGCTGAGGCAGGAGGTCAGTCTAGTCATGACCAACCTCTCAAAGCATTTCATCACTGTAGATATGAGTGCTATCAGGCGATAGTCATTAAGGCAGCTCATATTCTTCTTCTTAGGTACTGGTATAATTGTTGCCTTTTTGAAGCAAGTGGCAACTTCTGTCCGTAGCAGTGAGAAGTTGAAAGTGTCCTTGAATACTCCCGCTAGTTGGTTGGCACAAATTTCAGAGCCTTACCAGGTACTCCATTGGGACCTTCTGCCTTGTGAGGGTTCACTCTCTTTAAAGACAGTCTAACATCAACCTCTGAGACAGAGATCACAGGGTCATCAGGTGCAATCACAGCTGTATTTATATTCTCCCTTTCAAAGCAGGAATAGAAGGCGTTGGGTTCATCTGGTAGTGAAGCATCTGCCATTCATGCTATTGGGTTTTGCTTTGTAGGAAGTAATGTCTTGCAGACCCTACCAGAGTTGTCGTATATCCAATGTCGCCTCCAACCTTGTTCAAAATTGTCTCTTCTCCCATGAGATAGCCATCCGCAAATCATACCTGGTTTTCTGATACAGGCCTGGGTCGCCGGACTTGAATGCCACAGATCTAGCCTTCAGCAGGTGATGTACCTCCTGGTTCATCCACGGCTTTTGGTTTGGGAATGTACAGTAAGTCTTTGTAGACACACACTCATCCACACAGATTTTAATGAAGTCGGTAACAGCTGCAGCATACTCATCCAGATTCAAAGATGAATCCCTGAATACAGTCCAGTCCACCGGTTCAAAGCAGTCCTGTAAGCATTCCTGTGCTTCCTTGTCCATATCTTCTTGGTCCTCACTACTGTTGCTGCAATCTTCAGTCTCTGCCTATACTCAGGGAGTAGAAGTACAGCCAGGTGATCAGACTTCCGGAAGTGAGGGTGTGGAACAGCACAGTAGGCATTCTTGATGGTGGTGTAACAATGGCCCAGTATTTTGCTTTCTCTAGTATTGCAAGTGATCTGTGGATGGTAATTGCTTAGAGGTTCTTTCAGACTGATCTGGTTAAAATCTCCCAAAACGGTGGTGAAGGTGATAGGGTGTGCTGTTTTGTGCATGTTGATCCCATTGCTCAGATCATCTAAAGGCTGATTGACTGGCCTGAGATGGAATGTATATTGCTACCAAAATGATCCTGGAAACTCATACAGTAAGTAAAATAAATGGCACTTAACTGCTAGATATTCTAGGTCTGGTGAGCAGAATTGGGACAGCACTGATATATTTGTGCACCAGGAAGAGTTGATCATGAGGCATACTCCTCCACCTCTGCTTTTGAGAGACTCTGTAGATATATCCTGATGGTGTATAGTAAACCTGTCGATCTGAATTGCTGCATCCGATACGGAAAGGGTTAACCAGGATTCCGTGAAACAAAAGACACAAGCGGTACTAATGTCCCTCTGATTCAGCACCCTAGCTCTGTGATCATTGATTTTATTCACCAGAGACTGCATGTTTGCCAGCAAGATAGTTGGAATTGGGAGTTTAAAACCCCGTTTCCTTAGACGCATTTGTATCCCTGACCTGCAGCCCCATTTCCTGCGTGGAATCCTTCAAGGACGAATCCGCCCCAATCAACATTGTTTCTGTTCGTTTTAAGCAGCAATAGTTCGTTTAAATGGACAAAGACATCTTCGTTGACTGTACTGACCTTGGAAGCAGTTGTGCTTTTTAGCTGTATCAGGCTGAAATGAGAATATTTAATCGTATCCATTGAGAGTTCTGCTGCTACACGAGTCGTCCCTAGGCAGCCTGGAAGTAAAAAAAATACCTGAGGAGTATTGATAATGGCTGGGGTCATCCGTCTTGTAAAGACATGGCCCAGAAAAAGGTAATGGCAAGCTGCCTCTGTAGAAAATTTTGCCAAGAACAATGAAGATGTGGGACATCATCATATGGCATGACACATAATGATGACGATCTGTTCCAGACCTGCTTTTGGATAATTCCACAATTTTCTATGGGTGATGCATTTAGGTTAACGTTAACTTAGCCTTCTGGGAAGAAAGCTCAAACTCAACATTTTATCTGTTATTGTTTGTAAAGAGGGTTTTTGTTGGTTGTTTATGAGTTCCATAGTTTTCTTTATAAACTGCTGACGTTCAATGACATTGGGTGAGACCCTCACTGTCAATATTTTTGGAGTCACTCAACCAGAGCAGCCCCCATGTAAATACAGCGGTGATAAGGAAAGGTCAGAGACTGATATCTTGCAGTGACTGGCTTACCTCTGGAAACCTCAAAGCCTTGCCACTATCAGGTCAGCAGAGCAATGGAAAGTTCTCCAGTTGCCTCAATGAGAGCCAGCAGAGAAGCATCCAGGACAAAGCAATGATATCATCCATCCTACATAGTTATTCTATTCACCACAAGTGCACAGTGATTCCAGTGGGTACCATGCTAGGCTATGCTGACTGTACCTCCTAAATCCATTTGAAGTCTCTGAGCCCGTACTCACCAAAATTTAGAAAAATGTCGGGTATTGATACCTGTTGAATATTGAAAGGCCTACATAGCGTGGATGAGGGAAGTTTAATGGGGAATAATGGAGAAGTTTAGGACCTGCGGACACAGCCTCAGAAAAGAAGGACACCCCTTTCGAAAAGAAATGGGAAGGAATTTCTTTAGCCAGAGGGTGGTGAATCTGTGGAATTCATCGCCACAGACAGCTGTGAAGGCCAAGTCATTGGGTATATTTAAAACAGAGGTTGGTAGGTTCTTGATTAGTAAGGAAATCAAAGGTTGTAGGGAGAAGGCAGGAGAATGGGGTTGAGAGGGTTAATAAATCAGCCATGATTGAATGGTGGAGCATATTTGATGGGCCAAATAGCCTAATTCTGCTCCTACATTTTATAATGAAGGCAGTCCATTATCTGCACCAAATGTCTGCACTGATTCTGTTCATTGCATTCACTGGATGATAACAATTAAGAACTTTGCACAGTTTTATAGCACTGTTGTACTATTGGTAGTATTCTAATTGTTCTGTATTTCATTTGTTACTTGGTTTGCCTTTTTTATGCCTTTTTAAACTACTTCCATAAAACTTAAGCTCTTTGGGGCTGCCGCTTAATTGGGCCAAAAAGTACTTGTTCTGATATATTCCAATTAACTGGAATGGTGTGTGTGTGTGTGTGTGTGTGTGTGTGTGTGTGTGTGTGTGTGTGTGTGTGTGTGTGTGTGTGTGTGTGTGTGTGTGTGTGTGTGTGTGTGTGTGTGTGTGTGTGTGTGTGTGTGTGTGTGTGTGTGTGTGTGTATTACACAGTATTGCTACCACATATGAAAAAAAATTCAGGACATATGTCAGTGGTAACAAACCTGATTCACTGTGGATAGGCAATAGATCCTGGGCTTTCTATCGAAACACTGATCCAAAAATTAATTTTTAAAAATCGTGCTTCAAGCCATTTTTTAAACTAAATTGATACTTGTAAAGAACATACGAGGATACATGCCTAGATCTGCCCTTAATGCATAACAAAACAGAGACCCATCTCAACCATTGTTCAAAGAATAAAAGGCACTCTGAGCATCTTAATATACTCTGCTGGGACAAGTCCAAACATACTCCTACTCTGTCATTATAAACCCAACAGGGCTTAACTTAAGGGAAGCTACATTTTTCTACTATTATGTTTCTTTTTAACCAAATTTCCCCGCCCGTATCTCTCTGCATCTGTTTTTATTTGTTGGTCTACTTGATGTTTATCTCGGAGCGTTTAGTTTCAACCTCCTCTCAAGGGGGTGAGGGTGCACTCCTGAGTGGTGGGTTCGAATCCCACTCCGGGAACTTGACCCGATAAGTTAGGAGTTCTTGTGTGCGACTTGATAGATTGCAACACAGCACTGACATTAAACCGTGGTCTTGTCTTCCCCCAGAAGGTGGGCGTATGCCGGGGGGGGGGGGGCCCGCTAAAGATCTACTGCTAAGGTTCGAGAAAGATGAATACAAGGAGGCTCAAGTTGAACATGAACACTGGTTTAGACAAATTGGGCTAAAAGGGCAATATATAGAAATGCTTCATATATACACTTCCCTTAATATATTTAAATCACTCACTTAGATTAACTACAAATATTAGTATCAATGATTTACTGTATATACAGTATATATACACCTCAATGACCACTTTATTAGATAGATAGATAGATACTTTATTGATCCCAAAGGAAATTACAGAGTTACAGCAGCATTACAAGTGCACAGATATACAAATATTAGAAGAGAAGTAAGAAAGAATTTTAAAAAAGTCACCTTAAAAATAAAATGTACAAGATTTACAAGTCAAAGATTAAAGGATTTACAAGTTCACACTGATAAGAATGTAGTGCAAGGATTACTGTAATATTAAACAGTAATGGGTGAGCATTCATACCGTCCAGATAAGAAGTGATGATAGCATTGCCCAGGATGACCGCAATAGCAGGGTGTGGTAAAGAGAGTAAACAGAGTTGTTCAGTCGTTGTCGAGTCTGACTCTTTTGTGACCTCATGGACTCCTGCACACCAAGCCTTCTTGTTGGAAACTGCCTCTCGAAGATCCCCCAAGGTCATACACATTGTCTGAGTAATATTATCTATCCATCGACCGCTCCTTCTCCTACCTTCTGTTCCACCTAACATGAGAGTCTTCTCCAACAATCCTGTCTTCTCATGATGTGGCCAAAATATTTGAGCTTTTGTCTCATAAGAGCTCTGGTAAACCGAGGTTAATGACAGGCTAACAGAAGGGGGTTATCATTTCCCTGGCCACAGGTTGACTCATTATAGAGATGTATCTAATAAAGTGGCCTCTGAGAATAAATACTTCATCTAGAATAACACCGAATGTGATATTTTGGCACTATTTGAAAAGTTGCTGTTATCCTGGCTGATGTTCATCATCAGAGCAAAGAAAAGAGCTGAAAAAATTACCGCTGACTCCACCCATCTTAGCAGTCACCTATTAACCAAATTGCATTAGGGAGACTCTGCAAGTCCATCGCCACCAGGCCCACATGTCATCTCCGAAGCTTCTTTCCTGTAGCAAGCCAGCTTCTCAACAAAACTCACTCAGGTGTAATGCCCTAATGTCCCAACACAACATCCATTAAATGGTATTTCCTGCTCTCCTTGTTCCGTTGATAATTATTAAGTCTGTTCATACGTTCACATTTATTTAAGTTTGATTATTGATGAGCGCTCATGTGGCTGTTTGCATTATTGTAAATTGTTGGTTGCTATTGGTTTGTCTGTTATGGTATTGTCCTGTGTTTTATGCTTGGCACCGAACCATAATCAATTCCAGTATGTTTCACATACCAGCAATAAAGTGATTCTGATTCTGATACTATTTCTCAACAGACATAGAGTCATAGAAAAGTATAGCACAGACAGTGGCCATGTGGCCCATCCAGTCCATGCCAAACCATTTAAACTGCCTACTCCCATCGACCTGCACCAGGACCATTGCCCTCCTTACCCTTACCATCCATGTACCTATCCAAACTTCTCTTAAACTAAGAGTTGTTAAAATACATTAGGACGGATAAGTCCCCGGGGTCTGACGCCAATATTCCCCAGGCTGCTCCACAAGACGAGGGAAGAGATTGCTGAGCCTCTGGCTAGGGTCTTTATGTCCTCGTTGTCCACGGGAATGGTACCGGAAGATTGGAGGGAGACGAATGTTGTCCCCTTGTTCAAAAAGGGTAGTAGGGATAGTCCGGGTAATTATAGACCAGTGAGCCTTACATCTGTGGTGGGAAAGCTGTTGGAAAAGATTGTTAGAGATAGAATCTATAGGCATTTAGAGAATCATGGTCTGATCAGGGACAGTCAGCATGACTTTGTGAAGGGCAGATCGTATCTAACAAGCCTGATAGAGTTCTTTGAGGAGGTGACCAGGCATATAGATGAGGGTAGTGCAGTGGATGTGATTTACATGGATTTTTGTTATTTTTATTAACAACCTGGATATGGGGGTAGAAGGGTGGGTTGGCAAGTTTGCAGACGACACAAAGGTTGGTGGTGTTGTGGATAGTGTTGAGGATTGTCGAAGATTGCAAAGAGACATTGATAGGATGCAGAAGTGGGCTGAGACATTGCAGATGGAGTTCAACCCGGAGAAGTGTGAGGTGGTACACTTTGGAAGGACAAACTCCAAGGCAGAGTACAAAGTAAATGCCAAGGTACTTGGTAGTGTGGAAGAGCAGAGGGATCTGGGGGTACATGTCCACAGATCCCTGAAAGTTGTCTCACAGGTAGAAAGGGTAGTTAAGAAAGCTTATGGAGTATCAGCTTTCATAAGTCAAGGGATAGAGTTTAAGAGTCGCGGGGTAATGATGCAGCTCTATAAAACTCTGGTTAGGCCACACTCGGAGTACTGTGTCCAGTTCTGGTCACCTCACTATAGGAAGGATGTGGAAGCATTGGAAAGGGTAAAGAGGAGATTTACCAGGATGCTGCCTGGTTTAGAGAGTATGCGTTATGATCAGTGTTTAAGGGAGCTAGGACTTTACTCTCTGGAGAGAAGGAGGATGAGAGGAGACATGATAGAGGTATACAAGATATTAAGAGGAATAGATAGAGTGGACAGCCAGCACCTCTTCCCCGGGGCACCACTGCTCAGTACAAGAGGACATGGCTTTAAGGTAAGGGGAGGGAAGTTCAAGGGGGATATTAGAGGAAGATTTTTTACTCAGAGGGTGGTTGGTGTGTGGAATGCACTGCCTGAGTCAGTGGTGGAGGCAGATACACTAGTGAAATTTAAGAGACTACTAGATAGGTATATGGAGGAATTTAAGGTGGAGGGTTATATGGGGGGGCAGGGTTTAATGTTTGGCACAACATTGTGGGCCGAATGGCCTGTACTGTGCTGTATTGTTCTTTGTTAAATGTTGAAATCGATCATGCATGCATCACTTGTGCTGGCAGCTCATTCCACACTCTCACGGCCCTCTGAGTGAAGAAGTTTTCCCTCATGTTCCCCTTAAACTTTTCACCTTTCACCCTTAACCCATGGTCTCTAGTTGTGGTTGCACCCAACGTCAGTGGAAAAAGCCTGCTTGCACTTACCCTATAATCTTGTTTACCAACATCTAACCTCCTCTCAGTATTTTACATTCCAAAGAATAAAGTTCTAATCTATTCAATCTTCCTTTCTAACTCGGGTCCTCCAGAATTGGCAACATCCTTGTAAATTTTCTCTGTACTCTTTTGATCTTATTTACAACTTTTCTGTAGGTAGGTGACCAAAACTGCACACAATACTCCAAACCTGGCCTCACCAGTGTCTTATACAACTTGAATGTAACATCCCAAACATCTTCTGGTCTTGTACCACATTGTTTATTGTGGGACTTTGCAGACTATAAACTAATAGCATTAGATTCCTGACATCAAAACTAATTTTAAGCTTAATTCATTAGCTGCAGACACTTGTGCTTGTGAAAGGAGGTTCCAAACTGCAACACTTCCCTCACCTTTCTCTCATGTCCACTCCCTCTTGTTGGGCTACAATTTCACATTTACACAAAGCAACCGTCTGGTATGGCGGGGATTGGGGCAAACACTGCAGAGGGTAGTAAACTCCATCAGCTCCAGCATGGGCAATAGTTCCCCTCTCTCCCACCACTGACGACATCTTCAAAAGGCAGCATCCATCATTAAACAGCCCCATCACGTGGGACACACTCTCTTCTCACTACCACCATTAGGAAGGAGGTAGAAAACCTTAAAGACACACACTGCACATTTTAGGAACAGCTTCTTCCCCTCTGCCATCAGGTTTCTGAATGGACAATGAACCCACAATCACTACCTCAGTATTTTTGTTCTCTTTTTGGACTACTTATTTAATTTATATGCACACAATATAATTCATAATATATTTCAGGTATTGCTGATGCAAACAACAAACTTTATGACATATGTCAGTGATAGTAAACCTGATTCTGAACTCCGTCTCATCCTCACCCAATACCTCCCATGCAGGACAGGACCAAATATTGCCATGAACATCAGAGATTCTGCTGCTGCTAGAAATCTTGAGCAAAATGCACAATTTGCTGAAGGAACTCATCAAGTCAGGGAGCTTTCCTCCAGTAACCCCATGGCCCCTTATTTCTGCTGGGATTTGAAAACCTGTCCATACTTTCAGTATAATCCCCAGATTGCGGTGTATGGGGTGTCCAGGGAGGGGTAGCACCTCTGGTGAAGGGGCCTTTGGTGTCCATTTGGGCAACACTGGACACTCAGTTCTCCACTGCTGCTCTAATTAGCTGTTTGCATGCGACAGCAGCCTCACCCCAGTGCGGCACCTAGGCATGCGGGCTAAGCCAAGCGAGGATAGCTGCCAGGCCTCATACCCTGCTGAGACAGGGACAGGCCTATCCTAGCATGTGAAGCTAGCTCCAGCAGATTGGATGGATGAGGACAAATGTGAGCTCCATCGGCCAGGGAGATGTCTCTGCAATGCTTTGAGGAGATCGAAGGGCATGACAGAAGACATGGATGGTCATCCGTTGCAACCCTGGAAGACCCCAGTCGGAGACAACTACTCGTAACTCTGGACCCGGACTTCCAAGGTCAAGAGAGTGGAACTGCCCGCGTACACTTCAAAAACTCTCCAACACAGGTCTCCTGTCATTGCTGGATTCGACGGGCAACCAACAATCTCCAGAAAAAGAAAACAAAATAATCCAAGTGGAGTCAGTTCTGCCTGTCAGTGAGCCTAGGCATGGCGACTGCTCTGCCAAGAGATGGCATGAATGTAACGGGCAGAATGGCCTCCTCGTGTTTGATCAGTGAACTCAGATGTAGCTGTAAAAATTGCACGTATCCAGTCAGTGACCATACAGTGAGCGAATTAATAGATTCAAATTGCTGTCAGACTTGGTATGGTGATAACCACGATACTACACTCAGTTTATCCTGTACCTAATAAAGTGGCCACTGAGTGTATCTTCATGGTCTTCTGCTGCTGTAAGCCCATCCACTTCAAGGTTTGATGTGATGTGCATTCTCAGAAGTATTCTTCTGTGCACCACTGTTGCAATGTGTGGTTATTTGTGTTACTGTCACCTCCCTGTCATCTTGAACCAGTCTGGCCATTCTCCTCAGACCTCCATCATTAACAAAGCACTTTTGGCCACAGAACTGACACCCGCTGAAAGTTTTTTTTCTCATTGTGTTGTACTATTCTCCGTAAACTCTAGAGCCTGCCCTGCGTGATAATCCCAGGAGATCAACAGTTTTTGAGATACCCAAACCACCCCATCTGGCACCAACAATCATTCCATGGTCAAAGTCATTTAGATCACACTTCTTCCCTATTCTGATGTTTGGACGGAACAACCACAGAACCTCTTGCCAATATCTGCATGCTTTTAGGTATTGAGTTGCAGCCACGTGATTGGCTAATTAGATATTTGCATTAACAAGCAGGTGTACCTAATAAACTGGCCACTGAGTGAATAGTTCAGACGATAAACCGCCTGACGACAGGGACAGTTTCGTTTCAGACACCTTACTTCAGGCAGCACTTAATAAGTGCGGCAACAGGGAGGAAGTAACTTGGGACAGAAAGAAGTGTTAAATGTAGCATGTATCTTCAATTTATTTTAGATTAGTTTACTAAGAGTGCAATGATTGTCGCCTTCTTCAGATTACTTGGGTACAGTTCTCCATAAAAGTGGGTTCACAGGGCCAATATTTATTTCAATTTCATTTCCTTAATTTTTTTTTAAACGATTGCAGTCTTGCAACTGCTGGTAGCCTTTTATGTGGCTGCTGGGAGTCGATGATTACTTCGTCCGGCCGTGGGAAAGAAGATGTGAGAAACTGGTGGATATGTTGTAACTTGCTGGGGCTCTTGAACCCACTATATCTGCAAGGCACAGGTCCAACTGCCGAAAGGCTTTAAATCAAACGTTTTGACATCTATTAAGAAATCTCCAAATTAGAGGCATGTCCATGTCGTCTGGAGCATTTGAAATGGCACGGGTGAATTGCCCTTACAGTGGCTTGTGCAGAGTCAACCCCAGCAGACAAAGGAGTTTGGTTTCGATTACACACCCTTTCAAACAATACCGATTGACTAACCTTGAGACATCCGATGTAACACTGCACTTTGTACTGCCGATGAATTTCTCACCTTGAATGGTTTTCAACCTGACACGCACACACTTACTTACAGACACACTCCCTCCTCTCTCATACACACACACACACACACACACACACACACACACACACTCTCTCTCTCTCTCTCTCTCTGTCTCTCTCTCTCTCTCTCTCTCTCTCTCTCTCTCTCTCTCTCTCTCTCTCTCTCTCACCTCTTATAGAGTCATAAAAAAGAACAGCACAGAAACAGGCCCTTCGGCACATCTAGTCAGTGTCTGCACCCGGACCATACCCCTCCCACGCACATACCGATCCAAACTTAAACGTTGAAATCGAGCTCGCATGCGCTGGCAGCTCGTTCCACACTCTCACCACCCCTGAGTGAAGTAGAATCCCCTCCTGTTCACTCGGGCTGGGCTCTCATTTCCTTTTTTCCTGGGCCCCTCACTCCTCTTTGCCGCTCTTTGTCTACTCTCATCCTCTCGTTCCTTTCTCTCTACTTACTCTCATCAGCTCTCCCCATTCACTCTCTCATTCCCTTGTTCCTTTCTGTTCATTCACTCGTTTCCCCTCTCTCCTTTACACCCACTCGCTCATTTCCACAATGCTATCTTCATACTTATTCTTTCATTTTATCGCTTTGTCTCTCTCTCTCTCTCTCTCTCTCCCTCTCCCTCTCCCTCTCCCTCTCCCTCTCCCTCTCCCTCTCTCTCTCTCTCTCTCTCTCTCTCATAGCCTCAGTGCCTTCTCCTCTCCATCTGTCTTTACCTCACTATTTTTCCTACAGACTCTCTCGCTCTCTCTCTTGGTGCCTCCCTATCCCAGGACACAGTCGCACACAACTTGCTACTTCACTTCTGCCATTACTGAAGAAGTTAATTCTGTAATCCAAGACAGCTTTCCAAAGCCTCTGCCTGTCACTATGCCAGGATTCCACACCCAGGAATCTTCTCCAGAAACTACCACCACTTTTCCTCTTCCTTTGAAGGGTTCTTGCCAGGTCTGGCAAAGGGTCTTTGACCTGAAATATTAACTCTAATTATTTTCTCCACCTGCAGCCTGAACTGCTGAGTGCCGCCAACATTTTCGATTTTATTTTAGATTTCCATTGCCTACTTTTTTTAAAGATTTTTTATTTCTTCCTTTCATTTAACAGTTTTGGGAGATCTGTTTCTTCCTCTTCCTAATCTTCCCTCTCTTGGCTCAATTCCGGTGGCATCTGCAAGGCTTTTGTGATGTTTCATCTATCATAAAGCCAATATACAAACAGAGACACAGGAGAAGCTGCAGGAAATCTGGAGCAACATTCATCAAATGCTCAGCAGGTCAGGCAGCATCTATGGAGGGAAATTGCAGTTATCAGTTGAGACTCTTCATCAGGACTGCTAAAGGGTCTCGAGCCAAACCGTTTAACTGTCCATCCCCTCGATAGATGCTGCCTGACCTACGATGTTCCTCCAGCACTTTGTTGAGGCGTGTTAATATGCAAATATTGTATTGCTAAAGACCAGAAGATTAATATTATGAACACATTCTGCAGATGCTGGAAATCCAGAGCGACACACATAAAATGCTGGAGGAACTCAGCAGGTCAGGCAGCATCTATGGAGAGAGATAAGCAGTCGAGATTTTGGGCCGAGACCCTTCATCAGGATGAAAGTCCACTTGAACCCAGCTTCATATATGCAGAAAGGGCAATAATATCATGAAGGATCCCATGTATCCTGCTGATTGACTGTTTGTCCCACTCCCATCAGGAAAGAGGCTGCACAACATCTACACCAGAATGACTAGACTCAAAGCACAGTTACTTCCCCAAGCTGTCAGCCTGAGCAACATCTCTATCCATTAACCAGCCCACCACCACTGCATACCAATCACCTAACCTCACTTTTATTTACATACAGTCAGTCAATGTGTATAACAGTTACTTGTACATTGTGCTGTGTAGGGTTGCTTTTATATTCATATCTATTGTGGGGTTTTAAAGTATTTTCTTGTGTTCTTTATGTTTATTGTGTTTTTTATGCTGCATTGGATCCAGAGTAGCAATTATTTTGTTCACCTTTACATTTGTGTACAGAAGTATGGCAATAAACTACCTTCAATCTTGAAACAAAACAGTGAGGAACTGATTTAAATGTTGTCATGTTCCTTGGGCCAGAGGGTGAGATGTAGATGTGCTAGTGGTTAAATAATTTGGTGGCAGGGTGGAGATACGTCTCTACCAAAGGCGCTTCTTCCCTCTGCTAGCCTGCAGGTCACCCTTGGGCAAGGTGTAGCACCTGCTTAGTACCCCCCACCCCGATCAGGGTCACGTGAAGCCGTGGGAGCAGGTGGTGGATGGTCGTATGAGCAGCCGGTGCATATCACAAGTCCTGGTTATGCAACCACTGACGACAAGCAGAAAATCTCTGAAGAGTATTGATAATGGCTGGGGCCACCTCTCTTGTAAAGACACCGTCCAGAAGAAGGCAATGGCAAACCACTTCTGTGGAAAAATTTGCCAAGAACAATCACGGTCATGGATAGAAAAAAGAATAAGAACAACAGTGTGAAGAGGGTCTTCCCCACAGACAGATGGAACGCCATGATTGCCCACGACTCAGCACATAAAAATAATGCTGACAGGAATGTATTCCGGGGATAATCGGCGGAGGAGCTGTGTGGCCTTGGTCGTGGCGAGGAGCAGTGTCACCTGTTTGCATATGCCCAGGAGAGAGGCGTCAGAGTCAGTGCAAGTTGATGCTGCTCTCCAGTGTTCACTCAGCAGAAGACAAGATGTATTGTGTTCGACTGCAGACTGCTGTGATATTCATGGACTCAGGGACTTGGATTATATTTTTATATGTGTGTGATTGTACTTTACTGATGCCTTGCGCTGTGAATGACTGTCAGTACTGTTCTGCACCTTGGCCCCGGAATAACACTGTTTTGTTTGGCTGTATTCAATAGACAGTAGACAGTAGGTGCAGGAGTAGGCCATTCGGCCCTTCTAGCCAGCACCGCCATTCACTGTGATCATGGCTGATCATACACAATCAGCACCCCGTTGCTGCCCTCTCCCTATATCCCTTGACCCCGCTATCTATAAGAGCTCTATCTAACTCTGTCTTGAATGCATCCAGAGACTTGGCCTCCACTGCCTTCTGGGGCAGAGCATTCCACATATCCACCACTCTCTGGGTGAAAATGTTTTTCCGCACCTCTGTTCTAAATGGCCTACCCCTTATTCTTAAACTGTGGTCTCTAGTTCTGGACTCACCCATCAGTGGGAACATGCTTCCTGCCTCCAGCATGTCCAATCTTATATGTCTCAATCAGATCCCCTCTCATCCTTCTAAATTCCAGTGTATACAAGCCCAGTCGCTCCAATATGACAGTCCCGCCATTCCGGGAATTAACCTTGTGAACCTATGCTGCACTCCCTCAATAGCAAGAATGTCCTTCCTCAAATTTGGAGACCAAAACTGCACACAATACTCCAGGTGGGGTCTCACCAGGGCCCTGTACAGCTGCAGAAGGACCTCTTTACTCCTATACTCAATTCATGGGTATTCATATATAGTTGAATAACAATTAAACTTGAACTTGAACTTGATTAGTAGTAGTAGTAGTGCAATCTCTCGAGCCTTGAATATGATGTTTTCTTAAGGGGTTACCTATGGTGGGTGCCCAGGTGTCTGTAGAGACCAATCCAGGATCCACATATTCTGCTCTTCATAGAGAACACGTGTATGACTTTAAACATGAGAAAGTCTGCAGGTGCTGGAAATCCAAAGCAATACACACAAAATGCTGGAGAAACTCTGCAGGTTAGGCAGTATCTATGGAAATGAATAAGCAGTTGATGTTTTGGGCTGAGACCCTTCTTCAGGACTGAGAAGGAAGGGGGAAGATACCAGAATAAAGAGGTGGGGAGGAGAGGAAGGAGGCTAGCTGGAAGGTGATAGGTGAAGCCAGGTGGATAGGAAAGGTCACGGTTGAAGAAGAAGGAACCTGGTAGGAGAGGAGAGGGCCGGGGGGAGGGAAGTAATAGGCAGATGAGAAGAGGTAAATGGTCAGAGTGGGGAGGAGATGAAGGGGAAGGTGGAATTTGTTTACTGGAAGGAGAAATCAATACTCATTCCATCAGGGTGCAGGCTACCCAGACGGAATATAAGGTGTTCCTCCTCCACCCTGAGGGTGGCCTCCTCTTGGCACAAGATGAGGCCATGGACCGACACGTTGGAACAGGAATAGGAATCAAAATTAAAATATTTGGCCAAATGTATGACTTTGTTTAACATGGGCAGGCTGATGGATGGGTTTGCTGACTTTAATAATAAAATGGCATACCATATATGGTGGCCATGTGACCTGTTGTTTTTTCTGTCGGCAAATCACAAGGCTATCTAGTTCCTCCCACATTCCTGTTCTCTCCCCATAACTTCCTGTTTGTTTCTTTTTTTGCCCTTTTCTCCTTGGGAAGTTTGTGCCAATAGTGTAATTGGTTTTGCAAAGGGAAGGCCTTGGCTTAACCATTCATCCAGAAACCATTTCTGAAATTGCTTTTGATTATTTGTTAGAAAATGGTGGGGAAAGGCATTTACTGAAGCTTTTAGAAGGGCTAAAGAAATATATGTAGTCAAGTCAAATCAAGTCAAGTTCATTGTTAGTTAACTATATACTGTACATGTAGACCGTCAATGTTTCTCTGGTCCAAGGTGTAGCCACAGTAGGACACGCAACACACATAAAACACACAATAACTTGGGAAAGTAAGGATGAAATCTACAGATGAATTACATTTGAGGTTTAGATAAGCATAGGGATGTAAGGAGGATGGAGGGATATGAAGAAAAATATGAAGAATATAAGAAGATAGAAGTAGAAAGGATTAGTGTTTGGTTGTTTTTGATTTGCTTTTCAGCTGGTTTGGCAGAACATTGCGGGCTGAAGGGCCTGTTGCTGTACTGTACTGTTCTATGTTCTATGTCCTATGGTCATTTTAGGTGTATGCAGCTGATAAATAAACAAAGTGCATAAATTAAATATTGTAAGGTACAGAGCTGATAAACTGGTGACACTTTGAATACAATGGGGCAGGGAGTTCAGAAGCCCAATGGCCTGAGGGAAGAAATTGTTTTCCATCCTGACCATTCTTACCTTTATGCCTGATGGCAGAAAGTCAAAGAGGATGCTGGGTGGATGGGTAGGATCCTTGATCATTCTAAGGGCTCTGTGTATACAGCGCTCTGATAAATAACAGTTGATACTGGCAATATCTCCCCTCTCCATTGATGGGAGGGAGACAATGGGGGCTCCCTCTCCCTCTCCCTCTCCCTCTCCCTCCCTCCCTCTCTCTCTCTTTCTTCCAAAAGAGTGCCCCAGTCTCTGAATCTCTGCACTGGGTTTTGACCAGACTCAGAGACCTTCCAACAGAGATAAGGCTGAAGCTTGAGTAGAGACTCAAGAGGCTGCATCAGCTGGAATCTGGAGCAACAAACAGTCAGCTCGAAGAACTCAGTGGGCTGAGCAGCATCTGGGGGAGAAAAGGAACTGACAACGCTTGAGGTTGAAGCTCTGCCCCAGGAGAGACAAGATGGCCGGAATAAAGAGAAGAGGGGAGTGGTGAGGGAACTGCTGGAAGGCCCTCTTCAACCATCAGGCTCTTGAACCAGAGGAAAGAGCTTCACTTCCAACACTGAACTGATTCCACAATCTATGGACCCACTTCTAAGGACTCTCAACTCATGTTCTTGGTTATCATTGCTTAGTTATTTAATTTTAGTAGTAGTATTTTTTCTTCTCTTTTTGCATTTGTACAGTTTGTTGATCTCTTGCACATTGGATGTTTGTCTCAATCTTGTGTGGTTTCTCATTGATTCTAATCTGCTTTATTCTTACTGTGAATGCCTGCAAGAAAATGAATCCCAGGTTTGTATATGGTGACATACCTGTACTTTGATAATACATTTATAACCATATAGCCATATAACAATTACAGCACGGAAACAGGCCATCTTGGCCCTTCTAGTCCATGCTGAACGCTTACTCTCACCTAGTCCCACCGACCTGCACTCAGCCCATAACCCTCCATTCCTTTCCTGGTCCATATACCAATCCAATTTTTTTTTAAATGAAAATATCGAACCTGCCTCTACTACTTCTACTGGAAGCTCATTCCACACAGCTACCACTGTCTGAGTAAAGTTCCCCTTCGTGTCACCCCTAAACTTTTGCCCCCTAACTCTCAACTCATGTCTTCTTGTTTGAATCTCCCCTACTCTCAATAGAAAAAGCCTATCTATCCCCCTCATAATTTTAAATACCTCTATCAAGTCCCCCCTCAACCTTCTACAGTCCAAAGAATAAAGACCTAACTTGTTCAACCTTTCTCTGTAACTTAGGTGCTGAAACCCAGGTAACATTCTAGTAAATCTCCTCTGTACTCTCTCTATTTTGTTGACATCTTTCCTATAATTCGGTGACCAGAACTATACACAATACTCCAAATTTAGCCTCACCAATGCCTTGTACTATTTTAACATTACATCCCAACTCCTGTACTCAATGCTCTGATTTATAAAGGGTTTATAAAGATTTATAAATTTATAAATTTACTTTGAACTTTGAACCTTAAACTACATTTGCCACCAGTTGTGGCTGATTCACGATTTATTCAACAGTGGAGAAACCTCTCAGTTTATGCAATTGAAACAAGACTCAGCAGAAAGTCTGATAATCAGAGGCAAATTGTAGCTTCGTCATGGATACTGGGGTCCCCAGTTAGTACTCAGTCGGACAATGCAAAAACTGATCTGTGATTAATTGTTGGGAAGTAGGGGGAAAAAGGACTTAATAAAAATGAAAAGAGGTCCCCAGGCTGAGGGTGACAGGAGGTACACAATCAATCTGTGGGTGGAGGCGCTTGGCCCTGGGGCATTTTAGTGAGGTTTGGTTCCTTAACATGTGCAGCCATGAATTCGGCTGCTAGGCGTGTGTTTGTCATGCAGGTGTTGTGACATCTGGCAGCTCCCCTAACTCCGGCGCGTGGGAAACTGCACCGAAACTGCTTACTCAATCCAGTCGACTGTGGGCGGTGAGCTGGGCTGCTGCAGGTCTGGGCTCGCTCGCACCAGCCACACACCACAGGCTGAGCTGTTTCTACTCCTTGTACCGCACCATTGTTCTCTGTGGGAGCGCCTGCACTGCAATGGTCCCTGGCAGCTCGTCCTGAATTTCAGGCCCAGCTTACTTAAGTTAATCATAAACGCAAGAGTTTGTGCAGATGCTAAAAATCCGGGGCAAAATGCTAGAGGAACTCAGCAGGTCTGGCTATGCAGAGGAATAAATAGTTGACTCTATAGTCCTGATGAAGTAACTGACCTGGATTGTCGACTGTTTATTCACTTCCATAGATGCTCCCTGACACGCTGAGTTCCTCCAACATTTTGTGTGAGCTGCTCACGTTAAGTTAGTGGAGGGTTTCTGCTTCCTTGCACATTAGGCGCAAATCTTGCAGCAGGTGGAAAGCCCATTCCCTTGAGCCTTTCTCATTTCAGTGTCGGAGTTGTAGTGCCACGAGAGTTAGAATGAAAGGACACCCAGCCAAAATGAACCATCCAGTGGTTCACCTTGGCCCGAAAGCCCAGGCACCTTTTTCGGAGTAGTAAGACGCAGAGGAAGAAGGAAGGGGAGCAAGGAAACAGGGAGCTAAAAATGATGTTTATGGTAGGTAGTGTGGTGAGGACAGTAACTAACAGAACTGATGAGAGGGCGAGGTAAAGGTAGGTGGCATTTGTGCAAGGAAAGAAACAAATACTGTGTCAAGAGGGAGTGCAGATGACAGGAGGTGAGAATGTAACCTGAAGTTGTTGATATCTTTAAGAAGTCTGGAGAAGGTTAATGCACAGAGCTGGGTGCTGTTCGTCATACAGCAGGTTTCAGGGAATCAAAAAGTCCGTGAAATCTTACAGTGTGTAAGCAGGCCATTCAGCCCATCGAGCAATCCTATCAATCTGTTCTTCTCTTTCCCTTCAGTCCTGGGATTTAAAGTGCCCATCCAGTTCCTTTTGAAAGACCCACATTGATGTTGGTTCCACTACTGCTTCAGGCGGTGAATTCCAGAACAAAGCTCATCCCTGCTGTGTGTCACTCCAGTCCTCCATTCCACTCCCATCTGGCTTCTTTGCCTTGACACCTGTCAGAGTCCGGAGACAGAGCGGTCAGACTGGGAACATGACAGAGAACTGTAGTGACCAACAACTTCATTCATTGTATGCCATGACGTATGACGTGGGCGATTACGGTCTTTCCATGACCATGATCAATTCTTGGCTGATTTTTTCAACAGAAGTGGTTTCCCATCGCCGCCTTCTGGGCAGTGTCTTTACAAGACAGGTTAGCCCAGCCGATATCAGTACTCTTCAGAGATCATCTGCCCGGAGTCAGTGGTCACATAAGCGGGACAGTGATATACACCATCTGCTCGTACAACCGTTCACCACCTGCTCCCTTGGCTTCTGATCGGGATCTAAGCAGGTGTTACACCTTGCCCAAGAGTGACCTGCAGGCCAGCAGAGGGAAGGTGTGCCTTACACCTCCTTTGGTAAAGAATACAGTATCTCCGCCCTGCTGCCCAGACCGACAGCTAGACGTTTGAATTCTCCATGTGGAGTTGACTCAAGTCCTGTCTTCTCCCTGTTTCTGTCCTGCACATGTTCTCCAGAGCTGTAAGAAGTTGTTGTGCAACTTGGCTTCCGATGGAATTTTATTTTGAAGAACAAAGAACATGTAGAACATCTTTCCTGATCTATGTCTTAACATAATTTTCAGAGCCACTGAAGTGTCTTGAAATGTTGTGACTGTTGGAGTAAAGGAGGCACCCAATTGGTGCTCAGTGTGATCTCAAATGCAACTGGATGACACACTAAGTAATCCTCCTGTTGTTATTTAAATAATTTGTAGGATACTAAGGAAAACATTAAAGTACACTGCAGATGCTGTGGTCAAATCAACACGTACAAAAGCTGGATGAACTCAGCAGGTCGGGCAGCATCCGTTGAAATGAGCAGGGTCTCGGCCCTAAAACGTTGACTGCTCACTTCAATGGATGCTGCCCAACCTGCTGAGTTCATCCAGCTTTTGTACGTGTTAAGGAAAACATTACTTCTTTTCCAAAATAGCATGGTGGGATCTTTTGAGGGACATATGGTTCAAGATATAGAGTCATAGAAAAGTACACAACTAAAATAGGCCCTTCAGCCCATCTAATTCATGCCAAGCATTTAAACTGCCTACTCCCATCGACCTGCACCTGGACCATAGCCTTCCATACTGCTGCTATCCATGTACCAATCCAAACTTTGCTTAAACTTTGAAATTGAGCTCCCAAGCACTGGCAACTCATTCCACACTCACCCTCTGAGTGAAGAAGTTTCTCTTCATCCTCCCTTTAAACCTTTCCCCTTTCATCCTTAACCCATGACCTTTAGTTCTAGTGTCACCCAGCTTCACTAAAAAAAGCCTGCTTGCATCTACCCCTCAAAACTTTATATACCGCAATGAAATTTCCACCATTCTCCCATGCTTCAGGGAATAAAAGCCTGTTCGACCTTTCTCTTTCACTCAGGTCCTCAAGTCCCAGGAACATCCTTGTAAATTTTCTCTGTACTCTTTCAATCTTATGGATAGCTTTCCTGTAGGTAAGTGACTAGAACTGCAGACAATATTCCAAATTAGGCATCACCAATGACTTTGTTGCAAAGTTTGCAGATGCTAAGAAGATAGATGGAGGGGTAAGTAGTTTTGAGGAAGTAGAGAGGTTACAGAAGGACTTCGATGAATTAGAAGAATGGGCAAAGATGTGGCAGATGGAATACAGTGTTGGGAAGTGTATGGCCATGTACTTTGGTAGAAGAAATGAAATGTTTGACGAAAGGGACTTGGGAGTCCTTGTGCAAGATTCCTTAAAGGTTAATTTGCAGGTTGGGTCTGCAGTGATGAATGCAAATGTGATGTTAGCATTCATTTCAAGAAAACTAGAATATAAAAGCAAGGATAAACACTGGTGAGGCCTCACTTGGAGTACTGTGAGCAGTTTCAAGCTCCTTATCTAAGAAAGGATTTGTTAAAAATAGAGACGCTTCAAAGGAGGTTCACAAAAATGATTTCAGGACTGAAAAGTTTGTCATATGAAGAGCATTTGATGGCTCTGGGACTGTATTCACTAGAATTGAGAGGGATGAGGGGTGACCTCATTGAAACCTATCGAACGTTGAAAGGCCTTGACAGTGTCGATGTGTTGAGGACATTTCCTATGGTGGGAGTGTCTAAGACCAGAGGACACAGCCTCAGAATAGAGGGGCATCCTTTTAAACTGGAGATGAGGAGGAATTTCTTTAGCCAGAGTATAGTGAATCTGTGGAATTCTTTGCCGTGGGCAGCTGTGGAAGCTGAGTAGGTATGTATATTTAAGGCAGAGGTTGATAGATTCTTGATTGGTCAGTGCATGAAGGGATACGGGGAGAAGTCTGGAGATTGGGATTGAGAGGAAAGCTTGATCAGACATGATGAAATGGCAGAGCAGACTCAATGGGCCAAATAGCCTAATTTTGCTCCTATATCTTATGGTCTTACACATTGCATTCCAATTTCTGTACTTAGTACAGTTCTTAGATTTATGAAGGGCACTGTGCCAAATGTTCATCTGTAAGATTCTCCTCAGTACTGATTTTTGCTTTAATTCATTTTTCAAGACCTAGGCTTTGCTAGCAAGACCAACACTTATTGTCCATCTGTATCTGCTTTTGAAAAAGCTCATCATGAACCATGTCCTTGAACCACTGCACTCTCTGTGGTAAAGACAATGCTGTTAGGTACAGAGTTCCAGTATACAACAACAGTGAAGGAATAGTAACACAGTTTCTGGCCAGGATGGTAAGCAAGTTGCAGAGGAACCTCCAGGTCGTGATATATAAATCATCAAAAGCTAGTATACTCTCAGTGGCCGCTTTATTAGGTACACCTGTACACCTGCTTGTTAATGCAAATAACTAATCAGCCAATCATGTGGCAGCAACTCAATACATAAAAGCATGCAGACATGGTCAAGAGATTCAGTTTGTTCAGCCCAAACATCAGAATGAGGAAGAATTGTGGTCCAAGTAACTTTGATCATAGAATGATTGTTGGTGCCAGACGGGTTGGTTCGAGTATCTCAGAAACTGCTGATCTCCTGGGATTTTCGCACACGTCAATTTCTTGAGTTTACACAGAATGATGCACAAAACAAAAAACAACTAGTGAGTGGCTGTTCTGTGGGTGAAAATGCCTTCATAATGAGAGAGGTCAGAGGAGAACGTCAGACTGGTTCGAGCTGACAGGAAGGCGACAATAACTCAAATATCCACACGTTACAAATAGTGGTGTGCTGAAGATCTCTGGATGCAAAACACATTGAATCTTGACATGGATGAGCTTCAGCAGCAGAAGATCACAAGCATACACTCAATGGCTGCTTTATTAGGTATAAGGAGCACCTAATAAAGTGGCCAATGTGTGTATGATTCCACTTTAGCTTATGGAAACCAGACTTTTGGACATCCAGTAAATAGGAGATTGCATCTGGGAGATGGATGGGGATCAAATTGCTAGATACTGCAGGGCAGCAGGATGCAAACACTATTTATAGTCACATTGCTGATTTGTGGACTCTTCGCATTATAAACAGCTCTCAAGAACAGAACCCTTTCATAACGCTGCAATTAGCAAAGCAAATGGTGAGCTGACTTTCATTGAAAAGTTTTAATTGCAAGACTAAGTTCATTAATGAAAGCTTTTGCAATAAAAGTTAATACAGTAAACACAGGAGATTATGCATAATCTAGAAATTGTGAGAAGCACACACAAAATGCTGGAGGAACTCAGCAGGTCAGGCAGCATCTATGGAGAGGAATGAACAGTCAATGTTTTGGGCTGAGACCCTTCATCGGGACATCAGAGATATAGTATTAAAGTTCATACAATGCCATAGTGAGGCCTGGCCCAGAAAATGATTTTCATCTCTTAGGATGTGGTTATAATAAAGGAGTTCAGTGAAAGATTCACCAGTCTGGTTGTCAGTGATGGGTCTATCGTAGAAGGACAGATTGCCTAGGTCAAGCCCCTGCATTCAGGAGTTTTGGAAGAGATCAGTGACTACAAAATTGGGCAGCGTGGTAGCATAGGAGTTAGCACAATGTTTTACCAGCAACCCGAGTTCAATTCCCACCACGGACAATAAAGAATTTGTTCATTTTCCCTATGACCATATGAGCTTCCTACGGGTGCTCTGGTTTCCTCCCACAATTTAAAGGTGTACCAGTTGGTAGGTTGATTGTCCTGTGATTAGGCTAGGGTTAAATGGGGAGGGGGTGGTTGGTGGATGGTGCCACAAAGCCCCATTACGCACTGTATCTCAACAGATAAATAAGTAATTTGAAGTGCCCAGCAAAGTGGATCTGCAGCAGGTTTTCCCATGGCAAACATATCAGGAATGGGTGTCATTGCTTCAGAACATCATGGCCAGAGATCCTCACAGCAGTGTCTCTGTCCCAAACACATTGTGGAGAAATATCTTCATGCAGAGGGTGGAAAAGCTTTGGAGTTCTCTGCCCCGAAGGGTCACAGAGATTCTCAGCTGTTGCTTGTATTCAGGACAATGGTTAAAAGGATAGAGCAGGAAATGCTGCTCAAGTGTAAAAGTTCAGGTAAGATCCTGTAGAATGGCAGAGCAGACTCGAGGGACTGCATGGCTTAGTCTCTGCCACCTACTCACCATTGCTGAGGTTGTGCTGCATAGAGGCAAATGGACTACTTCCTTGCCCGAGGAGCTGAAAGTATATTTATGCAGTCATCAGTGAAAATGTGAACTTCCGACCTCACAGAGGGCGGAATCTCCTTGATGAGGCAGCTGCAGAAGGCTGGGCGTCAGATGATACCCTGGGGAATAATGATGTCCCCGGTGATTTCAACAACCAATTGTCAGCGTAGGCTCTGTTTTAATCATAAGGGTGGAATTGGAAACTTCTACTTACCTGGAGAGCAATGTTCTGAAGATGTGTTCTTGAGGTGTGAATGGCACTGGTAATTTCACACTGTGCAGAACAGTACAACACAATGCAGGCTCTTTGGGCCATAATTTTATGCCATCTCTTTAAACCAGTCCAAGATCAATATAACCTTCCCTCCACCTTTTCTTGCAGCTATGTGCCAACTTAAGAGTCTCTTAAATGTCCTTAATGAGTCTGCCTCTATCACTACCATTGGCAGCTCATTCCACACACTGACCACTTTCTGTGTAAAAATTAACTACCTCAGACATCTCCTCTGTACTTTCCTTCTATCAACTTAAACATATGCTCCATCATATAAGCCATTTCCACCCTGGGAAATAGGTGCTGTCTCCCCACTCTATCTATGCCTCTAATCCTCTTTTACACCTCGACCAAGTCACCTCTCATCCTCCTTCGCTTCAAAAAGAAAAGCCCTAGCTCACTCAACCTCATAAGACATGGTGTCTAATCCAGGCAGCATCCAGGTAAACCTCCTCTACACCCTCTCTTTTGCTGCGCTAAATGCTCTGTGGGTCACTGCAGGAGGGTAGAGTTGCCCCGGGACTGGGTCAGGAATCCCAGAATTTCCCGCCCCATCACAGCCTCAAGCCAACACAGCAGGTTTCAATATGAATAGCCTCTATCAACTTTGACCAATGTAAATGTACTAGGAAGATTGACGTGTCAGTCCATGGCCTCCTTTTGTGCCATGAAGAGGCTGCCCTCAGGGTGCGGCACCTTATTTTCCATCTGGGTAGCCTCCAAACTGATAGCATAAATATCAATTTCTCTTTCTGGAAAAAAACATCTCTCCCCTCCCCCCTTCTTCTATTCCCCTCTCTGGCCTTTTACTTCTTCTCACCTGCCTATCATTTCCCCCTGAGTGAATTCTCCTTTCCTTTCTCTTAGGTCCATTCTCCTCTCCTATCAGATTCCTTTCTCTCCAGCCCTTTACTTTTCTTACCCACCTGGCTTCACCTATCACCTTCAAGCTATCCTCCTTCCCCTCCACCCATCTTTTTGTTCTGGTGTCTTCCCCCTTCCTTTCCAGTACTGAAGAAAGGTCCCAGACTTAAACCTCGACTGTTTATTCATTTCCATAGATGCTGCCTGACCTGCTGAGTTCCCCCAGCGTTTTGGTGGGTGTTGCTTTGGATTTCCAGCATCTGCAGAACTTCTCATGCTATCTAATGGGAATAGCCACATCAGGTTGAAGTGGCAGACTTCCTTCCCTCAGTGGACCATTGTTGAATGAGTTATTGCTCGCACACAAAGAACTGCAACTCCTGGAATCAGTCATCTTATATTTTGGTTCCAGCCTGCGCAATACCCAGTTTATTGTCTTCACATTTAGTTCAATTGGTGTTCCTATTCCAAACAGGCAAGAACACTGTAGACAGGTTTCCTAAAGCTTTTAGGGAGGATTTAAACTAATTTGGCAGGAGGATGGGAACCAGAGTGACAGGGCTGAGGATAGGGCAATTGGTATATAACTAGATGCAGTGTAGTGAGACTGTGAGGAAGAATGAGCAAACTTGAGTCAGTGGGATGAGTTAAAGTGTAACAGGGGACCAAAAGCAAAAAGGATGATGAATACAGGACTATGGTGTTATATTTGACTGCATGGCAAATCTAGTACATTTAGACATTGGCAGGTATGATATTGTGGACATCTCCAAGTCATGGCTGAAAAAAAGATTACAGTTGAAATCTTAACATCCAAGGATACATACCATATCAAAAGGATTGGCAGGTAGACAGAGGGGGTGGGGTGTCCCCTCTGAAAGAAAGATACCATAAGACCATAAGATATAGCAGCAGAAGGAGGCCATTTGGCCCATTGAGTCTACTCCACCATTCAATTAGGGGCTGATCCAATTCTTCCAGTCATCCCCACTCCCCTGCCTTTTCCCCATACCCTCTGATGCCCTGGCTAGTTAAGAACCTAGCTATCTCTACTTTAAATGCACTTGGCCTCAACAGCTGATCGTGGCAACAAACACCACCCTCTGACTAAAGTAATTTCTCCATATCTCTGTTCTAAGTGGATGTCCTTCAATCCTGAAGTCGCGCCCTCTTGTCCTAGGCTCCCCTACCATGGGAAATAACTTTGCCATATCTAATCTGTTCAGGCCATTTAACATTTGGAATGAGATTCCCCTCTATGAGATTCCCCCTCATTCTCCTGAACTCCAGGGAATACAGCCCAAGAGCTGCCAGATGTTCCTCATATGGTAACCCTTTCATTCCTGGAATCATTCTCATGAATCTTCTCTGAACCCTCTCCAATGTCAGTATATCCTTTCTAAAATAAGGAGCCCAAAACCGCACACAATACTCCAAGTGTGGTCTCACGAGTGTCTTATAGAGCCTCAAGATCACATCCCTACTCTTATATTCTATACCTCTAGAAATGAATGCCAAAATTGCATTCACCTTCTTCACAACTGACTCAACCTGGAGGTTAACCTTTAGGGTATCTTGCACAGGGACTCCCAAGTCCCTTTGCAACTCTGCATTTTGAATTCTGTCCCCATTTAAATAATAGTCTGCCCGTTTATTTCTTCCACCAAAGTGCACGACCATACACTTTCCAACATTGTGTTTCACTTGCCACTTCTTTGCCCATTCCCTTAAACTATCTAAGTCTCTCTGCAGGCTCTCTGTTTCATCAAAACTACCAGCTCCTCCACCTATCTTTGTATCATCGGCAAATTTAGCCACAAAGCCCTTAATACCATAGTCCAAATCATTGACATATATCATAAAAAAAAGCAGTCCCAACACCAACCCCTGTGGAACTCCACTGGTAACTGGCAGCCAGCCAGAATAGGATCCCTTTATTCCCACTCACTGTTTTCTGCCGATCAGCCAATGCTCCATCCATGCTAGTAACTTCCCTGTAATTCCATGGGCTCTTATCTTGCTAAGCAGCCTCATGTGTGGCACCTTGTCAAAGGCCTTCTGAAAATCCAAGTACACCACGTCTACTACATCTCCTTTGTCTGCCCTGCTTGTAATTTCCTCAAAAAATTGCAGTAGGTTAGTCAGGTAGGATTGTCCTTTCAGGAAACCATGCTGGCTTTGGCCTATCTTGACATGTGCCTCCCGGTACTCTGTAATCTCATCCCTAACAATTAATTCCAACAACTTCCGGACCACTGATGTCAGCCTCACAGGTCTATAGTTTCCTTTCTACTGCCTCCCACTCTTCTTAAATAGCGGAGTAACATTTGCAATTTTTCAGTCATCCAGTACAATGCCAGAATCTATCAATTCTTGAAAGATCATTGTTAATGCCTCCACAATCTCTCCAACTACTTCCTTCAGAACCCGAGGGTCCATTCCATCAGGTCCAGAAGATTTATCCACCCTCACACCATTAAGCTTCCTAAGCACCTTCTCAGTCATAATTTTCACTGCATATACTTCACTTCCCTGACACTCATGAATGTCCGGTATAGTGAAGTTGCCTTCCACTGTGAAGACTGATGCAAAATACGCATTCATTTCCTCTGTCATCTCTGTGTCTCTCATTACAATATCTCCAGCGTCATTTTTTATTGGTCCTATATCTACCCTCAACTCTTTTTTACCCTTTATATACTTAAAAAAGCTTTTAGTATTTTCTTTGATATTAGTCACCAGCTTCCTCTCATAATTCATCTTTTTCTTCTGAATGACCTTCTTAGTTTCCTTCTGCAAGTTTTTAAAAGCTTCCCAATCCTCTATCTTCCTACTAGCTTTAGCTTCCTTGTATGCCCTCTCTTTTGCATCTACTTTGGTTCTAACTTCACTTGTTAGCCATCGTAGTGTCCTTCTTCCATTCAAAAATTTCTTCTTATTTAGAATATAAGTCTTGCACTTTCCTTATTTTTCACAGAAACTCCAGCCATCGCTGGTCTGCTGTCCTTCCTGCTAGTATCGTTTTCCAGTCAGTCTTGGAAACCTGCATGGTTGACTGACTTGCTGGAGGCAAGAAATGGGAATAGAGGGGTCTTCTATGGTTGGCTGCTGGTGACCAGTGGTGTTCCACAGTGGTCAGTGTTGAGGCCAATTCTTTTCACATTGTATCTGAATGATTTGGATGAAGGAATCAATGGCTTTGTGGCCAAGCTTGTAGACTATACAGAGTCAGGTGGAGGGGCATGTCGTGTTGAGGAAGCAGGCTGTCTGCAGAAGGACCTGGACAGGTTAGGAGAATGGGCAAAGAAGTGGCAGATGAAATATAGTGTTGGGAAGTGCATGGTCATGCACTTTGGTAGAAGGAATAAAGGTGTGGACAGTTTTCTGAATAGGGAGATGATTCAAATTCAGAGGTGCTAAGGGTCTTTGGAGTCATGCAGGATTCCCTAAAGGTTAACTGGCAGGTTGAGATGGTGGCAAGGAAGGCAAATGCTATTCTAGCATTCAATTTGAGAGGACTAGAATACAAAATAAAGGGTGTGATGCTGAGGTTTTGTAATGTATTGGTCAGACCGCACATGGTGTAGTTGAACAGTTTTTGGCCCCTTTTTTAGGAAAAAATGTGCTGGCACTGGAGAGGGTACAGAGGACATTCACAAGAATGATTCCAGGAATGAAAGGATTAACATGTAAAGAGCGTTTGATGGCTCATGGCCTGTACTCACTGGGGTTTAGAACAATGAGGGAGAATCTCGTTGAAACTTATCTAATGTTGAAAGGCCTAGATGTGGATGTGGAGAGGATATTTCCTATACTGAGATAGTCTAGGACCAGAGAATAACCTCAGAATAGAAGAACATCAATCTAGGACAGAGATGAGGAAAAGTTTCATAAGTCCGAGTGTAGTGGATCTGTGAGATTCAGTGCCATAGACAGCTTATGCAGCCCAAGACATTGGGGAAATTAAAGGCAGAAATTGATAGATTCTTGATTAATCAAGGCATGAAAGATTATGGGGAGAAGTCAGGAGACTGGGTTTGAGAAGAAATCACCCATGATGGAATAGCAGAGCAGACTCAATGGGCAGTATGGCCTAATACTGCTCCTACATCTTATGGTCTGTTCCAAAGTCATCTTGAGAAGGAGGTACAGGAGCCTTAGATCCCACACCACCAGATTCAAGAGCAGTTATAACCCTTCAACCACGAGGCTCCTGAACCAGTGTGGATAACTTCATTCATCCCAGCACCTAACTGATTCCACAACCTACATCTTGCATTCGCACTATTATTTATTTTTTTTATTTGCCACAGTTTGTCTTCTTTTGCACATTTGTTTGTCAGTCTGTGTGTAAATGTTCCTTGATTCTGCTGTATTTCTTTGTTCTACTGTGAATGCATGTAAAACAAAAATGAATCTCAAGATGTTATGCGCTGACATATGCCGAACTTTGAACTTCCCGCTTCGAACTCATGTCCGGACAACCTGATCCTACTTTTGCTTTATCTTGTCCGCGAGTGCCTTTCCCATAGTCCAGTCTCTATTCAGAAACAACGGTGTTCTCATACAGGAAGCCGAACTGTGACGGATTCACGCGCTGTTTATTGCATTAGATTATGCACGGATAAAATCTGCCGATCCAGTCGACTCGTGGTCAAATTGAGCAATTCCCCTTAGCTACCACCATGACGTGTTACAGGTGTGCGCTGGAGAGGCGAACACCTGCGGGGCTGCGTGCCAGCAAAACACCGCCCATCGCCAGGCGTCGGTAACTCCTAAGGAGCCTTTCACTGTTCATGTCTCGGTAACACATTATGTTCTGTCGAAGTGAGCTGTCAGAGGGTATATGCATCGCTCTGAGATGCACAGCTTCACCAGCTAATTATGTAAAGCTAATCCTGCAGCAAAGATATCTACAAGAGCGAGAGTGCAGAGAAAATCTACAAGGATGTTGCCAGGACTTCAGGAACTAAGTTAGAGGGAAAGGTAGAAAAGGTTTGGGCTTTAATAATAATAATAATAATAATAATAGCTTATTTATGGAACACTTTTCATACAGATGATGTAGCTCAAAGTGCTTTACAAAGGGATGAAGTGTAAACATAAAAATAAAATTTAAAAATATAATAAAAGATTAAAAGATGTTAGTTAAAAGCGAGGTTCAATAAGGTTTTGAGCTAACAAAAATTTAAGTGTTAACTGAGTCTGCCTCCCTTATAGTTTTAGGTATCCAATTGCACAATCTAGGAGTGTAGTTCCAAAAAAAAGTGCTGACCTGCCAATTATATTTTGAGGGAGATCGTTTAAATTTAAGAGATCGACAGACAACGTCCTGAGAGCACGAGCAGAATTATGAAACGAAAATGATTCTGTGACGTACCAGACCATTACGAGTTTTACAAATGAGAGAACTTTAAAATTAATTCTAAAAGATACAGGAAGGTAATGTGGAGTAGCTAAGATGGGAGTGAGCTATTCCCTCATCCTGGTTTTGGTTAAGAGCCGAGCAGCTGCGTTCTGAGAGAGCTGAAGTGTGTCAATAGATTGCTTTGGAAGGCCAGTGAAGAGTGTATTGCAGTGATCTAGTCTATTTGATATAAAGACGTGAATTAGTTTTTCAGCATCATTATGTTACTGAAACGGACGTATATTTGCAATAAGTGTAGGAATGTTGCTCGGGTCACTTTCTTTACGTGGGATTTAAAATTCAAATCTGGATCAAAGATAACACCCAGACGTGTTACTTCTGATTTTACCAGGAGAGCCAAGTTCTAAAGTTTATCAAGAAGTTTAGATTTTTTGGCTTTGGGACCAACCAAAAGTATTTCAGTTTTATCTTGGTTTAGTTTTAGGAAATCGTTGCTTATCCATTTGTTTATTGCAGCCACACCAGAAGTCAGAGAAGATAGGGTGTTATCATTAGGCTCAACCGAGATATGCAACTATGTGTCATCTGCAAAACTATGGAAATCAAGTTTATGCTGCTAAATGATGTCTCCTGAAGGGAATAGGTGGCGACCTAAAAGTGGGCGACCAAGACAACTTCTTCAAACAATACCAAAGGCTGCATCGTATTTCTTTGAAAACTGGTCCCCAAAACAGATAAGAATGTTTCTAAGGTATATGAGAGAAACCAGTTAACAACACTGCCCAAGAGGTCAGCCAAGTTCTCAAGGCAATCTAGGAACATATTGTGGCCAATTGTGTCGAAGGCAGTGTTTGGATCTAAAAGGATCTTCAAGGAGTAATGCCTCAGAAAGGTGGCATCCATCACTAAGGACCCCCATCATCTAGGCCATGCCTTCTTTCCATTGCTACCATCAAGGAGGAGGTACAGGAGCTTGAAAACACACAATCAATGATTCAAGAATAGCTTCTTCCCCTCTGCCATAAGATTTCTGAATGGTGATTGAAACCATAAACACTGCATCGCTACTTTTTTTCTTTTTTGCACTACTTATTTAATTTAACCTTTCAAATATATATATATATATACTGTACATATACTTACAGTTATTATGAGTTGCAATGTACTGTTGCTGCATAACAACAAATTTCACGACATATGCCAATGATATTAAACCTGATTCTGATTCTCAATTAGAACTGAGACTCTGTTGGCATCAGTACTGAGCCTAAGGTGGCTGACGATTTTGTTAAGGGCAGCCTCCGTGTTGTGGTTTACTCTAAAGCCTAACTGAATCTTTTCTACAACATTGTTCTCATTTAGAATATTGTTGAGTTGGTTGAAAATGACTTTCTGGGGGATCATGCCAAGGAAGGGTACATTTAATCCCTGGATGGTAGGAAAATGAGGGGACATTTGATAGAGGTGCAAAATAATCAGGGGTACAGATAGGGCAAATGCAAGCAGGAGCAGGCTTTTTCCACTAAGTTTGGGTGAGATGAGAAATGGGGGCCATGGGTTCATGCGTGAAAGATGAAATGTTTAAGGGAAACACGGGGGGGAACTTCTTCATTCAGAGGGTAGTGGGAGTATAGAAAGAGCTGCTAGCGCAAGTGGTGGACGCGAGTTCAATTTCAACATTTACGAGAATTGGGACAGGTACATGGATGGGAGGAGTTTAGAGGACTATGGTTCGGGTTCAGGTCGATGGGAGCAGGCAGAATAATAGTTTGACATGCGCTAGGTGGGTCAAAGGGCTGGATTCTCTGCTATGGTGTTTTATGACTGTACATTGCAAAGTTCCAAACATCATGCGATCTACAAACAACTTAATCTGACTGCTCCAAGTGAACCATCACAATATTATAATTATCAAACGATTAAGTATGAAACTTGTCTAGATCTCTCCCTGCTGCGTTCCTTAGCCCCATCTCCTCTGTTCGCCTTCATTTCGTTATTAAGATTTAGAATTTAATATCGGAAGTTAATTTTCACCATATCATTGCTAACAAGATTTCAAATTTGCGAACTCGCCTGTACTGTTTCAGAACACAAAGGCCAGGCGATCACAACCGATACTTAACTGGCAATTTTCAGGCTCGTCGAGATTAACTACCTACTCTACGCGACACAGTTATAGTTAGTTAAGAATTTGCTTCATCCAAAGGGAAAATTCGGAATTAAAAACAGAAAATCCTGCGAACAGCGCGCAAGTTTTTTCACTTAGAAAAGTAAATCTGTTTGGGTCAGAGGTTTCCAAACTTTCTTATGCCATGAACCCCGACCATTAACCGAGGGGTCCGTGGACTGCAGGTTGGGAACGCCCGGAGAGGTGATACAATGAATGCGTTCGGTGTTTCACTGTGGAGCTGATGTAAATTGTGCTAGGAATATGACACTATTCCTATTGATAATGACAATATCTGATTGTAGCGTTTTAATTATTCAGAGAGATTGTGACAATTATTTGTGTTCAGACCATAAGACATCGATGCAGAATTAGGCCATTCGGCCCGCTGAGACTGCTCCTCCATTCCATCATGGCTGGTTTATTATCCTTTACAACCCCATTCTACTGCCTTCACCCCGTAACCTTTGACACCCTTGTTTATTTCAACTGCATGGATATTAAGGACATACCCCCCCCCCCCAAGATTCGACAACCCAACAATCGGCTTGTAGAGGCCATAAATCTTCATTGCCTTTTTGTAGAAAACAAGCCTAGCTCAGTAAATTGCATAATTAGACGCTGACGTAGCAACATTGCCAGCTTCACAGTTTGCACAGACGATGCTGACATCATTACAGCAACTGCTTCACTTCTATCTAAATGCAGTATCATCGTCCAAGAATAAGGATTTAGTGACACCATAAGGATCCAAATTCTTGCACACCCGTACTTACTGTAAACACTTCAGACAAATTATACAGCTTTACTGATAACATGGATGCAATGCAAACAGTTTTCATAAGTGCAAACACGAGGAAATCTGCAGATGCTGGAAATTCAAGCAACACACCCAAATTGCTGGCGGAACACAGCAGGCCAGGCAGCGTCTATAAGGAGAAGCGCTGTCGACGCTTCAGGCCGAGACCCTTCGTCTAGTCCTGACGAAGGGTCACGGCCCGACACGTCGACAGTGCTTCTCCTTATAGATGCTGCCTGGCCTGCTGTGTTCCACCAGCATTTTGTGAGTTTTCATAAGTGTTCAGAGATTCAATCAGTTTGCACGGAGCTTTTTTACTGGTGTTGGTTGAAAGCACTCACTACCTCGGAACGAGGGTCATTTTCCGAACTTTTGAGTATTTCAAGCTGTATTGTTTTTGTTGAACGACAGACGGCCCCCGATGAAGGGTCTTGGCGCGAAACGTCGACTCTTTCTATCTTTCCATGGATGCTGCCTGACCTGCTGAGTTCCTCCAGCACTTCGTGCGTGTTACCCGAGGCAAACACTAGGCGTTTTAAACATCCCAGTCAGCGCAGTGTGAAACGCTGCCGGTAGTATACTTTAGTGAAATAGTCTTGGACATTTTCCCTCGGTTCTAAATGCTTTATTTCAATAAAAGGTCACTTGGTTTGTTGTGAAATGGCGCCGGAATGAACACAATCCGTTTATAAATCTGAATTATCTCACTAAACGAAAATATGTTTCTGGATTAGAATCCGGTAGTTAAAATGTCAACTGCTGTATTTATACTCCGTTTTATTTAAACCTTTTAAAAAATCAAAATGAAGAAATTGTACTTATTGATAGGGAGAACAATGTAAAGCACAAGCTTCGGTGAGCAGTATTTTGTTACATTGGCTACTTCCTCTCATAAACGGTGCCGCTGTGTTGACTGATAAACCAAGACTGTAACTGTACCAGTGACTTAACAATGAATTAAACAGACCTGGAGTAATTGGGACGGGCCATGCTTTATCGAAAAGCATCTACACAAAATCGACTATAGCCGAGTAAAGATTAACGGCACGGAGCTTACAAACCGGTGGCTATGTTGCGGTTCCCCAAAGCAGCAGGATTTGCAACACCCGAACGTTAAGTGTGAAAACAGGATCTCAAAGGAGATATCGCCAGATACGATCACAACGTGTCACGCAATAATTCTATTTCGTTTAAATGTGTTCCACACGACTTATTCGTTGTGATTCCACTCTAATAAAGTTATTAACAGTCTTGGCTTTTGATAATTATTTTCCTTTCTAAAATTTCAGTTGTCGAGAGATAAGTATCTCATTGTTAAGAATATCAAATCTCACGAAAAGGGAAATAGGTCTAACCAGAATCCAGTCGACATTCCATAGCTTGCGTAATTGCGTTTAAGTGCAGAATGCGTTGCTTTTATTCGGCTTGATGTGTTTTACACCATTTTTAAAAGAATCAACATTAAGTGGCCTTACACTTCTCAGTGAATATGCTACATGGATAATATAGACTAGGTTGATGTAGTTCCTACCAGGAACGGTGGAAGCCTCCAAGCAGATGCGCCTCGACTGTTCCAGCTGAGGTTGCTGAGGAAGGAGAGGAAAGAAGTTTAAGAAGACCTGGCCATAATCTACCAAACTTGCGTGGATCGCGGTTGGTGTCTGGCACCGTTGATCAATAAAGGGTATTAGTATAAACACGCTATCTACCGACCAACACGCAAAACGCCGGAGGAACTCAACGGGTCAGGCAACATCTAAGGAGCTGGACAGTCCATGTCCATTTCCCCCTACAGATTCTTCCTGACCCGCTGAGTTACTCTGAATTGTGTGTGTTGCTCCCGGTTCCAGCATCTGCAACCTTTAATGGCTCCTATTTACAGACCACACTGATAGGAATGTTCGAGAAGGTTCTATTGTCAATTATCACGGACAGAATTAGTATGCACTTAAACAAGATTAATTGTTTAGGAGAAGTAACATGTACTTGCGCCTTGATAGGGTAATTTAATAAGGTAACAGATATGGTGGATGAGGAGAATGCTGTTGCGGTCGTACCTGTGGATTTCCAATTTTTTTGTAAATAGTAAGCTAGTCGTCAAGATTGAAGACTAGGAGATAACAGGAGCTAGAGTAGCATGGGCAAACATAGGCAAATAAAGGGGGAAAGAGTAGTAGAGAGTTTTCACATTTTGTCCAGTAGTTCAATGTACCGTGGAGTTTGCCAGAGATAGGAATGGGAGTTTTGCTTTATTTTTATTAGCTAATTTTGGCTTGGATAGGCTGTCTGCAGATGGTACAGTGCTATGGAGTGCAGGGGGTAATGTTGCAGCTGTAAAGGACCCTGGTCAGACCCCACTTGGAGTACTGTGCTCAGTTCTGGTCGCCTCACTACAGGAAGGATGTGGAATCCATAGGAAGGGTGCAGAGGAGATTTACAAGGATGTTGCCTGGATTGGGGAGCATGCCTCATGGGAGTAGGTTGAATGAACTCGGCCTTTTCTCCTTGGAGCGACGGAGGATGAGGGCGACCTGATAGAGGTGTATAAGATGATGAGAGGCATTACTTGTGTGGATAGTCAGAGACTTTTTCCCAGGGCTGAAATGGTTGCCACAAGAGGACACAGGTTTAAGGTGCTGGGGAGTAGGTACAGAGGAGATGTCAGGGGTAAGTTTTTTACTCAGAGAGTGGTGAGTGCGTGGAATAGGCTGCTGGCAACGGTGGTGGGGGCGGATACGATAGAGTCTTTTAAGAGACTTTTAGATAGGTACATGGAGCTTAGGAAAATAGAGGGCTATGGGTAAGCCTAGTAATTTCTAAGGTAGGGACATGTTCGGCACAACTTTGTGGGCTGAAGGGCCTGTATTGTGCTGTAGGTTTTCTATGTTTCTATGAGAGCAGAATGCAAGGCGGTATATAGCAAGGCATGTGGAATGGGGTGGTGGGGTAGTCAGAAATTAATGGTTTGATATATGACATATTCCTATTTTGGTAGGAATGCGTAGTGGAAAAAGGCAGTATCAACTAAAGGCTGCAATTCTGAATGGAGTATTGGGACAGAGAGATCTTGGAATGATTTAAAAAAGCATGCGGGATACGTTTTAAAGGTAAATCAAAGCATTGTGTATAATATTAACAATGTCACAATGCCCCCCCCCCCATACAATGCTGTTTTGACCACAATGGTCGTTTATGTCGATTGCTAGGAACGAAGCTTCAGACATGAATGTAAAGGCTTACAAAGGGATAGAGAAGAAACTTGTTAAAATAATTGCAGTGATGAGCGACTTTAGCTATATAAGTGAACGGACTGGACAAGCTAGGGTTGTTCTCTGGAACAGAGGAGGGGGGTTAAAACTCATAATACATACAGAGAGAAATGATCGAGATTGTACCTATTGTGGGAGGGAGAAAGAATTAGTGGACCATAGAATTAAGGTAATTAGCCAAAGCATCAAAAATAACATGGCGATATTTTATTTTACAATTAGGGTATTGGATGCACTATAAGGAGAAAATTAATTTATAATATTTTTAAAAAATGGATAAATATCCGTATGGAAAACATTAACAAGGCTACAGGGAGTGAATTGCTAAATAGGACTAGCAGGGTTGCTCACACGTCGAACGGTACAGTGTAGATGGGCCAACTGGCCTCTTCCGCGTAGTAACCGTGATTATGTGATGGCTGTGTCTTAAATCAGCCCCCACCACGACCCTCCACATCTCCATCTCTATTTGATACTCGGTTCTAACGCTATTCTTGCTGATCCGCTTTGCCTCTCTCCAAACACACCTGCCCCTCAGCGTGCGCGTAACAGGAGTGAAACCCCTTGAAAATGAGAACACTCTGAGACACCCTGCTGATTTTCGAATTCGGTTTATTTGCAGAAATCTCTTGCATCCAACCATTAAGCGCCATTATATTATCTTTGAATCCTCATTTACAATACATTGCCCGATTCCACAAAATAAAATGGCGTGCTAGCATTACAAAGTGCCCCTTGTGTGTCGACGTTCCGTCGGATCCATGTAAACGAAAGTTTCTGTTTTGAATAGAAACTGTGCAATTGACAGCAAAATGAAATGTAACGCAACGTTATTACAAATTTACACTTTTTTTACAGTTAACTCTTTACAGTATTTTATACACATCAATAGTCCTTATAGTTCATTTATTCACGCCGATAGCCAGGGCCTCCAGATGGCTCTGTCGTGGTAAGTCGCCGTGGCTTGTGGACGAGGGCTGACGGCGGGCGACGATGGAGCAAGATCCGCTGCTCTGTGGTTGGAGTTGGATTGGACAAAGCTCCGCGCTTCCTCCGGGCAGGACGGGGCCCTGCTGTGCGAATACGAATGGGAGGAAGCCAAGGGCAAGTCCATGCACCTCTCCAGGTAACTTGTCAGGTTACTACACAGTTCTGTTCCCGAGAGTTTTGAAGACGGGAGCAGCCTTGTCAGTTGAAGGAGGCAAGCCCGGTATCCTTCGCGAAAGCTATCCAGCCGACCTGTAGAGAAAGCGGCGACAATGTTATTTGTCCAGCTTAAAGTATTACCATTCTATAAATTCACTAATAAGTTAACGCTAAGTGTGGATAGAGTCATAGAGCACGGAACCAAACCCATGCTAACCAATACGTCCAGTCTTCTCCATCTGCGTTTGGCTCATAACCCGAACCTTTTCTATCCACGCACTGATCTAAATATCTTTCAGACAATGTAATTGTGCCCTACTCCGCAACTTAGAACATAGAAATCTACAGCACATTACAGGCCCTTCGGCCCACAACGTAAGACATTGGAGCAGAATTGGACCTTTCGGCCTATCGAGTCTCCCCCTCCTTTCCATCAGGGCTGATTTATTATCCCTTTCAACCGCATTCTTCTGCCTTCTCCACATAACCTTTGAAACCCTGACTAAACAAGAACCTATCAACCTCCGCTTTAAATATGCCCAATGACTTGATTTCCATAGCTGTCAGTGGCAATGAATTCCACAGATTCACCACCCTCTGGCTGAAGAAATTCCTCCTCATCTCTGTTCTGAAGAGATGTCGTTCTATTCTGAGAGTATGACTTGGGACTTCCTCTGGCAGCTGATTCTATATTTCCAGAGCTTGCATTTGAGAATACAAGGGGAGGGGGGACAACAAAGGATTTGGAAGCACCAGAAAAGACATTAAGTGCGATATCATTATCTCTAAATTGCTCTCCAAGGGCAAAAGTAATTGACTGCAAACATGAGAACATCTGTAGATGCTGGAAGTCCAGGCAAAACGCACAAAAAGTGTATTCAGAATTTCACCCCGACTTAACACGAGTCTTTGCAGTTGGACCGCTCGTAGCCAAAATTGTTTAAGGTCATGTTGAACTTGGGGAGGGTTCACTCATAAACATCCCCAGTAACAATTCTGGGAGGTTTCAAATGCAGAATAGTCTTGGATTTCAGCCGAGCTTGCTGGCCGATTCTGCAAGTGCAAATCGACATGACTAACTTCGGATTTTCCAGTTGAGACATGTTCAAACAAGGGGAACATGTTAGACCTGGCCACCCCCCCCCCTCCGCCCCCGTCCCAAGAAGCCTGTGGAAGTGTACTCACTGTGGAATGGTGTTTTGGGCAAATTGTGGAGAAATCGAACCGTCATTTCCAAGATATCAGCCTTTTCCAACTTGGAGTATCGAGGACTCTGGACAAGAAAAGACAAAATATAATCGAGCTGAAGCAATCTATTCCGCACGGATGCTGTATAGCTCTCTGTGTACTTCCAGACATTTCTGGTTTTGTTTAAGATTGCCAATATCAGGAGATTACTATTTGGTTTTTTTTTAAAGTTTTATCCTCCTCCCCGCCCCCGCAATTCGGAATGAGTTTCATCACCAGCACCACAATGCATTACACTGAAGGAAGCTTCACTGCCCCTTGTGCCTGCGCCGCTCCGAACAGATTTACCTGACTTAACGCACCTCGCAGCACTATGTCTGCAAGTCATGACTAGTTCCAGGTCAAGTTGGTTTTGTCAACTCGATCAAATTTGAGTTGGTATTAAATATAGTGAGAGTTTCTTCCTGTCCGGAATCAGTGCGTTCCCGACGGTTTGCAGTTTACAATATGATGTATTAATATTCAGTAACCACAAAGTGCTGGGGTAACACAGATACCATCTATGGAGAGGGATAAATCTATGAAGTTCTCCACTAGGACTCGGTCGGAAACGTCGACTGTTCCTTTCCATAGATGCTGCCTGAGTTCCTCCAGCATTTTGCACGTCTTTCTCAGGATTTCCAGTCTCTGCAGAATCTCCTGTGGTTTTAGAAAGAAAAGATACTTACATCTTTGCCAATGAGAGGCAGGATCAGAGTCTTTAGCTTATTCAAGCTGTCGTTGATTCGCGCCCGTCTTCTTTTCTCCATCAAAGGTTTCAGGGTCTGCAAAGAAAAGAAGGGTGACTTGTCAGTGTTCAGGCGAAAGACACGGCGCAGAGCATTGGGAAGCAACTCGCTCCGCGGGTTGAACGACAGTTCGGCGACGCTCGTTACCTTTCTCAACTCGCTCGGCTGCTTTTTGCTGCGCTTGCTGGGCTGTGAGGAGGGCTGTCCCTGCGCGGGCTTGCTCGGTTCTAGGAGACGAGGAGGCATTCTGTGTTGGAGTATGCGCGTCAGAGAGATGCAAGCCGACAGCGATCAAGTCAAACTGACCAAAGTGATACAGGCGTACTGAGCACCCCGCGTGTGAGTGTACTTATAGAGAGTGGGTGTGCCCACGCCCTGCCCACTTGTCTTTGTGCCGTGGCAAAGGACGCTGCAGCGCTCCCGTGCACCATACCAAACTTATTACAATAAAGCTACCATCTGTCCTACACTAAATCACCGTGCCAATTAAAAAAAATGCCAAACTATAGCATCATAAAAGAAATCGGAGACCATCTTTACTATGACATTCTTGTTCTGAAATGCTTAATATTGTACGGCTGAAATCAGCCCGTGACAACTTTCGATATGTGAACTCAGCAAGTTATTACCAGCTTTAAGAATTACGTGTCGTGAATCGTCTACAGTGTTTTGCATACTTCAACCCGAAATGAATAAAATACAGACGGGAAAAAAAGCACCAAATGGAAGTTTTAAAACTTTCCGCCAAATCTGATTTTGAAAGGTGGAGTAACTCCTTCTAAAGTCCTGTAAATGATATTTGCAAATATCTCAGATGCACTGTAGGAAGACCATGCTCTCTTCTTTTTGAATTGGTAATTTGTGAGAGGTTTGTTACTCCCCCCCCCCCCAACCCCCACCCCCCATGCAGCTTCTCCGCTACTTCGAAGGTCTCAGGTTGGAAACAAACCTGTTCTCAAGTGAAAAATATAAACAGCTTCCCAAGCCGAAAACTACGCCGACCCACTAGCCAAAACAACGCCGTCTCTCCTCATTTTTAAGGACAATGACTCGGGAATTTAGACTAAAGTATTTGATTAACAAAAGTTCGGATGAGAGGGGCAGGATGAAAGTCAAAAAATAAACTGTGTCCAAGTGACCATTTTGCGCAGTTCTTGTTTTGCAGTTTCGATGCAAAGTCATCATTTTATATGTTCATTACAAGTTGCGCTTGTTCCTTCATTATTTGTATTTTAAAAATTGAATGTTGGTTTCATAAGATTGGAACTCTGGGACGGTGCAAGATAAAGTGAAACAATACCGACTTGATTAGAGAAAGATGATGAAATTAGACTTTCGGGTACAAGTGGCAAAAAAGTTTAGACAAATTAAAATTAGACAACATTTAGTGAAAATATTTCCCTCTCTCCCTCACTCCCTCGAGGATTCGTGCACTTGGATTCAAGCCACGCGTCAGGCACACGCCAACATCAACTCGCCAGCCCGCGATCCCGGCCATCGCTAGTAATAGCACTTTCTACAGCCCCAATTCTAAAGTAAATTGCTTCAAAGTTTAAAAGTCCCCAAAAAAAGATTAATCTTAGCCGCTTGGAATCTTTAACCGACACATTTAAAAAGTGTTCGATTCTAGTCATAAATATTCTTAGCAACGCGTGACACAGATATAACTCGGAGAATGGAGAGGGGGAGCAAGGAGCGATCTATTTTTCAGTATAAATATTTGCTGTGGAGTTTAATATTTTTGAAATATAGGTTTTAATTGTGCTGCGTAATAGGTTTCCTGGCGTCCACTTTTCTGGATCGGACATACGTTATATTTTCGAAAATCTAGCGTGTTATTGAATTATTAAAACAGCTTCCAATCTGTCCCAGAATTAAAAGACCGCGTTTGTTTTGGCTTGGGTAGCTGCTTTAAATGAAACATCTGTCCTTAAAACCACCCCCATCCCCGCCACACCACACACCAAACTTCTCAACTACCCCCACCCCGAACAAAGGCATCCCCGGGTTATTGGCGGGTTCTGGCCAAAGGATCACGTGACGTTAAAGTTTTTATAAGGAAGTCACACACCATTTCTGCCGTTAGAACTGCGCTCAGCACTGAATCCGAATCACACGGGGTCTAAAACCGAGAAAACGGCAAAGAGGCTCTCCATGTTGGCATATTGTTGTGGCATAAAATTCAACACTTTGCTTCCGAATTCAATGGGTGTTTTTTTCTCAGTTAGTTCGGACCGGAGGGTAATATAGAGGTTTATTTCAGTTAAAACGATGCTGCCAGTGCTGAGGTTGAATTCGGTGCATTCTTGTGCAGTGTCGCCTCCCTCTCGCAGCCGGCCGGGTCTCGGTGGGATTAATGAGATCAATGGGAGTCATGTACTCGGCACGCGCCGACAGCCGCTCGAGCAGGCGGCAGGATGCAGGGTGCCGGCGCTCCGCCAGGGTATCAAAGAGCACTAAGATAACACGCCATTTCAAATTCATGACAAATTTGCCATGGAAAGGCGCAGTTACACCCCAGCCAAACGGTACAATTGACACCCACTATGTACTCGAGGAGCATCAAAGAACACGCATCAACACACTTTCAGGTTTTGTTATCACTCATGTCGGGAAATGTGTTGCTACGCGGCAGTAATGCAGGGCAATCCATTAAAAACTTCCTATACGTTACAATAAGAAATATATATATACAAATACAATTGACACTGAGCGCAAATATAGAGCAAATAGTGAGGTAGTGTTCACGACTTAATGGACCGTTCAGAAATCTGATGGCGGGGATGGGGGAGAGGGTGGGGAAGAAGATCTTTCTAAAATGTTCAGTGTGCATCTTCAGGCTCCAGTACCTCATCCCTGTTAGTAGCAATGAGGAGAGGGCATGTCCTGGATGGTGAAGGTCCTTAATGTCGGATGGGCATGTGGGATTTACAAAACCGAATCTGACCAGTAGACGCTAGATGTTCCTTCCACACGAAGCCCTCATTCAAAGGGTTTCCGCCCTTCTCTACCTTTCTGGCCCACCCGGTTTGCTGTCAACAACATGGAATAGTGCAATTGTTAAAAATTGTGAAAATCCTTTGCTGCTTATTGAAAACAAAACCCTATTGAGTAACAATCGGAATCAGGTTTAATATCCTGGCATGTGTCGTGATTTGCTTTTGTTTTGCGGCATCAGTAAACTACAATCCATAATTTAAAAACTATAAAATTAATGTGAAAGTATATATAAAAAATATAAATTAAGTAAGTAGTGTAAAAAGAGAGGAAAAAAGTGACATAATGTTCATATGCTTACAGAAATCTGATGGTGAAGGGGCGGAAACTGTCCCTGAAACGAATTCTAACTCAAGAATCCCGAATAATAAACGAGGACTCTTTAAATCAATGTTACCCTTTTACCCTTACTGAGTTAAAAAGGCATGTTTCCATCTATCATTAAACTCGTTCCATTTTCATTCAAACTAGCTCATGTCCTGTATTTTTTAAAGACAAGCAGCGTCTCGAAGCTGAAACGAACGCTGCCCCGTTCAAACACCCCTCCCCCGTGGTCACACAGATACAGTGGGGGTTCTTCCACTTTGCTGTAATACAGCGGATCAGATGAGTCTAGAATTCCGTTCAAATAACGGGGATATTTAAAATCTAGAGAGATGATCACATATTCACAACTTGTTTCTTTAAAAGTAGTTTGCGAGTAAGGAACTAATTATTGTTTACAATTGAAACAATAAACACATGATAGGCCCTTCGGTCCAAAATGTGGTGCCAAACCAATTAAATTAGAAATCAAATGGCCAATTAAACTAATCCCTTATAGAACGTAGAGCAACGTTAAAGAGTTAAGCAGGGGACAATTCGCCAAAGTGACAAGCGTGCTTGCTTTAGTTTATTTTTCAAAAGCCCATTTTACGTTTGATGATCTTGAAGTATATTTCTGTGTGCGGGACACTGTTGGCAGTTCCTACTACAGTGCCCCAGATCGGGGCCTTTGGGGGATTAGTTCAGATGAATTCATGCCACGCGTTTGACACGAGCCAACGAACAGACGGAGGGTCCCTGGGCAAGCGAGGCCAGTGAGCTCCGAGCGCAGTCCCGTTCTGAAAGTTATTGCCCTCCCCCTCCCGCCTTCTCTCTGGGATTTTCTTATTCCCATTTCGTTTATGTGCGTGGGGGTGGTGGGGGGAGTTGTTGTGTTTCAAACAATTTTGGCGTCAGGGTCCCATATGCTCTCTCTGGATGACTCGGAGTGGGGTGAACAATTAGACTGCCCGTCATTCCGAAGGGCTTGGGATTCCCCACGTCCTCAGAACTCAGTCACTCGACAACACTGGGCAGAGGTAAGAAGTTTCTCCAAGTAGTCACCCACACGTTTCCTTTCAAAATCTAATCTTAAATCGTATTATAACTGCTTTTCAGTCCTGTATTTTAGTGACTTGTTTATTTAAAGTCAGGTTTACATTATAATAACTTTACCTATAAAGTAGATAGACAGGTGTACAAGTACAGTTAAAATAGTGTTATATTGCAGTCCACTCTGTATGTGCACTTATATAGGGACCCCCATTTTAATTGGACATCAGAAATGGTGCATATGCTTTGTAATTTAACTTTCGTGCTTTCGATGTAAGCGTTCTAATTTAAATTAATGTTAACAAAATAACAAAGAAGTGTTTAATATTAAGGATATAATTGGTAACATAAATTAAGCCATCGCGCAAGGTAGTGCGCCATTTCTGGCAAAATATGTCTTAGCATAATTCTGCATATTGTTTCAAACGAATTTATAACAATGACCGCCCACTGTGATGCGAAATAAAATCTTTAAAGTGGCGTAATTATAAGCAAATACTCTATTTTTATTACTAAATCCCGATATTTTATTCGAATCGCTCTTAGATTTCCCCAGTGTCTAGATGACAGCACTGAGCGGCAGCTGCGTTCAAAACTGACGGTTTCGTTTTGTTACATGAGTTTGCACTTTGTATACCCAGAACATTCCAGAATATAATGTCACTTTTCCTTCTTCTTACGCTAACTCTGATCATTCACATTGCCCAAGGTTAGAGTCAGACGTGTGACTTTCGTTTAAGGGGGGGTTGAGTCCAGCAGTCGGATGCAAAACCCGGGACTCGTACAGAAACTCTCCAGGTAAGGGACGAAAATGGAACGAGGGTTCGGCCAAGACAAATAAGGAACGACAAGAGCTGTACTATATATAAGCTAGCATCCCTGCGGTCCGAGCTAATCAAGACAATGCAGCTTTAGGCTCTTGCGCTTTGAAAATAAAACGCTTTTAACAATCAGTTATTGCATAATTAAACAAATATCCGTTCACGCAACGCATCACCTAGAACTGAGCTCATTCGCTTATTCAGCTGAGACCTCCGGCCAGCTTCAGACGGTAGGAAGTTAATTCCCACTCGCTGTCGCGTGCCGTTTTACCAACAATTACTGGGCAGCAGCTGTACAGAGAAAAGCTTCTAGTGAGTATATAATCCGGCCCTCGCCCGCCTTTTCCCATCACTCAGACCCTAATTTAGTTCTGCTGGTAAAGGCAACGCGTGCGCAAAAAGGGCTGTGACTTCTCTCCCCGTCCTGGGGCCGTTCCGTTTCTGTTGTGTAAAATCTGAAGAGATGGACAGTTTAGCCGAATTTTTCCCCCCTACACCTTTCCGTAGGTGGAAGAGGGAGACGGGAAACCACAATTACCACAATTTCAGCGGAAATTCGGTAGAACCCAAGAAAGGGAGTGGGAATTGGGGATTATAGGAACGATGCGGGGTGGAAATAAACCCGCCTGAACGAAGTGGCCGAAGAAAACGAGAAAAAACTGAGAAATGGTCAGTGGAGGAGAAAGGATAAATAAGTACGTTGCGTGGGGGGGGGGGGGGGGGGATAGAATTTGAACAAGGCTTTAGAAGAAATCAAACGCTAAGCAAAGTTAATCTTTTTATAACCTGGTTGTTGAGGAGGTGCCTCGGCACGAAACATTGGTTGTTTATTCCTCTCCAGCCCGAGTTGCTGAGTTATACATTATATACACGTGTATAGTTAAATGGCAATAAACTAGACTTTATATCCCTAAACCCTATTGAACTGCCATCTTCATCTAGCTCTCGGTAAGAAGTTCCTGTATAAAATCCCAATAACATGAAGGTAAGGCGATATCTTTAAGAATAATGCGCCATATGAGATGAAGCTCTGGGCGCTGGCATCCCTGGGCACCTACTGCCCTGGGAGTAAGAGGTCACGAGTGATGTCAGAGTAGCCCAGGTGGCACAGTAGAGTAGCAGTTGGCATTACAGCGCCATCTGACCATGGGGCTCGATTCTCGCCGCTGTCTGTAAGGAGTCTGGACGTTCTCCCCGTGACCGCATGGGGTTCCCCTGGGTGATCGGTTTCTACACTCCTTCCACTCTCCTTCCACTGTGTGCTGGGGGCACCTATTGAATACTGAAAGACGTAAACGGAGTGGAAGTGGAGAAAATCTTTCCAATAGTGGCGGAGTCTAAGGCCAGAAGGCACACCCTTTAGAACAGATATGAGGAGGAATTGTTTTAGGTGGTGAATCTGTGGGTTTCATTAGGAATATTTAAATCGGCCATTATGTTCTGTGTCGCATGATGTAAGCCATCATGGTCTTTCCATGACCATGATTGTTCTTGGTAAAAAATTTTCTACAGAAGTAGTTTGTCATTGCCTTCTTCTGGGCAGTGTCTTTACAAGATGGGTGACCTCAGCCATTATCAATACTCTTCAGAGACTGTCCGACTGGCGTCAGTGATCGCATAAACCGGACGTGATACGTACCAGCTGCTTATACGACCATCCGCCATCTGCTCCCGTGGCTTCAGGTGATCCTGATCGGAGGGAGTTGGGAGGGGGGAAGAGCTAAGCAGGTACTACATCTTGCCCAAGGGTGACCTGCAGGCTAGCGGAGGAGAGAAGCGCCTTACACCTCCTTAGAGATGTATTTCCACCCCGCCACCTGAGAACGTTAGATATTTCGGGGGAAAGGCAGAGAAAATGGGGATGAGAAGGATAATAAATCACCCATGATAGAATGGCGGAACATAGCGTTGGTCACAGGAGCAGAGTTGTACCAGTCGGCCTATGATCGACTCCCCAGGTCGATGGGCTGAATGGCACAATCCCGCTCCTATGACTGATGGTCGTATGGAAGAGGAGAATGCACAGGATGAAAGTTTCAATCAAGTGGGCTCCTTGGTCTTGGATGGTGTCTGAGCATTGTTGGAGTAAATGGAGAGTGTCTAATCACACAGCTGGCTCGAGTCCAGTCAATTGCGAATAGTGAGACTTGCACAGTGCAATTTTCACCCACTGATCTGCTCCTGTCTTTACGTGTTTTTCATGGCCCGTCTAGTTACATTACAGATCAACTCTAACTATGGGGGCCCAATAAAGCCAATGGATACCAAGGCAAAATATGCACTCACTTTTTGGCGATGGTCATCGCCAGGCAATTGTTTGGCGAGGACATCACCTGCTATTCACTGGCCATGCAGCGATGTCGCTGGGTCTTTTCTGATCCAGTCAGCGACTGATTCATTATCGCAGGAGGGTGTGAATATAATTGAATATGGTACAAACGACAAAATTGAGCTTATTAGTACAGTGGGTGAGGTAGCTTCAGTGGAACAAGCTACCGTATCACAGACAGGATGGCATGTGGTTACATGGTCTGTGATCTATCCCGTCATCTCAGCCATGTCTGGCTATCAATTGGGTTGAAGCCTCTTTGATAGCGGGATCCTCGAGGGAGGTCAAGGTAGATCAATCAAAGGAGTTTGTACATCTTCCCGTGATCCTTGGCTTCCCTCTGGGTGCTCCGGTGTCTTCTCACATTTCAAATGCATACGGGTTAGGATTAGTAAAACCTGGGCATGCTATGTTAGCGCCGGAAGCATGGCGACACGCCGGCTGCTCCAGCTCTATGTTGGTTGCTGCCGCAAACGGCATATGACAAATGACAAATAAACATACATATGACAAATAAATCTAATCTTTATTTGGCCGAGGATGACTGCAAATCCTGTGGCCTCTTACGAATGCCCATCTCGAATCTGATGAAGGGTCTCGGCCGGAATCTACTGTTTATCCCCCTCCAGAGATATGTTGTCTGATCTGAGGAGGGTGTGTGTGTGTGTGTGTGTGTGTGTGTGTGTGTGTGTGTGTGTGTGTGTGTGTGTGTGTGTGTGTGTGTGTGTGTGTGTGTGTGTGTGTGTGGTGTGTGTGTGTGTGTGTGTGTGTGTGTGTGTGTGTGTATGTGTGTGTTATGTAAGTGTGCCGATGGTTCCATTCGTATAGCACAGTAAACAGGATCGTCGATCAAACCCGGCCATGAAAACCATCCGAGCCTATTTGCATGTATTCGGTTGTTTAGCCCTAAACCTTTCCTATCCATGCTCCTGCCCCAATTTTTTTTTTGTTAGTCATAATTGTACCCGCTTCACTGCCCCCAATCCCCGCCCTTTCTCTAAATCTGCCTCTTTTACCAAGCTTTTGGCAATCTCCTCCGATGACTCCTTGGGCCGTACCCTACCAACTTTTGTGTGATGACGCTCCCGCCAAGCGTCTAAGGACGTTTTTTTGCAGTGTGATCGGCGCTTGTCAGATATCACTTGTTTCAGTCATTGGACTGTCTCATTCAAAGGTCCAGCGTTACAAACGGCAGAGGGAAATGTTCTATAATCCTCACTGTGTCACAGAGTCATGTCGTATGCCAACTCTTCCATGCCGACCAAGATGCCTGCTTGAGCTGGTCCCATTTGCCCATGTTTGGTGTGTACACCTGTTCAAGTTCGACAGCACCTCCACACACACCAGCGGGAGCAGTCATACTATGCGCTATATCTATCGCCGTGTTTCAGGGTCACACTTCCGAACGCCGTCAGGTGTAACGAATGCAGCGGAAAGCGAGACCAATGTTCGCGTTTTAGAAGGGAAGCATTAGTTTAATAGGAACTCAGCAATGGAATTGAAGGCTTAAAACTTCAACATTAGCTCGACAAACCTTTGAGCTTCTGTTAAAGAAAATAAATATTTTTTAAAAAAGTGGTTGAGAGGATTAAATATCGAAGTGGGTGGTCCCGCTGCCGAAAAATCCGTTCTGAAAGGAAACAGCTTGTGCTTTTACCTGATCCGGGGATCGAAACCGCAAACCTCTCGCTGTGTGCATTGACTGTTAACAGTGAATGTGACGGCTTGGGAAAGGAGCGGGAGAAACTACAGACTTCGATCATTTGTTGGTCTGCTAAATACAATCAGCGTAAATCTTACTCTCCCAGAGCGTCATGCAAAGACAGACCGAAGACATCTTTTCCTCTGCAGGTTCCTGTACAACAGGAGAAACAGTTTAGTCTGGCGAAACCCGAGACTGCTAGCTTATACACCAGTAGGGATTAATTGACTGGTTTAAAATACTCAGATTTCATTTATTTCCAACGCTTGCCTTCTAATCAGTGGACAATACGAGTGGTCCAATTGCGCTCGTGAGGGCTTCGTAGGAGCCTCACGACCTGAGGCGCCGAGTCCAGTCGTTCAGCCACGGCTGAGGGTGAACGCGGACAGGCCCGGTGGGGGTGGGGGGGGTGGTGGTGAGGTGCCGGGGGTGGTCATCCAAAAGCACATTAAGAATTTCTCAGCTTCCAACTCTCTCACTTCAACGCCGGGGACAACAAAGGTCTCTTCAGAGTTTGTTCTAAATTAGCACCAACACTACCTTGTCAACACTCACCCACAATGCTGGAGGAACTCAGCAGGCCAGGCAGCATCTATGGAAAAGAGTAAACCGTCAACTTTTCGGGCCAAGACCTTTCAGAGTCGTCGACTGTTTACTCTTTTCTATAGATGCTGCTGAATTTCTCCGGCATTGTGTGGGTGGGCGGTGGCCTTGGAATTCCAGCATATGCGGATTTCACGTGTTTGTCTCACTATTTTGGAACCATTCTGGAACAAGAGATTAGGGTAGAATAACATCTCAACGGTTTGTAAGGATACGTTCAAACTTGGCAAGCACAGGCTCCCAGTTGTACAGAGGAGCTCTCGGGAAATGGGAAAGTACCCCAAGTTTAAACAGGGAGGTACCCGTTTTGCTCCCCAAAATAAATAATGGCATAAATGTGCCCGCGTGAAAACTGCTTTGCTTATTCCTGAATCGATTTAGGCATATTTTTATCACTGAGAGAAAAGTTAGTGAAGTTTTGGGTCAACTTTTGCTTTGAAGTTACGGGTCAAGTTTTGCTCGAACCCAACTGGTATCAAATCTGTCCCAAAATGAAAAGACAGCTGCCCAAGCTAAAATCCACGCTAACGGAGAGGAACATCTGTCCCTGCAGTCTGTACACAACAGCTTTCTATTTTTACATATAGTCTTAGATGTCCAAACAGTCCTAAAGGATGTCGGGGTTGTACTGCAGATGGTTCGGAACGCGAAACTCATTACAATAAATTGTGGATTTTCCAATAGAGAAAATTAAAATCAATTACTAATGTTGAACCAAATGCTTAAAAGCATTATGCAATTCATTTGATTGGCAATATAACGTAATCAGTGTAAAAATATAATAATGCATTTGACAAAGCGTGTTACACGGACAAACATTACATGCGAAACACTCCGCTAAATGGTTCAATTTAGCAGCATAATATAACCGGAGTTAGCTCCAGATAAGGTTTATTGGTAAAAAGAAAAGGGGTGCATTCTTGTACATTCGTTCGCCCTTTCTCCAGAGCAGGTCGCGCTGGGACTAATTGATTGAATTAAAAGCCACGCGTCTGACACGAGTCAGTCTCAGCTCCTATAGCCAGGATCCTTCCAAATCGGCGAAGCTCGGCAGCAACGGTTCAGCCGCTGATCTGATCTGGCCCAGTTAAAGATCTTCCTATAATATCGCTGATTCTAAAATCGTTTCACAATTTCCTAATTTTTTTTTTGCTGAAATATATTCTGAGCTGTACTGTAACTCCGCTATTCTGGAGGATAGGCCACTTTCTAGTATCCAGTTAAAAATAACTAGAACCGGTTCTATTAAACCGTTTCTCAGAACTTTTCTCCTGGCGACCCCCCCCCCCCCCCGCCCCCTTTTACTCTTTCTTAGATCCGCGTCTTGCATTTTTTTTTGCGGGAGGAGGGATATGCGGTGTCCTTGCCCTTGCGAAAGGTGGAGAGCCGATTTCTTGAAATGTTGCATTCCTTGAGGTGAAATTGCTCTCATAAAGCAGACCCAGAGGACCAGTGAGCTATTTCCAAGTCAGAGGGTGGACAGTATTCCAGCACACTTGAAACCATTGGTGGTAGAGGTCATGAATTTTGGAAGCGAGGGGAGCAACTGCGTTGAATTGTGTAAGCAGCCGATGGTGGAGGGGGTGAATATTTAAGGTGGTGGGTGGGCAAATAACGAACTGGGGAGCTTGGTCTTGAATGCTGCTGGAGCTGTGCATATTAGGTGGAGAGTCCTGCATCATCTGCCTAATTTAGGCCTTGTACAAGATGGCTAATCAGCAGATGAGTCAGGATATCCACTTTCTGACCTAACCTTGTAGTCATTGTATTTCTGTGACTGGTCCTATTGCATTTCTGACCAATGCCGGCCCCTGGAATGTTGATAGTGGAGGACTGGATGATGGTAATCCACTGAGGGTAAAAGGTAGGTCGTTAGCCCCAGAATACAAGGATGTCCCATTCGAATAGAGATGAGGAGGAATTTTTTAACCAAAGGATTGCAAATTTGTGGATCTTTTTGCCATAGACAGCTGTGGAGGCCAAGTCATTGGGTATATTTAAAGCAGAGAATGAATAGTCAGGGCATCAAAGGTTAAAGAGAGAAGACAGAAGAATGGGGTTGAGAGAGATAATAAATTAGCCACAATGGAATGGTAGACCAGATTCAATGGGCCGAATTCTACTCCTACGACTTGTGGTTTTATGGTTTTATATTCACTCATATTTATATTCCAATGAAAAAAACCTGGCACATTGTCATAATCTTAGAGTGACATAGCACAGAGGATTTGGCGATGGGGATTTCATTGATTGCCAAAGGTAGGTGATTATATTCATTCTTCTAGTTTACTAACATCCATGCAAAACAACTTGTCACATTTACATGAAATCATAGAGTGATATAGCACATAAACAGGCCATTCAACACAATGATTCCTTAGAATTGGGATATCTTCTGAAAGTAGGTGCTGGAGGAAGCCATTTGCTTTTTCAAGCCTCCTTCACCATTCTTCGGGATCTTACTTCACCAATACTTGCCTGTGCTGTCCCATGCCCCTCGATTCCCTCAGTGTAGATAAGTCCATCGATCTGTCTTCTGAATGAACTCTATGAATGAGCTTCCTCAGCCTCTGGGATAGAGAATTCCAAACAGTCATCACATCTTGTTCAGAAAATTGTCTCTGAAGCTCTTCCCTTATTCTGAGTCTGCCATCACTTGCTTTTGGACTACAAATCCAGGAGAAGCCTCCTCCCTGCTTTTAGCTTACACCCTAGGATTATTTTGTAAATTTCGGTGAAACCTTCTCTCAGTCCTGTCTACTCAAATTCTCCTTATCAGTAACACCAACATCTCTGCAATCACTTTTACTTCACTCCTCTTTAACTGTACTTTTAGGAAATCAAAACTGCACAAAATACATAACTGGTTTCACTAAAGCCCTATGTGGTTACAATGTTGGCCATCCTAAGTACCTTTAGCAAGCCACTTAATAAAACTTCTAAGGATGCACAGTGATGCATTTTCAAGTTTGTATAATGTGATACTTGGAGTATATTTGCAACCGAGGTCATTCCCTTGCACCTCCTGCCTGTTGACCCCTCCTTCTGCAGCACCATGATTTACTATCTTTCCCCCCAAGCATTAACCTTGCCTAATCATTTATCCTTGGTCCTACCCACATTCACTGCTTCCCACTGCAGGACCATTTGGGTCATCAGCTGGTCTGAGGGGACCAGGTGAATCATACAGCACTTTAACAGGTAATGGCAGCATTGGGGTTTGTCAAGACTATGGAGCCCGAAGTGAATGGCAGTGATTCCACATGGAAGGCAAATACAGGGTGACACAAACCTTAGCTGGAGAATGAAGTTGGTTCAATTCATTGTAATCAAATGAAATGGTTCAATTAATTAGTTCAATCATCAAGTGGGAGGGAGATTGAAAATCTAGCTGAGTAGCATCATAAATAACTCTTACTCAATGTCAGCAAGACTAAGCAGCTGATTATTGACTTCAGGAGTAGGAAACTAGAGGGCCATGACCTAGTTCTTATTGGAGGATCGGAGGTGGAATGGGTCAGCAACTTTAAACTCTTTGGTGTTACTATTTCAGAGAACCTGTCCTGGGCACAGCACATAAGCGCAATTATGAAAAAGCACGGCAGTGCCTCTACTTCCTTCAGAGTTTGAGGAGATTCGGCATGATATGTAAAACTTTGACAAACTTTTATAGATGTGCAGGGGAGAGTATATTGATTGGCTGTTATGGAAACACCAATGCCCTTGAATGGATAATCCTGCAAAAAGTAATGGATATAGCCCAATCCATCACAGGTAAAGCCCTCTCCTCCACTGAGCACATCTGCATGATATGCTGTTGCAGGAAAGCAGCATCCATCATCAGGGACCCCCATTACGCTGGTCATGCTTGATTCTCACTGCTGCCATCAGGAAGGAGGCACAAGAGGCTCAAGACTCACACCACCAGATTCAGGAGCAATGGACTACCCATGAACCATCAGGTTCTTGAACAACATCACTTGCCCCATCATTGACCTGTTCCCACAATCAATGGACTCACTTTCAAGGACTCCTCATCTCTCGTTCTTCATATTTATTACTTATTTATTAATGATTATTATTCCTTCTTTCTTTTTGTGTTTGCACAGTTTGTTGCCTTTTGCAGACTGGTTGAATGCCCAAGTTGGTGCAGTCTTTCATTGATTCTATTATGGATTTATTGAGTATACCCAAAAGAAAATAAATCGTGGGGTTGTCTATGATGACATAAATGTACTTAAATAATAAATTTAGTTTGAAATTTGATTATAATTAACTTAAATATTTAATTGAATCATAAGACAATAAGGCATAGGAGCTGAATTAGGCCATTTGGCCATTCCAGTCTTCTCCACCATTCAATTACTTTCCCCCTCAACACCATTCTCCTGTCTTCACCGCATAACTTTTGACACCTTTCTAATCAGGAACTAATCTGCTTTAAATATACCCAATGATGGCCTCCAGGCAGTCTGTGGCAATGAATTCCACAGATTCACCACCCAGTGAAATTCCTTCCCATCTCTGTTCTTTCTTTTCTTTTTACAATATTTTTATTCAGAAGAAAAAACAAGATTTACAGAGTGCAACACACAGATACATCTCAACATAAATTGTGTACATTCATATATTGTAATAAAATTGATCAAAATGTTATAGCATATCACATAAAGGTATACCACCCTAATCAAAGATTTAAAGATAGGTCATACATCATAAAATAAATTTTTTATATAAAAAAATTCAACCCCCTACCAACTACCAAAGAAAAAAGCTGATGGGTGTTCTTAAAGGGATGTTCTTGTATTCTGAGGCTGTGCCCTCAGGTCCTAGATTCGCCCGCCATAGAAGCATCCTCTCCATGTCTACTCCATCTAGGCCTTTCAATTTTCAATAGGTTTCAATGAGATACCCTCTCATTCTTCTAAACTCTAGAGAATACTGTACTGGGTCAGAACTTTCAAACACTCCTCATATGTTAACCCTTTCTTTCCTGGGATGATTCATGTGAATCTCCTCCAGACTCTCTCCAATGCTAGCACATCCATTCTTATATAAGGGTCACAGGACTGCTCATAATACTTCAGTTGCTGCCCAACCAATGCCTTATAAAGCCTCAGCATTACATCCTTGCTTTTATATTCTAGTCCTCATGGAATGAATTGCATTTGCCTTCCTTCCCATCAACTCAATCTGCAAGTTGACCTTTAGGGAATCCTGTACTAGAACTCCTGAATCCCTTTGAACCTCCAATTTCTGAATTCGCTCCCTATTTAGAAAATAATCTAGGCCTTGGTTCCTTCCAGCAAAGTGCAAAACCATATACTTCTCTACACTATATTCCATCTGTCACTTCTTTGCCCATTCTCCTAATCTGTCTAAGTCCTTCTGTAGACTCCCTGGCCTTCCACCTATCTTTGTATTATCTGCAAACGTTGCCATGAAGCCATCAATTCCATCATCCAGATTATTAACATGTAATGTGAAATGTAGAGTACCCAACACTGTCCCCTGTAGAACACCAGTAGTCACTGGCAGCTAACCAGAAAGGGCACCCTTTATTCCCACTCTTTGCCTCCTGCCAGTCAACCAAATTTGAGGCAGATTGCTGATGTCTTTCACAATAACAAATGATGCAAAATACTTATTGAGCTCATCTGCTATTTCTTTGTCCCCTCTTACTACCTCCCCAGCATAATTTTCCAATGGTCTGATGTCTCTCTTTTACTCTTTATATATCTGGAAAAAATTGGTATCCTCTTTTATACTGTTGGCTAGTTTACCTTCATATATCAACTTTCCTCCCTTTACACCAGTATCTGTCCTCCTCTTGCGTTATATCGACGACTGCATCGGTGCTGCTTCCTGCACGCATGCTGAGCTCATCGACTTCATTAACTTCGCCTCCAACTTTAACCCCGCCCTCAAATTCACCTGGTCTATTTCCGACACCTCCCTCCCCTTTCTAGATCTTTCTGTTTCTATCTCTGGAGACAGCCTATCCACCGACGTCTACTACAAACCTACTAACTCCCACAGCTACCAAGACTATTCCTCCTCCCACCCTGTCTCCTGCAAAAATGCCATCCCTTTCTCTCAATTCCTCCGCCTCTGCCGCATCTGCTCTCAGGATGAGGCCTTTCATTCTAGGACAAAGGAGATGTCTTCCTTTTTTAAAGAAAGGGGCTTCCCTTCATCCACTATCAACTCTGCCCTCCATCGTGTCTCCCGTATTTCATGCACCTCTGCCCTCACCCCATCCCCCCACTAGCCCACCAGGGATAGAGTCCCCCTGGTCCTCACCTATCACCCTACCAGCCTACAGATCCAACGCATAATCCTCCGTAACTTCCGCCACCTCCTACGTGATCCCACCACCAACCACATCTTCCCCTCCCCCCAACACTCAGCTTTCCGCAGGATCGCTCCCTACACGACTCCCTTGTTCATTCATACCCCCCATCCCTCCCCACGGACCTCCCTCCGGGCACTCATCCCTGCAAACGGAAGAAGTGCTACACCTGCCCCCACACTTCTTCCCCTCACCACCATCCCAGGCCCCAGACAGTCCTTTCAGGTGAGGCACCACTTCACCTGCGAGTCAACTGGGGTGATATACTGTATCCGGTGCTCCCGATGTGGCCATTTATACATTGGGGAGACCCGCCGCAGACTGGGAGACCGTTTCGCCGAACACCGGCGCTCAGTCCTCCAGCAGTGGCGGGATCTCCCTGTGGCCACACACTTCAATTCCACAGACCACTCCCACTCCGACATGTCTATCCATGGCCTCTTCTACTGTCAAGATGAGGCCACACGCAGGTCAATGGAGCAATACCTTATCTCCCGCCTAGGTAGCCTCCTAACTGCCAGCATGAACATTCAACTCACAGACCTCCGTTGATACCCCTGCCCCCCCTTACCCCATCTTTATCTATAATTTTAGTCTGGTTCTCTTTCTCTCTCTTTTCCCCCCCAACTATAATCTCCCCCCAGCCCTACCTTTCTTTTCCTTTTATTTCCCATAATTCTCCACCTTCCCCCTAGCCCATTTCCCTCCAGCCTATCACTTCCCAGCTCTCTACTTTATCCCTCCCCCCACTTCTTATCCCCCCCCTTGACCATCCCATGTTACTTCACTCCTGATGAAGGGTTTCAGCCCGAAACGTCGTTATTACCTCCTCCCATGGATGCTGTCTGGTCTGCTGAGTTCTGCCAGCATTTTGTGTTTTTTGTTTTTTATTTACTTCCAGCATCTGCAGATTCACTCATGTTTCCTCCCTTATTGTTTTTTTTTAATTTCCTTCTGTTGGTGTTTAAAATATCCAAATCCTCCAGCTTTCCACTAATTTGTGCTATATTATATGCCCTCTCATTTGCTTTTATGTTGTCTTTAACTTTCTTTGTTAGCCATGGTTACTTTTTCCTCCCTTTAGAATGTTTCTTCTTCTTTGGGATGGACCGATCCTGTACCTTCCGAATTACTCCCAGATGCTGTTGGGTTGAATATATGCTTATTCTCTCTCAGACAGAGATGGAGAGAGACAGAGACAAACAGACAAATAGAGAGAGACAGTCTGTCTTTCTCTGTCTCAGTCATTCTGTGTGTCCCCCTCCCCCTCCCCCCCTCCCCCCCTCTCCCTGCCCCCCTCTCCTCCCCTCTCTCTCTCTCTCCCCCTCTCTCCGCCTCTCTCTGCCTTGGGATCTCGCCATTCTCTGTCTTTCTCTGTCTCAGTCATTCTGTCATTCTGTCTCTCCTCCTCCTCCCTCCCCTCCCCTCTCCCCTCCCCTTTCCCCTGCCCTCTCCCCCTCTCCCTCCCCCCCTTCCTCTCCTCTCTCTCTCTCTCTCTCTCCCCCTCTCTCCGCCTCTCTCTGCCTTGGGATCTCACCATTCTCTGTCTTTCTCTGTCTCAGTCGTTCTGTCATTCTGTCTCTCCTCCTCCTCCCTCCCCTCCCCTCTCCCCTCCCCCTCTACCCTCCCCCATCTCCCCCTCTCCTTCCCTCTCTCTCTCTCTCCCCCCCCCCCCTCTCTCCGCCTCTCTCTGCCTTGGGATCTCGCCATTCTCTGTCTTTCTCTGTCTCAGTCATTCTGTCATTCTGTCTCTCCTCCTCCTCCCTCCCCTCCCCTCTCCCCTCCCCTCTCCCCTGCCCTCTCCCCCTCTCCCTCCCCCCTTCCTCTCCTCTCTCTCTCTCTCTCTCCCCCCTCTCTCCGCCTCTCTCTGCCTTGGGATCTCACCATTCTCTGTCTTTCTCTGTCTCAGTCGTTCTGTCATTCTGTCTCTCCTCCTCCTCCCTCCCCTCCCCTCTCCCCTCCCCTCTCCCCCTCTCCACTCCCCCTCTACCCTCCCCCATCTCCCCCTCTCCTTCCCTCTCTCTCTCTCCCCCCCCCCCCCCTCTGCCTCTCTCTGCCTTGGGATCTCGCCATTACATTTATTGAATTGTATTGAATCCACATGTCGTGGACAAGTCAAGTCAGGTGGGACTCTACCAGATGGGTCCCAGTGGGCAGAAAAACAAACCAGACAGCCTGGCTAAAAGTTGTCATTGTCCATTACTCATGTTAATTGGAGCTAATTTCCTTCTCCCAGCACGTGCCGTTCCTTGCCATTGTCTCACAACAGATGGCTCTATCATGTGCTTTTGAAATTCAATGGATAGGCCATCCCCGGGTAATGAAAGGGTTCCGTTTTTACAAATGTCCATAGGTTGATTTTGTCCATGAATTGGAAAAATGACTCGGTAAGGTAACCATAACTCCACAGTACTGCAACGAATGGCATTAGAAGCACATAAAACTGATAAGAAAGAACAATTACTAAAAGTAGAGAACATGTGGAAGCTAGTTCTGCCATTCTAAACAAAGGACGTGTGTGCATAATTTCAGACTTTTGAATTTAATGGGATCTCATTCATATATAGGGGTGCCCATAAGTTGGGTATTTGTGACCTGGGATGACCTGTAATACTAAGGAACACATGCATTGCATGTTAAAATTCCTTAATTATTATAATTTCTGTTTTAGATTACACAGTACAGACCCTTCAGCCCACAATGTTATGCTGTCCTGTATGAGCCACTTCTGCCCTGGATAAAAGGTACTGGCTGTCCTCCCTATCCCAGTCCAGTGCATCCCATTTATTTATTTATTGAGATATAGTGTGGAGAAGGCCCTTCTGGTCCATCCAGCCACATTGTCCAGCAATCTCCCAGTTTAATCCTAACCTAACCACAGGACAATTTACAATGACCAATTAGCCTGCCAACCAGTATGTCTTTGGACTGTGGAAGGAAACACTTGCAGTCACAGAGAGAACATACAAACTCCTTACAGGCAGCAGAGGGAATTGATCTTGGGTCACCTGTACTGCAAAGTATTATGGTAAGAACTACGCTAAAATTAAACTTTATTATTTAAGTCTGCACCTTTCCCTTCATGTTATTTCTGAGGATTTTCCTCTTATTAAAAATCGTCAGCAATTCCTGTGAGGGAGAGTCATCTGACAGGGAGAAAGCAGGTGAATGGGCTGGAGAGGGATAATAAATCATCAAATGGTAGAGCAGACGTGATGGGCCGAATAGCCTAATTCTGCTCCCTTGTTTTATGGTGGTTTGGGCTGCAATGTACTTTGCGTGAGCAGTGAATCATAGAGGCAAAAAGCTGAGATACAGGTCCTTTGGATCATCAAGTCCATTTTGTCCATCACTATATTGATCCCAGAAAGCCTAGAAAGAAAGCATTCAGTCCATTGAGTCAGTACCGTTGTTTGCACTATCACATCCCAAAAGAAAAGATGTGTGGGTTAGGATTAGTAAGTTGTGGTCATGTTAAGTTGGACCCGGAAGCATGGTGACATTTGTGTGGGGCAGATCAGCCATTAGGGATAGGGTAGGATTAAGCTCATCAAGAACCTTCAACACCCAGGGCATGCCTTCTTCTCATTGGTACCATCAGGAAGGAGGTACAGAAGCCCGAAGGCACACACTCAACGATTCAGGAACAGCTTCTTCCCCTCTGCCATCCGATTTCTGAATGGGAACTGAACCCATGAACGCTACCTTGCTACTTTTTGATTTCTCTTTTTGCACTACGGTACTTATTTAATGTAACTTTTTAATATATATGTACTTACTGTAATTCACATTTTTTCTATTATTAAGAATTTGCATTGAACTGTTGCCACAAAGACAACCCATTTTATGACCTGTGCCATGATATGAAACCTGATTCTGATTCGGATCACATTGAAGGATGGGGTAGGCTTAAGTGGCCAAGTGGTTTACTTACTCCTGATTCTATTTTCTTGCTGTGTTTCTGACCAGCATAGGATAAAACTGATTCCATGATCTGTACCTGACCAAAATCTAACCACATCAAGCTTTTCTTAAAGGCCTCGTGGTTGCTGATGTGGTAAAAGATGCTTGACACAAGTCAACACCCCACCCTCAGTCTCTGACAATGCTGTTCCTTATCTCTGTTCCTCAGGTTTCCTCTTTCCCTTTAGCTCATTTGTAATTTGCGGAGATCTGGTCTGAAAACAAAAGAGAAGGTACACTTCCACAAAAATAGTAGGTTGTCACATCTGACATGGAATTCAAGAGAAGATGTAAGACGAACAGGCCCATACATGTAGGGCTTATGTATAATTGTTGTGGGAAATGACTCACCCACCCACCTTTTATTTCTGCTCTTTTCTTCACAGAACAGTTGCTTTATTGAGTAAATACTGTATATATTTGTTATATCACAGGATCAATGTACTTACTGCAGAGTTGAAGTGCTGTGGTGAACCTCTGGAGAAATGGTCATTGAAATTATTTTCTCAAATAGAAAATTGTCTAAAAGCAAGGAATCAGATTGCCATAAACCAGTTGCCTTGGACTTCCACACCTAGTCAGATGCATTCCAAGGAATAGAGAGCAGGAGGGGAGAAAGATAGAGTTGGAGAGAGAGTCAAGGATCTGTTGTAGATAAAGAAAGCTAGCTAATAGCTCCAGATTCAGCCCAATTATGTATCCAAAAATGGGAAGCATTCAGAGAGTAGATGGGGGGGGGGGGGGTTAGAATCTGAGGGGTGCTAAAGGGAACATCTACTGACTATTGAAAGACCTAGAGAGAGTGGATGTGGAGAGGATGTTTCCAATAGTGAGAGAGTCGAGGGCCAGTGGGCCCCGTCTCAGAATAGAAGACAAGAACAGAGATAAGGAGGAATTTCTTTACCCAGAGAGTTGAGAATATGTGGAATTCATTGCTTTAGATGACTATGAAGGCTAAGTCATTGGGTGTATTTAAAACAGAAGTTGACAGGTTCTTGATTAGTAAGGATGTCAAAGATTCCAGGGAGAACGTAGGAGAATGGGGTTGAAAGGGAGAAAAATCAGCTATGATAGAATAGCAGAGCAGTCCTGATGGGCTGAATGGTCTACTTCTGCTCCTATGTCTTATGGTCTTATGGAATATAGAGAGAATGAAATGAGTTCTGGTAGGATTGGTGTAAATGGGTTGTGGATGGTGAGGTAAAGGGTCTCTTTCCACAGTGCACTTAATTTTGACTCTATGCCCAGTCCATTCCAGACTCTGTTTCGGTGCTGTATCCATAAAATGGCAGCTGTTTCACTTTTAGGATCCATTGTGCTGCCTTTGAAGTTCAGCCTGAAAGCCAGACAGTGCTGGCATCACCTAGAACGAAGCCACTGAGACAGCAAGTCCCTCTCTTCTGTAATGTTGCCCTGCCGTCTGTCACAAAACCACATGAATGTGCACCGGAAGCTGCCGACAGGCTGTCTTGTCTGCAGGCACCTGATGACATGCAACGCGCAATGTCTCCAGCAGCACCCTGCACCTCCTCAGGTGTGGCCCGCGACTCCTCAGCTCCACCCCTCTTCTGCAGCACTTGGATTAACTGGTCGACCTGTTTTAATTCTGCTGAGCTGGGTGTAAGTTCACAGTGAGGTTTGCCCAGTGTTTTGCACTTACACCTCCGGAACCGCTCTGCACTTCGCTCAGCCACGGCTGCCGTCGAAACCCCGAGCCCTACGTTTGCTTCACCTGGCCTTCGCTGTTCCACTGCTGGTGATCCAGAGCTCATCCAAAATGGGACCTGAGCTCACCCAGGTCCCCTTCTCCCTTTACACCTTGGCTGGAGTTCCACTGTGGGTTCTGGTGATGTAGTGGATGAACAGGGAGAGGGTCTGAATCCCACCAGGGCTGCTGGAGAAATGGAATTATTAAAAAATCTGGAATTAAAGTTAGTGTCCCACTAACTCAGTTAGTGTTCTCAGAGTTATCTAACTCTTTATTATTTTTATATTTGCATAGATTAGCTTCTTCTGCACATTGGTTGCTTGTCAGTCTTTGTGCACAGTTTTTCCACAGATATTATTGCATTTCTCTGTTCCACTGTGAATGCCTGCAAGAAAATGAATCTTAGGGTAGTATATGATGAAATAAATGTACTTTGTTAATAAATTTACTTTGTACTTTGCAGCATCAGTAATGGTAACCGCAGCACAGCCAGACTGCTGTTAAAATATATCTGCCTCACTGATGTAAATCTGTCATCCTATATGTAATTTTATTGTTGTCGTTTTCACGCTTCCTCCCTTCAGGGACAACGAAGGGTAGACAACAAATGATGGCATTATGGATAGGTAATAAATGCTGGCATAATGGATGGGCAATAAATGCTTTTGGCTGGCAGGGTGGAGACATGTCTCTACCAAAAGAGATATAAGGTGTTTCCTTCCACTAGCCTGCTTAGACGCCTAATCGGGGTCACATGAAGTCATGGGAATAGATGGTGGATGGTCGTATGAGCAGCATGCGCACATCACAAGCCCTGGTTTTGTGACCACTGATGCCAGGCAGACAATCTCTGAAGAGTATTGATAATAGCTGAGAGCATCTGTCTTGTAAAGACACTGCCCAGAAGAAGGCAATGGCAAACTACTTCTATAAAAATGTTTGCCAAGGCCATGTTCGCCCATGTCATACAACGCAGCACATGCTAATGATGATGATGAATAAATGCTGGCTTTATGGATAGCCAATAAAAACAAGGAGAAACAAGTGGTTAGGAAGACAAGTGCCATATTGTCCTTTATCGCAAGGGAATTGGGTTTAGAAATTGGGAAGAGTTGTTACAATTGTACAGAATGATGCTGAGGCTACACATGGAATACTATACCCAGTTTTGTTCCACTCAGCTAAGAAGGGGTATACAAGCACTGGAGACACCCCAAAAGAGATTAATTAGGCTTTTTTGTGGGATGAGAGGGTCATCCCAAGTAGGGTCATCACAAGTAGCTAAAGCTATAGGATCTGTGTTCTGTGAAGTTTTGAAGAATCAGGGGAGACTTTACTGAAACATATAAGATCCTAAGGAGGTACGGCAGGGTAGATGTTGAGATACTTCCACTATTGGGAGGGTGTCAAATGATGGGACAATGCTACAAGGGCAGGTTAGGTTAGTTAATACTGAAGAGCATAGCAACTTCTTCTGACGGTGGAGTTGAGGGAAGGTAGGGGTTAGATCTGTGGAATTCCTACTCTAGAAGGCTGTAGAGACTATATCACTGGAGTACACTGGAAAGGCGGATACGTATTTGAAAGATCAGGACTTCATGACTACGCAGAACTGGTACAGAAGAGTGAGGCTTAGTTCCATGATCATATTGAGTAGTACGACACATTTGAATGTCCTGTTCCTGCTCCTATTTTCTGGTTTGCTCCATGCTTGCACCCTGCAAACTACCCCTCCCAAGCACCTTTGCCTCTCTCTTCTTTAAGACATGTAAAACCTACCTCTTTGACCAAGCCCATTGATGATGCCATTCACTTTCAACTTCCCAAAATCTGATGGTCCATCCTGGCATGTATTTTAAAAGGGATAATACAGATGTTCGAAGTCTTGAGCAGCACACACAAATGGTGGAGGAACTCATCAGATCTATAGAGGGAAATAAACCCTTGACGTAATGGCCCGAGACAATTCACCAGGGCTGGAATGGCAGGCGCCAGAAGCCTTTCAGCTGCCAATGACCTTAGTGAAAAGCTGTTCAGTGATCACCGTCACCCGGCTACACCGTAGCTCAAACTATTCCTAGCCAAATAATGTGAAGCTTAAAACTTCAAGAGGTTAGGGCAGTACCTACTGGTTTAACCCTTGAAGAGTAGCCATTCACACCCAGACACCTTTTTCTGAGGTCAGCCAGTCAGAATCAGACTCAGGTTTAATATTGCTGGCAAATGTGAAACTTGTTAACTTCGTAGCGGCTGTACAGTACAATACATGATAAACATAGGGAAAAAAATCAATTACAGTAAGTATATATATATATGTATATCAAATAGTGCAAAAACTGAAATAATTAAAAGAAATGAGGTAGTGTTTATGGGTTCAATGTCCTTTTATAAATTGGATGGCGGGGGGGAAGAAGCTGTTCTTGAATCACAGAGTGTGTGCCTTCAGGCCTCCGTACCTCCTTCCTTACGGTAACAACGAGAAGAGGGCCTGTCCTGGGTGGACATCAGGGGAGGGATCTCCCACTGACAACTCCTTAGCATATGGCAAGCCGCCAATGCTGTTCCAGTCAGTAGGTGACAGACAGAAAATAGTCAAGGGAAGAGTTAGCTTTCGGTTGCCAGCCTGCTTTGCTTAGTGGAATAAACACCTGCGGATATTAAGAATGGGATTAGATGCAGACGTGATGCCTCCCAAGGTTGCTTAGTCCACTTTTTCTGGATGTCTAATTTTCCACAAGGAATGACCATAATAACTTTTGAAGTTTATCTTGGCAAGAGCAGTGCAGCTCATAGACAGACAATTGGGTAAAATCAAGTATTATCATTAGAGACTTGAGGTGAGTAATAAGGAGACTGAATTAACTCATTACAAGATGCCTCCTGTCTAAAAACCTGTTTTTCCTGCCTGTTGAATAGTGTGGGGTCTGGCAAATCCTGTGAGTTTCTACCCTCCTGGGCACCACTCCAGGTATCAGTGGAACAGGATGAGTCAGTCTCTGCGGGTGTTCAGTTGCACGGCTAAACCACCTTTTGAGTCGTTAAAGCTTCTTTCAAGATCCCTTCCCTCTACGACTCTCTCCTCTACGTTTCACTTTCTTTCATTAGCAATTAACTGGAGGAAAATGGCCACATTTATTTATTGACTGCAAAGAGAATCAAGAGCTTTGGTGGGATTTTCTGGAGGCCACCTGTTTCAGTTGGACTTCCCATTCCCGTTCCGATATGTCGGTCCGTGGCCTTCTCTACTGCCATGATGAGGCCACTCTCAGGTTGGAGGAGCAACATATTCCGTCTGGGCAGCCTCCAACCAGATGGCATGAACATCGATTTCTCTAACTTCTGGTAACTTTTCTCCAAACCCCTTCTCTCTTTTTTCATTCCTCTTTCTGGGTCCAATCTCTTTCCCTTCCCTTCCCTTCAGCCAGCTGTCACTTCCTCTGGTATCTCTCCTCCTTCCCCTTTTTTTCCATGGTCCACTGTCCTCCCCTATCAGATTCCTTCCTCTTCACTCCCTTACCTCTTCCACCTATCACCTGCCAGCTTCTTACTTCATCATTACAACCAACTGATTCACTTTTATCTAACTTCAGCGTAATTGTCCAAGAATAATGATTTAGTTACACCACAAGGATCCAAATTCCGTACTTAATGTAAACACTTCAGACAAAATTACACATATAACACCGATACAATGCAGAGAATTTCAAAGAGTGCTCAGCGATTTCAATCAGTTTGCACAGAGCTTTTCACAGGTGTTGGTTCAAAGCACACACTACCTCATGAAGATATACTGGTTTTGGAGGTGGTGCAGAGGAGGCTCACCAGGCTGATTCCAGAGATGAGTGGAGAGATTGAGTCACCTGGGACTGTACTCGCTGGACTTCAGAAAATGAAAGGAGATCTTATAGAGACATATAAAATTATGAAAGGGATAGATAAGATAGAGGCCGGGAAGTTATTTCCGCAGATAGGTGAGACTAGAACAGAGCCTCAAGATTTGGGGAAGTAGATTTAGGACGGAGATGAGAAGAAGCTGCTTTTCCCAGAGGGTGGTGAATCTGTGGAATTCTCTGCCCAGTGAAGCAGAGGAGTCTCCCTCAGTAAATATATTTAAGACAAGGTTGGGTAGAGTTTTGCATAGTAGGGGAATTAAGGGTTTTGGAGAAAAGGCAGATAGGTGGAGATGATATCATGGCCAGATCAGCCGTGGTCTTATTGAATGGCGGAGCAGGCTCAATGGGCCAGATGGCCGACTCCTGCTCCTAATTCTTATGTTCTGTGAGTCGCTTTCAGAACGTTTGATTATTTTAAGCTGTACTTTTTTGCTGAATGCACCACTCCTAATGAAGCGTCACAGCTTGAAATATCAACTGTTTATTCCCTTCCATAGATACTACCTGATTTGCTGAGTGTCTCCAGCATTTTGTGTGTGTTGCTCTGGATTTTCGGCATCTGCAGAATCTCGTGTTTATGGATCATATACAGACTTGTGGGGATGAATAACTCTTTACTTGTCTTTCTTAAGTTTGCAAGGATTGCAGTTTTTGCTAAGGACCATAAAAAAATGACACACACTGATGCACCATCAATAACTCTCTGAGACGTGAGGCGAGATATAGGCTTTTATTGGCTGGAAGAAAGAACAAGCAGCAATTGACCACCACACTGCATCTGGAGACTGAGGCCGGGGCGGTGTCTCCAAACGCCTTTATATCGGAGTCCATGGGAGGAGCCACGGTCAGTGGAAGGAGCCACAAGAGCAGTCAGCGGGGGGGAGGGGGGGGGCGTGTCCAGACAGGTATATGTAGTTCACCACACACACTTTTCTCCCCAATGGCAGAGTTATTTATAACCAGGGGACTTAGATTTAAGGTCAAGAGCAAGAGATTTAGAGGGAACATAATGAAGAATGTTTTCAGGCAGAGGTAGGTTTGAATTTGGAAAGCACTGCCTGGCAGGGTCCTTGAGGCAGAGGCTCTCACACAACATCTAAAAGTACCTGGATGGACACTTGAACTGCCAAACCACTGGGCAGCAGGGCAGCATAGTGGTTAGTGCATCACTTTGCAATGCCAGCTGTAAGATTGGGGTTCGATTCCTACCACGGTCTGTAAGGAGTCTGTACGTTCTCCCCGTGACCACGTGGGTTTACTTCCACGTTCCAAAAATAAGAGGTATGGTTAGGATTAGTGAGTCATGGGCATGCTGTATTGGCACCGGAAGCGTGGAGATACTTGCAGGCTCCCGAGCACAATCCTCGCTGATGGATTTCACTGTATGTTTTGATGTACACATGACAAATAAAGCCAATCTTTGATCTTTAAGGGCTGATAAATGGGATTAATGTAAATAGCTACAATAGCTCAATCATTGGCATGGACTTGACGGGTCTGAATTTGTGCTCTGAGATTTATGTGAAAAACAAAATCTGAAACAATTGAAGAACAGACAATGTTGGGGCTGTTCAGGAGGGCAGTTAGCATAAATGGGGTCTTTGGAGGAATCAGGCCTGAAGAAGGCGCAGTCAAGGTGGCTGTGGGAGACAGTAGGCTGTCTGAAAATAGCTGGGTTGTTTTCGCTGAGCCAGGCGTGTGCTGTGGCTGGATGAGGCACTGGTTAACATCGATAGCCTGGTCATTGGTGTGCCCATTTGGACTTTCGCCCTGATTGCTTGATGAAAGGCTAAGTCCAAGCACGGACAGAAGGACGTGATGAGAGTGATTGCCTCTAACTCTTAGTTTGGCATCAAGAGGTCTTGGTAAAACTGATATTTTTATTTTTATTTATTTTATTTTATCGAGATAAAGCGTGGAATAAGCCCCTCTGGCCTATCAAGTCATACTGCCCAGCAATCTCCTAATTTAATCCTAGCCTAATCGTGAGACAATTTACAATGACCAATTAACCTACCAACCGGAACATCTTTGGACAGTGGGAGGAAGCCAGAGCACCCGGAGGAAACACACATCGTCAGGGAGAGATCATACAAACTCCTTACAGGCAGTGGCGGGAATTGAACCTGGATGTCTAGTACTGTAAAGCATTGTGCTAACTACTATGCTACTGGCCCGCATCAGTTGTTAAAGGGGAGGGGGGAGTGGTGTCAAAGGAAAGATTGCCAATGGCTGAAGCCATACCTCGTGAAAGGACGACGATAGTTATTGAGGGCCAGTCACCTTGAGTCCTGGGATTATTGAAGGTGGTCCTCAGGGCAGTGTTGTGGGTCCGATTAGATTCAGATTATCGCTGTATCCATCTATATATTTATTTATCACATGTACATTGAAGCATGCGGTGAAATGTGTTGTTTGCGTTAACAACCAACACATCCTCAGCACTTGCTGGGGGCAGCCTGCAAGGGTCACCACCCACGTTCCAGCAGCAACTTAGCATGCCCACTATGTTCAGCAGAACAACAGCAACAAAACAAGCCCCTCTTCCCCCTCCCACCCATCCACCCATCCACTCACCCGCTCACACAGTCCACCAAGGCCAGCAATGGGACTTCAGCCTCCATTGCACTCGCGGGCTCACAGGCATCAGCCTCCGACTTCCCAAGCCCAGTCGCAGACTCGGGCTTCGGCCACTGGGCCTTGACTATCAAACTCACGATCGATCTTTGGTATCGATCCTAGCTTTGCCAGTCATAGGACCCCAAACTGCAGGCCTCGAACTCCGGAATTGCTGATGACAGGACCCTGAACTCCAGGCTCACCAACTGGCATAGCTAGAGGGTCACTGGCCCTTCTGCCTGTCTGGACCACCAGTCCTGCTGACCCTGCCAGGTACTCACTGACCTGGGGTGGGAGGAGGTAACGTGTAGTATCGTTAGCAAATTTAATTAGCAGATTGGAGCTATGGGTGGCAACGCAGTCGTAGGTATACAGAGAGTAAAGGAGGGGGCTTAGGACACAGCCCTGAAGGGTACCTGTGTTGAAGGTCAGAGGGGCAGAGGTGAGGGAGCCCACTCTTACCACCTGACAGCGATGTGACAGGAAGTTCAGGTTCCAGCTATACAAGGCAGGGTGAAGGCCGAGGTTTCTGAGCTTCTTGTCAATCCTGGAGGGAATTACGGTGTTGAATGCTGAACTGTAGTCCAAGAACAGCATTCTCACATAAGCATCCTTCTTCTCCAGATTTGTAAGGACACTGTGTAGAGCTGTGGCTATTGCAGCGTCTGTCGATCAGTTGTGTCGGTAGGCAAATTGTAGGGGTTCTAGTGTGGGTGGTAGTATGATGCAGATGTAGTTCTTGACCAGCCTCTTAAAGCATTTGCTTATTATTGAGGTGAGTGCGACAGGACGCCAGTCGTTCAGACATGTTACCTTGGTCCTTTTAGGTACAGGGACAATGGTGGATGTTTTGAAGCAGGAGGGCACTCTACACCGGGAGAGAGAGAGATTAAAAATGTCTGTAAATACAGCTGCCCGTTGTGCTGCGCACATCCTGAGTACCCCCCCCCCCCCCGAGAAGCCGTCCGATACCACAACCTTAACGGCTCTCTACTCTCAGAGATTGGCACTGAGAAGGATAATGGATCAGCCATGATGAAATGACAGAGCAGGCTCGATGGGCCAAATGGCCTAATTATGCTCCTATATCTTATGGTCTTACAGTCTATTCCCCTCATGAATTTATACACTATTGTAAGATTACCTGTAATCCTATGCTATAAGGACTACAGAAGCGGCCTGCCTATTCTCTCTCTCTGAAACTCAGGCCCAAGAGTCCTGTAAATCTTCCTAACACTATTCCCGGCTTAATGATGCCTTTCCTATAACAGGGTAACTAAAACCGTACACAGTAATCTGGGTGTGGCTTCACCGGTGTCTTGTAGAACTGTCGCATAAAGTCAGAGACTTGAGAAGCTGCACTAAATGATTCACCTCCAGACACCCAGAGCTTTCCGCACCTGTGAGGCACTGATGAAGAATATGATGAAATATGGGCCTCTATGAGTGCATTTCTGACAACACTTGAGAAACTTGGCAACTATTGTCATCCCATTCATCACCCTAAACATTCACCCCTACTAATGCTGGTACACAGTAGCCTTTGTAGGAATAACATCACCAGGAGAACTACAGATACTCTGTCTGCTCGAATCTCTATAAAGGAGCACTGTAATTAATCCTATTCCTCAATCCAGTGGTCACTTTATTAGATACCTCCTGCATACCTGCTTGTTAATGCAATTATCTAATCAGCCAACACTCAATGCATAAAAGCACGCAGACATGGTCAAGAGGCTCAATTGTTGTTCAGAGCAAACATCAGAATGGGGAAGAAATCTGACCGTGACCGTGGAATGATTGTTGGTGCCAGGTGGGGTGGCTTGAGTATCTCAGAAACTGCTGATCTCCTGGGATTTTCACGCACAATGATTTCTAGAGTTTACAAAGAATGGTGCAAAAAAATCAGAAAAAACATCCAGTAGGAGACTGATCTGTGGGTGAAAATGTCTGGTTAATGAGAGAGGTTAGAGGAGAATGGCCAGACTGCTTCGAGCTGATAGGAAGGTGACAGTGACTCCAGTAGTGTGCAAAAGAGCATCTCTGAATGCACAACACGTCGAAACCTGAAGTGGGTAGGTGACAGCAGTAGATGATCATACACCTACACTTAGTGACCACTTCATTATTAGGTACAGGAGGTACATAGTGAAGTGGCCACTGAGTGTGGAGTGCTGGGATCACTAATGTTTCTCACTCTCTGTTGTCTGTGTGAAGGCTGATTTGCCTTGGTGGCCTACTGCAGCGCCAGTTCAAGGTTCACGTCCCGGAGTGAAGCTGGAGATTTACCACTCGTGACGCAATGCAAACTTGCTGCAATAGATGTGTTAAGTGTCAGGTGAGCTAATTCCAGAAGATGATGACAATCCCGTGTAAAGTTCCAGCTCCTGCCTCTGACTCATGACTGTGAAGTTGCTGAGGGGAAGGACCACAGTCTGGGTTCTTTCCGCTACCGCACACAGATGGGCTGAGTCTGGCCGGGAAGCCCTTAATTGTTGAAGTAGTGCCCCACCCCAGGGAAAATAGAGTGGCTACACCACTATGTTTTAAAACTGAAATTGAATCTACTCAATATATTGACCACCAATGTAAAAGGGTTTGTATTATTATTCTTTTGTATTTATATTTTTATTATGAATAAAGTTGAATTTTGAAATTTAAAATATTCTGTGAAGTTTGAGAGTTTTACCTGACTGACTGACAAACCTGCCTGCTGTTCCTATTTGTGCACGTTAGTGAGTGAGGGAGGAAAGCACATCGATCCACATTTGTCCGAATTTGTAAATAAAAAGCAGAAACTTGGCAGTTCAGGCAGCAGCTGGGGAGAGGAGAGGGAAGAGGGGAAAAGGGGAGGGCAGGGAGGAGGGGAGAGGAAGAGACAGAGAGTGAGACTGTGTGTGTGTGTGTGTGTGTGTGTGTGTGTGTGTGTGTGTGTGTGTGTGTGTGTGTGTGTGTGTGTGTGTGTGTGTGTGTGTGTGTGTGTGTTTGTTAATAATGTAGGTAAATAACCCTTTATTTTTTCTCCGCTCCTGCTTCATTGTCTCAGCGGTGAATTTATAAAGCACAATGAAAGGCAGTTTTAGGAGATACAGCCTCCTAGGGCCTAACCCCTCCAGCAAGATAGCGCCAGAGTGTGGTGCCTCATTGCAAGCTGCTCTCAGTAGAACTTCCCATTAAATCATTTTCCCTTGTACCACTTCAATGTGCCGGGCACAATTTTACAGTGACTGGAGGAAATTCTAGGGGAGATGTTATGTTTTTGGATCTCCAAAACATAAAACTAATTGAAAGAAAGAATCAGAGTTTGGGGATAATGTGTGTGTACTTTGCTTTACTTTTAGTGAGGCGCGCAAGGTAGTGTAACGACGTATGCCATTCACGTACTATTACATGTAACCTGTAATGAATTATGTAAACAACAAAAATGCTTAATCAAACAATGTATTTACAATATTACTCAAATATTAGATACACAACACTCCTCACCACTTAACTATAAACTCCAACTCAATATAGAATGCATCTCAACATAATTTGTATATATGAACGGTATATATTTTCAGGCCTGAAGATTTAATTACTGTGGAGGATTTCTTATTCTTGTGGGATAACATCTTTCCGGACTGGGTGAGTCACTCTGCTTGGCAGGTGAGACTTGTGGCTGTGAAGCAATATCAAGTTCTGGAGCCTCCTCTGTGGTGGTTGCAGGAATTGACTCTGGGACTGGAGGAAGTGGTTCTGACAGCTCTGAACACCTTTCTTTGCCAGCAATTGACTCTGCTCTTCTCAACTCTAGACTCACCTCAATGTGTCATCTCCAGACGCAATCTCCACTGTGCAGGAGAGTGGTCCAGTTTTCTCCTTAATCTTTCCAAGGACCCACTTTTGCTCACCTCTGTAGACCCTCATCAGATCAGGACTTCTTGTCTAGGAGTGCAACATCGAACGTCCTTGTTCGAGGAGCCCTCAATTTGTCTCAGCTGTTTGTCCTGCGTACTCCGTCTGGGATTGGGTTTGAGGAGCTCCAAGTGTGAGAGCAGGGGACAACTCAGGGACAGCAAAGCCGGGGAGTTGTTGGCTGTGGAGTGTGCTGGATTGCAATAGGCAAGGAGGAAATTGGGAAGCTTCTGATTCAGTGCTGGTACAGTGCATTCTGCTGACATTGCTCAGAGTGCTTTCTTTAGATCTGAACAAAGCTTTCTGCTCAGCCTTTTGTAGCTGGGTGGTACAGTGCAGACGTAATATGTCTCATTCCAGTCACTTTCAGGAATGACTGAAACTGTTCTGCAACAAACTGTGGTCCATGGTCACTGACTAAATGATCTGGAACACCAGTCCTTGAGAAGAAGCTTCCCGACACGTTAACGGTGTGCAACGTTAATGACACGTTAATGGGAACACTTCTGGCCACTTAGTAGCAGTGTTCACTACTACCAAGAAATTTGAGGCAATGAATGGCCCGGCAAAATCCACAGGAATCCTCTGCCAGGGCGATGCAGGCCATTCCCAGGGATAGGGAGGTGCTGCTCTTGGCATCTTCTGGATGTGTTGGCATCCCGGACAGTGCATGGCAAGATGCTTGATTCGTTGATCTATCCCAGACCACCAGACAAAGCTTTGAACCAATGCTTTCATTTTGACAACACTTAGATGACCAGCAGGTAGCTCCACCAACACTATAGCTCTCAGCTTGGATGGTACAACAACTCTGAATACCCACATCAAGCACCCCATCAAGGGCAAGTTCATACTGGTGCTGGTAAAATTGCGGGAACTGGAATTTCTGTTGCAAATTCCAGCCATTTTGCATGGCCATGTAGACCTGAAACAGTGTGGGGTCTTCCGGTTTCCCTTTGGATCACTTCTGTTGTAAAAGGAAGACATTCGATTTCTGTTAGGGAGAAAACAACAAGAGCTGGGTCCGCCTTAGTAAATTTTCTCAGGTATTTCCTTTTTCAAGGGTAAATGGGACAATATATCAGCATTTCCATGATCAATTGTCTTCTTAAACTTGACATTGTAATTGTGTCCTTCAAGAAACAGAGCCTATCTCTGCAAGCCTGCCCATCTCTGTTAGTAGAACACCCTTCTGTGGATTGAAAATGGACACCAGTGGTTGATCATCAGTAATGTGGGTAAACTCTCTCGCAACAGAGTACTGGTTGAAACGTTTTACACCCCAAATAGGCTCAAGGCCTCTCTGCCAATCAGTGCGTAACTTTTCTCTGCAGTGGTAAGGAAATATAATGCAAAGGCAATGGGGCGTTCACTTCCATCACTCAATACATGTGACATGACTGCATGTAAACCATAAGGCAAGGCTTCGCAGGCAAGCTTCACTGGATGATGTGTTAGTACAGTGTCTGACGTCACCATTTCCTTTACCTCTTTGCAAGCCACACCACACTGCCTTGTCCATTGCCATTTATTCCCGATCTGTATTAATGAGTTCAAGGGATGAAGTCAAGAGCCAGGTTTGGCAGGAACCTGTTACAGTAATTGACAAATCCTGAAAGAGCCACAACTGTGACATGTCCTTTTCCCTTGGAGCATCCACCACTGCCTGAATTTTCTCAACACACTTGTGTTAACCCTTGTGCATCAATGATGTGACTACAGTAATTGATGCTTGGTTAAAGAATTCACACTTTTGCATCATGCTTTGAGCCCATAATCTTCTAATCCTTTTAACACAGTCTTGAGGTTTTGGAACACACACAAAATGCTGGTGGAACACAGCAGGCCAGGCAACATCTATAGGGAGAAGCACTGTCGACGCATCAGGCTGAGACCCTTCGTCTCAGCCCAAAACATCGACAGTGCTTCTCCCTATAGAGGCTGCCTGGCCTGCTGTGTTCCACCAACATTTTGTGTGTGTTGCTTGAATTTCCAGCACCTGCAGATTTCCTCGTGTTTGCATGAGATTTTGGAGATGTTCCTTGTCATCATTAATGGTAACAAGGACTCAGAGGGGTGGAGGAAAGTCGAGGTGGCGCTAAACGGTGACTCCTTTGTTTGCATCTTTGGAAACAGCTTTATTTCTATCTTTGATATCTCTTTTTTTTTCTTTTTCAAGGTTCTTTTTAAGACCCTGACCTGGAGTTACACTCTGATGTTGGTTCTTTGCGGAAATGGGACACGTTCTCAGGGCCTCACGACCCGCCGCTTTTTGATATCCCAAGGCCACGGCCTGGAAGACTAGTGTGCCTTCAGGGTTCTGGAGTTTCATGGCTATTGAGACGTGCTGCTTCTGGGCTGGTGCCCCTGACTGAGGCATTGCAGGAGAACACGGAACATCGGGAGCAGCGGGTTAACAGCCGTGCATTGTGTGTCCAGAGATCTGTGCCTTTCTGGGGCCAACTCTCTGAGAGCAGAGCTCGGAAAAAGCAACGCAACAGACTTTTAACATCGTAAGTCAGTGAGTTGTTTGTTATGTCTCCCCTCTTGCAGTACAACAGGGACACCTCTTTTTCCCTTTTTAGGGAGAGAGAGAGAGAGCCTGTGGTATGTTGAATTACCGGGTGAATGAGTAGTTGTTGAGGTACTGCGAGGCCGTGTCTTTATTGTTGTTTGCGGCATGTTTGAGTGCTCGGTAGAGGGAGCTGATGTTTGTTTGCTGGTGGAGGTGGGGGTTCATCGCCTTGCTGCTGCTTGTGTGTGGGAGGGGTGAGCTGGGGGGTGCTGTGGGGTTCTAACATCTAACTGTCATTCTTTCTTTGGGACTCTCCTCTGTTTTCGTGGATGTTTGTGAAGAGAAAGACTTTCAGGATGTATATTGTATACGTTTCTCTGACATTAATGTACCTACTGACCAATCCAGGTAACACTGAGCGCCTGGACGCTTTCGCAGCACCTGGACAATAGTTTTCCGCCAGGGTGCAGGTACAGATGCTACTCTAAAAATAAGCCTGTTATAGCGATAAAGCCCTTGGTGAGTGTTCATGCTGAGAAACACTTTGGACACTTCTTCCTCTCCATCTGTAGGTAGGCATCAGCTTAGTCCACTTTGCTGAAGTGCTTCCCTCCTGAAAAGTTTGCAAGGATATTCTCTATCCTGGGCAGAGGGTAATGATCTACTTACAGTACGGGTCTGATGGTGACCTTGAAACCACCACAGACCCTGATAGACCCATCCTTCTTGGCCACTGGACTCCACTTGGAAAGAATTCCTTCAGCCTCCATGTGATGCAGCTCACTGGCTATTTTATCACAGGTGGTATAAGGAACCGGATGGGCTTTGTAAAACTTGGGTGTGGCATTTTCATTTAACACAATTTTACCCTTGATATGTTTTGGGTTTTCCAATGCCACTTCTCCAATGCTTTGCATGCTGGGTGGTGGGAGGTTGATGCTTTTGCTGGAGCAAGTTGGGGGGAGGGTTATGGGGTAGGGCTGATACTTTTCTTCTGCCTTTGTGTGGGAGTGGGAGGGGCTTTGGGGTTCTATCATTTTAATAGAACATAGAATAGTTCAGCACAGTACAGGCCCTTTGGCCCACGATGTTGTGCTGACCCTTAAACCCTGCCTCCCATATATCCCCCCACCCACCTTAAATTCCTCCATATACCATTTTCTGTCATTCATGCCTTGGGATTCTTTTCTGTTTCATGGATGTCTGCGAAGAGTAAGAATTTCAAGATGTATACTGCATACATTCTCTGATATTATATTGAATCATTGAATCTTCCTTGAACACATCATCCAGTACCTTTCTTAATTTGCTTTCGGTTGACTCTATTGCAGGTGATGTAGCATGCAAATGGTGGACAGATCTCCAGTTAAATTGTAGTTACCTCAGCCAGTTGCAACCCCACAGTGCTGTTTTGTTAGTTGTTGTATTTCACTGTTGCGAATGTCATTCCCACAGGATTTTTTTTCTCCATTATAAGTTTTTATTTGGATATCTTCAGGCTTCAGTTCAGTTTCTTTGAAATACCATTCAAACTCATTTTGTGGAATGATTGAAACAGCTGAGCCACTGTCCAATTCCATTTTAATTAATTTACCATTCACTTCCAGTGTAAGCCATATTGCTTGTCTCCTGCTATTTTTCACACTGTAAACCTCAAGGCTATTCAGTCCTGTGTCACTCTCGTCGTTATCCAATTTTTCATCACTAGTATGCAGTTTTGTGCCTTTTTTGAAACTGCAGCTTGAATTTTCATCTTTTTCTCTTCCCTGTGTAGTCAATTTATTTTTGTCTGCCTGACATGCTCTTTGTATGTGTCCTACTTGATTGCATTTTCTGTAAATTTCAAACCTGCATCGGTCTGGAGTATGCGAGCCCCTGCCACAAAGTTAACACAATTTGTCTGGCCATGCAAGTTTCTGTTTAGAAGTTGCAATTTTATTCACGTTCACTTTCATTCCTGACTGCAACTCACTTGCATCTCAGTTTACTGTTTCCACTTATCCAGTAATTTCAACTGCCCTTTCAACTGTCAATTGTGCTTCAGTTAGAAGCCATTTTTGAATGTCTTCTTGTAAGATTCCACAAACTAAACAATCTCTCAGTCCATCATGAAGCCCATCATTGAATTGACGATACTCAAACCATCCCTTCATATCAGCTATGTAAGCTAAAATGGAGCAACACACAAGAGCATCTATGCTCCTTCCACCAGAACAAACGGGATCTCCCAGTGGCCACACATTTTAATTCCACTTCCCATTTCCATTCTGATATGTCCATCCGTGGCCTCCTCCACTGACAGGATAAGGCCACACTTAGGTTGGAGGAACAACACCTTATATTCCACTTGGGTAGCCTCCAACCTGATGGCATGAACATTGATTTCTCAAATTTCCAGTAATATCTCCATCTTCCCCCGCCATTCACCATTTCCCATCCCTTTGTCCATCTCTCATGTTATCTCCTTGCCTACCTCCCTCTGGTGCTCCTTCACACCCCCCTTCTTCTTTCTTCCATGTCCTTCTGTCTCTTTCATCAACGACTTCCAAGCGCTTTGCTTCATCCCTCCCCTTTCAAGTTTCATCTGTCATCTAGCATTTCTCTCTCCCCTCTCCCCCCTTTCAAATCTACTCCTCAGCTTTTTCTCTACAGTCCTGTCGAAGGTTTCGACCCGAAACATTGAGTGGCCTGCTGAGTTCTTCCAGCATTTTGTGTGGGTTTCTCATTTTCTCTTGTTTGTAAGCTAAAAAAAGAATTCATTTCCTTTCGATTCCACTGATGTAACCTACAATAAATAATGGTTTTGGTTCTCACTGGTGCTGCATTACTTTCACGACATCAGCAAACCTCAGTTTGGCTGTTCCGGTTGGAGCAGTCAAACTTCTGGGCAAACCATATGCCTTTTCACCGAATTCTGTCAGCAGAACTGGCACTTGTTTTTAATCGACTATATCATGTGTTTCAAAATACTGCTCAATTTGCTCAGTATACAAAATCCAGTTTTCTGTTGTGCAATCAAACAAATCCGTCTTTCCGAAGTAGCCAGTCATTTTGGCCTTTAATTAATTAATTATTACCCAATACTCAGTGCTTATGAACCAATGAATTTTGTTCATATTCTGCCTTTTGTTTAAACTCTCAACTGTCTTCTCCTTTTCTGAAGAAAAAAATTCTGATATGCTTCTTTTTTTAAACTCTAACTTCTCACCGCACTTCAACAGGTAGGTAATTGTCTCGGGTTCATTTTAAAACTTACTCATCTATATTGTTATGTTTTTGTCACTCCAAAAACAAAAACTGATCAGAAGAAAATAATCATGGAGCTGGGGATAATGTGTGTATAGTACTTCATTTTATTTTTAGTGGTGCACACACTTGTGATGTGGTAGCGTTATGGTATTTTCCATTCACATACGTAATTTTGAATTTTGAATTCTGTAAACAAGAAAGACAGCTTAATCAAACAATATATTTACAATATTACTGAAATGTTAAATACACAACAGATATCAAAGGGAAGTATTTTTACACAGAGAACGGTGGGTGTGTGGAACACCCTGCCAGGAGTGGTGGGAGAGGCAGATGCATTAGGGGCATTTAAGAAACTCGTAGATAGGCACGTGGATGATAGAAAAATAGAGGGCTATGTAGGAGGAAAGGGTTAGATTGGTCTTGGAGTAAGTTAAAAGGTGGCACAACATTGTGGGCTGAAGGGCCTGTACTGTGTTTTGGTATTCTATGCACAATCTTCCAATAAAAATGCAGAATAAACTGTAAATGCTACAGAGGAAGTGCATTGCAATAAAGTGCGAGATGATAACGAGGTAGGTTGTGCGGTCGGGTCCATTTTAACGTACAAGGTGTTCAAGAATCTGATAACAGCAGGATGGAAACAGTCCTTGAACCTGGTGGTACATGTTTTCAGGCTCCTGTATCCTCTGCTCAATGGGAGAGGGGAGAAGGAGGAATGTCCGGGGTGGGTTGAGCTTTCTGATTATGCTGGCTGCTTTGCTGTGGCGGTGAGAAGCACAGACAAAGTCCATAAACGGGAGGCTGGTTTCCTGGGATGCGTTGAGGAGCTGCGTCCACAACTCTCTACCGTCCCTTGCAGCCGTGTGCAGAGCAGTTGTGCACCGTCCTGCTGAGTTCCTCCAGCGTTTTGTGTGTGCTACGCCCGAACTTTGATCTCCGTCTTTCTGAGATGTCATGCGGAGTAAGCGGCATGGACGGTGAGGGGGTGGGTGCCTGCTGGCTAATGCGGAGCTGTGCACCAGTGAGAGCCGCTGGCCTCCGGGGGGGAGGAACGGACGGAGAAGCCGAAGGAGAGGTGTCGCAACCTGGCCATGGGGCACCGCACGTCAGACTGACTGACGTCTGGTGCAGACAGCAAGTGTACCAGGAGCAGGTACTTCGCTGCAGGAACATGTCAGAACAGGAGGACCTGGCGTGCAGTGTGCTGACAAAGCTCAGGTGCTTTTCTGCAGATGACATCATGTTGAGACAGTGGGAGAGAATTAACCCTCTCAGCACAGGTGGCAACTGGAAGAGCTTTCCCACTTGTCTGGGCAGATATTTGGCCATTTTGAGCACGTTGCAGTCTGATTTGAATTAGAATATGTTGCACTGATCAATTGCCAAAATGATAGTACTCCAATATAAAGGATTTTTACTGTAAACTTCTGGATACCACAGTGGATGGGCCTTATTACACTTTAACAGTGAAAGGCTTTCATCAGATTAAGTGAAAGTAATTCTGGTCGCCCGTCATAGGGAGGATGTGGAGGCTTTGGAGAGAGCACTGAAGAGGTTTGCCAGGGTGCTGTCTTCATTACAGGGTACAGGCTATTAGCGGAGTTTAGGCAAACGTGGGCTGTTTTCTCTGGAGCGGCAGAGACCAAGGGGAGAGCTGATAGGAGTTGGTAAAATAATGAAAAGCATAGATAGGGCAGACAGCCCTAAGGTCAAAGGTCTAATGCTAGCGGACATGCATTTAAGGTGAGGGGGGTGTGCAGGACAAGGTTTTCACACAAAGAGGGATGCTGCCAAGACTGACAGTGGAGACAGATATGATAGAGGTGTTTAGATAGGTACATGGATGTGCAGAGAATGGAGAGATGTGAACCATGTGCAGGTAGAAGGGATAAGATGACAATAGTACAGCACTTTGGGCAGACGGGGCTTGTCAGTCGCAGTTGGCAGTTCATCTAGGAGAAGGAAAACTCTGATCTCAAACCTCCACTGCCTTACGGCTGTATCCACTCACAGGGAAGGCTTCGGGAGTAAACCCCCCGAGGGAACATCCTGAGCTGGAGTCCCTGAGGAGTTCAGCACTGACGGGCAACTCCTGCGATGCCGCAGGTGCCAAACTGTATCAGTGTCTGCCGTCTCTGTGGATTCATCAGCTGCGTGGAGCGAGGGTGGCGGCTTGCTCTCCGTATCGCACAGCCCTGGGTTGCTTACGTAGATAGCTAGGACGAAACATCCATGGTCAACCCTGGCCAATGAAGGCCTCACAGTTCAGCACAGATTTTGTGGGCTGAAGGGCCTGTTCCTGTGCTGTACTGTTCGAAGGATAGTGTGGTTGAGCCTCTCTGCTGCAGGAGTGCAGGACCAGGTATGGCCCCCAGTACCAGTTCAACGATTTATGAGGTTATTGACCTGAACCTGACAGGTATCAATACTCATGTTCTGAGACTTGTTAAGAAGAAAGATATTGCTGTAAAGAGTATAAACTTATTTCAGTTAATAAAAAACTGGAAAACACAAACACTCCAGCCTGAAAACACACTCTTCACGCTTGCATGAACAGCTTCTTCCTCTCTGCCAACAGATTTCTGAAAGGACATTGAACCTATGAACATTACCTCACTATTTTTGTCCACTCTTTTTTCACTGCTTATTTAATATTATATATTTATAGAATACATCATACATTGCACTGTACCGCTGCCACAAAACAACACATTTCATGACATGCAGTACAAGGGGTGATTGATAAGTTTGTGGCCTAAGGTAGAAGGAGATGAGTTATACAGCTCTCGTTACATATATATGCAGTTCAACTCTTTGAGTGATTATGCAGAAAGTTTGAAGTTAATAACTCATCAGGGGTGATTGATAAGTTTGTGGCCTAAGGTAGAAGGAGATGTTATTAACTTCAAACTTTCTGCACAATCACTCAATGAGTTGACCTGCATGTGCATGTAATGAGAGCTGTATAACTCATCTCCTTCTATCTTAGGCCACGAACTTATCAATCAACCCTAGTATGACAGTGGTAATAAAAGAGAGTTTGATTCGGTGCACAAACGCATGTATTTTTTTCTCTTTCTCTCTCTCACACACACACACACACACACACACACACACACACACACACACACACACACACACACACACACACACACACACACACACACACACACACACACACACACACACACACACACACACACACACACACACACACACACACACACCAAATAAAAGCTCCAGCTACCTTTCTTCTGGCAGACAACGTCTGAAGCTGCCGCCCTTGCCTGAGGTCTGATCAAGCACAGGTTCAGTGAGCCGAACCCGCGGTCCGGGGGCTCACAGCCTTTAAGGCTGAAGCTGCCGCCCTTGCCTGAGGTCTGATCAAGCACAGGTTCAGTGAGCCGAACCCGCGGTCCGGGGGCTCACAGCCTTTAAGGCTGAAGCTGCCGCCCTTGCCTGAGGTCTGATCAAGCACAGGTTCAGTGAGCCGAACCCGCGGTCCGGGGGCTCACAGCCTTTAAGGCTGAAGCTGCCGCCCTTGCCTGAGGTCTGATCAAGCACAGGTTCAGTGAGCCAAACCCGCCGTCCGGGGGCTCACAGCCTTTAAGGCTGAAGCTGCCGCCCTTGCCTGAGGTCTGATCAAGCACAGGTTCAGTGAGCCGAACCCGCGGTCCGGGGGCTCACAGCCTTTAAGGCTGAAGCTGCCGCCCTTGCCTGAGGTCTGATCAAGCACAGGTTCAGTGAGCCGAACCCGCGGTCCGGGGGCTCACAGCCTTTAAGGCTGAAGCTGCCGCCCTTGCCTGAGGTCTGATCAAGCACAGGTTCAGTGAGCCAAACCCGCCGTCCGGGGGCTCACAGCCTTTAAGGCTGAAGCTGCCGCCCTTGCCTGAGGTCTGATCAAGCACAGGTTCAGTGAGCCGAACCCGCGGTCCGGGGGCTCACAGCCTTTCAGGCTGAAGCTGCCGTGCTGCGCTTGTCGAGGTCGGCGCTCGTGGTCCAACTCTGCTGAGTGGACGCCCGGCGGACTTCAGCCCGTGGTCATGATGATCCCAAAGTTCAAAGTAAATTTATTATCAAAGAACCTATCTGTACCCTGAGATTCATTTTCTTGCAGGCATTCACCATAAAGCAAAGAAATACAATAGAATCAATGACAAACTACACACGAAGACTGACAACTAATGTGCAAAGGACAAACACTGCAATACTACTAAATAAACAATACCGAGAACATGAGTTGCGGAGTCTTTGAAAGTGAGCCCATATGTTGTAGAATCAGTTCAGAGTTGAGATGAAGTTACCCACGCTGATTCAGGAGCCTGATGGTAATAACGGTTCCTGGACATGGTGAGGTGAGACCTAAGCCTTCTGTACCTCCTGCCTAACAGCAGCAGCAAGCAGAGAGCATGGCCTGGATGATGGAAGCTGCTTTCTTCCGACATCACCCCTCCCAGTCATGACCTTTCCTGCTGGCAGATCCAAGTGGACCTAAGAAGATCTCCCTCAGTATTTAACCCTAAACCAGTATAAGCAGGAAATTAGCCTGGTGTGAGTACATCGTTGCTTGTGGGTGCTTGTTGTAACTGAACCGCTTGTTACTTCCTTAATCCACCAAGGATTGGATTCCGAATATAGCACATCGTTGGCTATCAAGTGACTGGTGATATTCTGAAGTTGTCTAAGGCTCTATATGAAAGCAAATCTTCCAGAGCAAGGAGGTGGTCTTCTGAGGCGTGTCTGGCTGGCTGTTGGGTGGCATGGAAGCGTAGTGGCAAGCGCAACGCCTTTACAGCACCAGCGACCCAGGTTCATTTCCGCCGCTCTCCGTAAGGAGCTTGCAAGCTATCAGAATCAGGTTCATTATCACCGCCACGTGTTACGAAATTTATTAATTTAGCAGCAGCAGTTCAATGCAATACATAATATAGAAGAAAAAGTAAAATAAATAAGTACATCAATTACAATATATGTATATTGAATAGATTAAAAATAATATATATTAAAAAGTGAGGTCGTGTTCACGGGTTCAATGTCCATCCAGGAATTGGATGGCAGAGGGGAAGAGGCTGTTCCTGAATCGTTCAGTGTGTGCCTTCAGGCTTCTGTACCTCCTACCTGATGGTAACAATGAGAAAAGAGCATGCCCTGGGTGCTGGGGGTCCTTAATAATGGACGCTGCCTTTCTGAGACACCGCCCCCTGTAAATGTCCTGGGTACTTTGTAAGCTCGTACCCAAGATGGAGCTGACTAGATTTGCGACCCTCTGTAGCTACTTTCGGTTCTGTGCAGTAGCCCCCCCAACCCCAATACCAGACAATGATGCAGCCTGTCAGAATGCTCTCCACGGTACATCTATAAAAGTTTTTGATGTTATAGATGACATCTATGGAAGCTATCTCCATAATCGCATGGGTTTTCTCCGGGTGCCTCGGTTCCCTCCAGATTCCAAAGATTTACAGGTTAATTGGTCACATGGGTGTAACTGGATAGTACGAGCTAGTTGGGCCAAAAGACCAATTACTGCGCTGCATCTTTAAATGGATAGATTAAAAAAATCAGCCCAAAGCATGACTGATAATTATTGAAAATACTTTTAGCAAAATGTTCCACGTGGATCAGCACAAAAAATTAGGTTTTCCTTAATGCGTAATGAAAAATCTGCCAGATTAACAGTAAATTCAGTACCAACTTTTCTCCCCAAAAATGTTTCCAGTGCCTGTATTTACTCAAGGATTTCCAGAGGTTCCTGAGAAAATAGGGCCAAAGTCCTCAGCTTCGTGGGAAACACTGCCACTCAGCGGCGAACATTAGAGAGTGCATCACCCTTGGGATTTGCACAGGACGGAAGCTGTGTTCACTGAGGTGTTTTGAGAACTTTAGTGGAGATATTGACTTCACCCGCCTTTGACCATAGAAGCTTCTTATGAAACCGGGGGAGGTTTCAATCAGAAATTCAAAGGCCGAAAACCCGAGATAAGGAACAGACGATGAACAGAGAGTGGACTCACTGACAGCGATAATGTGCACCGGTTTTTCTGGGCTGTAAAAGCCACCGACGATTCAAACACCCGTTACGGGCAAGCACAGAGATGAAGTTCCCAAACACAGAGAGGCGGAGCGTGGAACAATTCTAAAGCCACCTCAGCTGTGACATGTGTCCACTTGACTCCATTCCACTGCAGCCGATTCAACCCAGCTGCCATTTCACCGTGACAATGCTGGGTCTTAATGCACTTAAGAAGCCCGCACGCTATTAAAGAAATATATTCTTTATTTACTAGCCTGCTTGAAACAACAATGATCCCTCTTTGAGGTATGACTCTTAAACAACGCCTGTATGTGTTTTTCCCCCCTGTTTGGAGCCAATTCGCTGCAAAACCCCAGCTCACATCCTGTGCTGACGTTTTGGTGTTTCGATGCTCCGATTAATATTGCCCATGGCCGAACCGCTTTTTCTTCTTCACCTGAAGTGGGTGAAATTTTGCATCCGCTCTGATTCTGTGGGTTCTGAGGAGCTGACGAGGCGAGGGAGAGCCGGGCAGACTTTGCCACAGTTCAGGCTGCGGGCTGTGGGCATACTGCAAGTGTAGGACTGCTTACACCGTGGTTTTGTGAACTGCCAGTACCTGGTTCAAGGTCCCCCCCCCCCCCCCCCATCCTGGGAGATCACGGGCTGGGCAGCTCACTGGTGCGCTGGACTGGTTAGTTACCCAGGGCCACTGCCACCAGCTCCCTTCGCGGACCCTGCTGTGGAGGGTACACTGTAGCTGAAACTGAGGGGGGGGATCAGAGTGGGGGAACATCTGGGGAATCGAGCAAAGCGAAGAAAGGGAAAGAGTGAGCACACAGAGACGGCGATAGGATCCAACACGTCCCTCCATTATTGCTCCCCTCCTACCACAACAACCCCAACCCAGCACCTAAACCACCTACAGGCATCATAAGCAGAGTCCCATACAGGCCACCCCCGGGTTACGAACTCCCCACTTGTAGACATGCCAACATATGAATAAGCTCCTAAAATAGCGTTATACAGTGTTGAGAATCACGAACATAGAAAATCTTCAGATGCTGGAAATCCAAAGCAACACACACAAAATGCTGGATTATTATTTATTCTTATTGTAATTTATAGTCCCGATGAAGGGTCTCGGCCCAAAACATCGCCCGTTTACTCTTTTCCATAGACGCTGCCTAGCCTGCAGAGTTCCACCAACATTTTGTGCGTGTTGCATTAAATTGAGAAATCCCCTTAAGGTATGTTCGTTCCTATAAACAACAGAACTCACACTTCCTCTCTCTCTCACTCTCTCTACTTTCAGTAATTGTTTTTTCATATGTGTTTCCTTTCATTAATTAAGGCCTCCCGCCACATCACCATCTCGGTCACGTCCTCTTCACGCTACCATCAGGGAGGAGGTACACGAGCCTGAAGACACACACTGAACGTTTTAGGAACAGTTTCACTCCCATTTGGCATCAGATTAACAAACAGTACCTGAGCCCATCTCTTTTTGCTCCATATACACATTTTTATTGTAATTTATAGTAATTTTAGCAATTTTTACGATTGCACTGTATCACTGCCACAAAACAACAAACTTGGTGACATATATCCATGATGATAAACCCGGTTCTGACTCTGATGCTCTCTTCTCACTGCTGCCATCAGGAAGGAGGTACCGCAGTTTTAGGGTCCTGAGCCAGCAGGTTCAAGAACAGTTATTACCCCTCAACCATCAGGCTCACCCAACACTGAACTGATTCCACACCCTATGGACTCACTTTCAAGGGCTCTACAACTCGTGCTCTCAATGTTTAATATTTTAACTTGCTCTTTTTTTCTCATTTGCACAATTTGTTCTGACACTGGTTGCTTGCCAATCTTTGTTGTGTGAGTTTTTTCATTGATACAACTGAGTTTCTTGTATTTACCGGAAATGCCTGCAAGAAACTGAATCTCAGGGTATGATGACATACATGTACTTTAACAATGAACTTACTTTCAACTTTTGATTCTGCTTCTGATTTGCATGTCTTCCCTGACAACACAGTGGTGATATGGTTACCACGTCACGTGATTCTTTGTATACTTTCCGACTTAGGACAAAATCAACTTGTGAACATCTGTAAGAATGGAAGTTGTTCCTTACCCAGGGATGGTCTGTACGCTGTAGTTAGCAACAAGCACTGCGCGAGTCAGTACTTCCTTGCGTTAAGCCCCACAGTTATCTCAGCAGGTCCTCTCTCAGTGCTGCCACCAGCTTTTTTCCCAAATTTCTCTGTGGTTGGCTGATGCTTTACAGCTGGTCCAGGAAATTGCAGCCAGCGTCAACCCTTATTTTGTGATTGCCCTGCCCACCGTGTTCAGCAGGTAAATCTCAGTAACACCAGCATACTTGGCGTGAAAGGTGGCTAACTGTGAGAAGGCAAGGGTTTCAGTGCCAACCCTGCCCCCTACTCGGTAAGCCAGTGGTAAAATATAGGGAACTACAGCTAATGGCACTTTCCTTGGGACTGGACATAGAGGTGTATAAGATGATGAGAGGCATTGGTTGTGTGAATAGTCAGAGGCTTTTTCTCAGGGATGAAATGGCTAGCATGAGAGGGCCTAGTTTTAAGGTGCCTGGAAGTAGATGCAGAGGAGATATCAGGGGTAGGTCTTTTTACTCAGAGTTGTGAGTGCCTGGAATGGGCTGCTGGCGACTGGTGGAGGAGGATACGGTAGGGTCTTTGAAGATACTCCTGGACAGGTACATGGAGCTTAGAAAAATAGAGGGCTATGGGTAAAGCCGAGGTAATTTCTCAGGTAAAAGCATGTTCGGCACAACTTTGTGGGCCGAAGGGCCTGTATTGTGCTGTAGGTTTTCTATGTTTCTATGGACAAGGACAAAGGCAGCATTTCGAGGAGCATGGAGGAAATGAAATGCAAACTCCAAATGGACACACCCAAGTACAGCTCCGTCAGTGGGGCCATCTTGGGTGGTAAAAATCCCTCGGTTCTGCTTTAAAGAAGGTTAGGTGGCAGAGTACTTCCCCGAGTATCCTGGGCCAGGTTAACCCTCAGCCAACCTCTCTGAATGACCTGTATGGTGCATCGACGCTGGATCCAGACTGGGTATTAGTTTGACCACATGCACATCCAGGGAACAATTCAACGAGAGAGACTGAGAGAGCACAACTCGCCGTACAGAGCTTCCAACAGCTCAACCCCTGTTCCTGACGTTCCATTCTCTCCTTTCACATTTCAGTTGGGAGGCTCGTCCACAGGGCCGCGAAACCTCGGAACCCTGAAGCCATGCTCGTCTTCTAGTCCGCGTCCTCGTGATGTCGAAAAGCGGCCGGGCGTGAGCCCCCGGGAGCGGGGCCCCAGCACAGAGTGTAACTCCAGGTCAGCAGAACCCCATCCACCCCGAAAAGGAAAAGGAGAGACATCAAAGGTAGAAAGTAAGCTGTTGTTGTTTTTTTTAGATGAATACAAAGGAGTCGCAATTTAGCACCACCATGATTCAGCCTCCGCCTATGTTGTCCATCAATCATTATGTGCTGTGTTGTATGATGTAGGTGATCGTGGTCTTTCCGCGACCATGATTGACTTGGCAAATTCTTCCGCAGAAGTGGTTTGCCATTGCCTTCTTCCGGGCAGTGTCTTTACAACACGTACAACACGCTGGAGGAACTCAGCAGGTCGGGCAGCATCCGTGGAAACGAGCAGGACTGGGTCTCGGCCTGAAACGTTGACTGCTCGTTTCCATGGATGCTGCCCGACCTGCTGAATCTCTCCAGCGTGTTGTACGTGTTGCTTTGACCACAGCATCTGCAGTGCACTTTGTGTTCCGTGTCTTTACGGGATAGATGACCTCAGTCATTGTCCAACACTCTTCAGAGATTAATTGCCTGGTGTCAGTGGTCGTATAACCAAGACTTGTGATATGCACCAGTTGCTCATACCACCTTCTCTCGTGGCTTCGCGTGACTCTGATCGGGGGAGGGGGAAGGCTAAGCAGGTGCTACACCTTGCCCTAAGGTGACCTGCAGGCTAGAGGAGGGGAGGAGTAGCTTACGCCTCCTTTGTCAGAGACATAACTCCACCCCACCACCCAAAACTCTGGCAGAGAAAAGGCAATTAATGCTCTGGTATAGAACAAGACCAGCATCATTGCATTACAGTGTCAGGGGTAATACTGCCCCTGAATAAGGGCATAAGGCAATATGTCATAGGAGCAGAATCAGGCCATTCTGTCCATCTAGTCTACTCTGCTATCCCATCATGCCCTTATTATTATCCTTCTCAACCCTATCCTTTCTCCTCATAAACTTTGTCACCATTGCCGAGCAAGAACCGATCAGCCTCTGTTTTAAATCAATGCCAGAACGGGAGGTTTTGAGATTGGGTAGGCTGGGACCTTTTCCCCTGTAGTACTGTAAGAGGCTGAGGGGTGACCTTATAGCGTGAGGGGCATAGAGGAGCTGTGTGGCGACAGTCTTTTCCCCAGGGTAGGGGATTCTAAAACTGACGTGGGAAAGATACGATTTAAAAGGAACCCGAGACCCGATCTTCTGATGCAGGGGTTGGTAAGAACAGGGAACGAGATGCCGAAGGAAATGACAGAGGCGGGTATAATTACAACGTGTAAAATACGTTAAATACGAGAGATAAGGGTCAAACATAGGAAAACGGGTCGAGCACAGGTCAGCATGGATCAGTTGGGCCGAAGGGCCTGATTCCGTGCTGTATTACTATAACGTTAAGTGAAGGCAAACTTACAACTGAGGAATAAAACTCGTTTTAGCACCACTGGGGTATTTAAAGGCGTTCAATGTAAAATGGCTATTTAATGGGGTAAATCAGTAAGAGGCAAACATGAAGCAGTTGTCAAGAGCAGGAATTCGGTGTCAGAGCAGGGCAGAACTCAGGCCAGGGAACGCAGCCGCCCGGGGACTGGTTGAACCGCTGCTTGTTGACTGCCGTTTAGCTGAACTGGTTCCGCCTCTCTCATAGATTATTCAGGTCCTTGGTAATTAAATATTCAGCATGGTACAGACCCTGCGGGATTCGGTCTGGAACCGGCGCCGGAGCAAAATGGTCACGCGCAAAAAGTGAAGCGTCGGAAGGAAATGATAATCGAGTATTTGAACAAATACACAAGAGTATAAAATGGTTCTGGACCCCTCGCTGGTCGCTGCCAGGAACGGCGACCTGAAAGCGTTGCAGGCGCTGCAAAGTAAGGGCGCCCTCCTGCAGAAAGTGTCCGATCACCTCGGAGCTTCGCCGGCACATCACGCCGCCCGCTCCGGGAGACTCGACGCCCTGAAGTACCTGGTAGAAGAGGCGAAACTCGCCGGGAATCAGCGTGCCAGGAACGGGGCGACTCCGGCGCACGACGCGGCTGCCACCGGCAACCTGACGTGTTTGCAGTGGCTGCTGTCAGCGGGAGGATGTCAGACACAGGTAGGGAGACCGGCACTGAGGGAGACTGTGGGCGGCGAGGCCAGGAGAGCTTGTTTTAGTTGGAATTGATGTCGTAACTCTGGGCTCTAACGGTGGAGTCTGGGGCCGAGGGGCAGTCGGGTTATTATCGAAAGTGGGAGGACATAAGACGGGGAAACAAGCCTGGAGGTCCAGAGTTCCCATCACCGGCACATCCGCTGAATGTGGAGAAGATGAACGCATTCCTTCGGAATATCTCTGCCCACACGTAATGAGTTCACCCTCCGTAACAGTAATGAGATCCTATCGCGTTCCAGTGTTTCCATTAGTCCGCCTCGTGCTTATTACAGTGTGGATAGCAGTGAAAATATACAAAGACTATGTGGTCATTCAAAGAGAGGACCAGGCCATTCAACGTTTTTATTGTACTGTGAATGTTTAAGCGTCCAGCAAGTGGAATGACTAGAGTCTGAGAGAACTGGTTATAAAGAGAATCGGGGTTTACTCTCCAAGCTGCTTTTCCACTAAGTTAACTTACTTGGTTTACACAATCTTGACCTTACCGATGAGTGAGTCAGCGCAGAAGATGGACACTGTGTGGAACTTAGGCAAAACCAAGTGTCTGCTCCTATTAATCATTTGAGGCATCTCTTGCCGTTTCCCGTTGCGTTCTGCGTTACTTTCCCTTTGATTCTTGAAGTTCTCTTCTCCAGTGCTACTTTTTCCTTTGTGAGATGCCCTCCTGGGTTTCATTTCTCTTTGTAAATCTTCACCCTCCAGCTCCCTGCAAGCTCTCCACGCTTCGTGTGACTCCCTGACCTGCTTCCATTATTTCCCATGCAGCTCCCACCTATTGGTTAATAACTGCCTCCTGAATGACCCCCAATCTTGCCCCTTATTTCATGCAGTTCAAGTTCTCATCCTTAGAGTCATAGAAAAGTACAGCACAGCAACAGGCCATTCAGCCTATCTAGTATGTGCTGAGCATTTTAAACGGCTTACTCCAATCGACCTACACCGGGACTATAGCTCCCGCCCTCCCCCCATACCTCTAACATCCATGTACCTATCCAAACTTCTCTTAAATGTTGAAATCAGGCTTGGACGCAGCACTGTCGCTGGCAGCTCCTTCCACAAACTCTCAGTCCTCTGAGTGAAGAAGTTTCCCCTCATGTTCCATTTAAACTTCTCACCTTTCACCTTTAACCCATCTTTTAGCCTGCCGGTTGCTGCGATCTCCTCCAACGTTTTATTTCCGGACTCTCCAAGTTCGGACCTCCTCATCATCCCTGACCCTGTGCCTTCAACTATCAAGACCCTGAAGACTGGAATTCACTCCTTCAATAAATGATTCCATGTTTAAGAATGTGGACTCTCTACATAAAGAATTTCTTTTTGGGCAGCCCTAAAACAAGAGATTCTATGGACAACACACACAAAACGCTGGAGGAACTCAGCAGGCCAGGCAACATCTATGGAAAACAGTACAGTTGACGTTTCAGGCTGAGAGTCCACTTCAGGATCCTGCTGAAGGGTCTCAGCTCGAAATGTTGACTGCAATCTTATCCATAAACGCCGCCTGGTCTACTGAGTTCCTCCAGCATCTTGTGTGTGTTGGTTGGGTTTCCGGCATCTGCAGATTTTCTCTTGTTTGAGATTCTGCAGATGCTGGAAATCCGGAGTAACGCACACAAGGTCCTGGACGAACTCAGCAAGCCAGGCAGTGTCTTTGGAGAGGAATTAGCCTTCCCTTTTGGGCTATGAGCCTTCGTCAGGACTCGCTGATCAAGACATCCATGACCATATACTTCCTACCCCATATTCCATCTGCCATTTCGTTGCCGATTCTCCTAATCTGCCCAACTCCTGTGCATTCCCTACTTCATTCACATTATCCTGCCCCTCCCAACTATCTTTGTATCATAGATCTGTATCATGGATGGCCCTGGAAGTCGTGGATGTCTCTACTCTGCTCCTATTCTGTAGCTTCTGCCACAGCTGATGAGGCCAAAGTGAGACCTGTAGACTCTGCCCACAGGTGGAGCATGAGGTGTTTCTCGGGACAATTGGCGTGGCAATTTGGGAGGTAGTACACTTATTCAGCTTCTCTGTGTTTCCAATTAAAGATCACAAGCTTCTCTATCCCACCCCAAATATTCCTTCTCCAGTTTGCGCAGTCATTGCCCAGGAATTCCCGCAAGCCAGTGGGTATAGAACATAGAGCATATGACATTACTGCACAGGCCCTTCAGTCCACAATGTTGTGCTGACCTTTTAATGTACTCTAAGATCAATCTTGTACTTCGCTCCTGCGTGTGCCTATCTGAGAGTTTCTTAAATGCCCCAAATATATCTGCTTCTACCACCACTTCCACTGGCTAGGTATTCCTCAAACCCACCACTCTTTGTGTTTTAAAAAAAATTCCCTCTGAATCCCCGCTATACTTTCCTCCAGTCACCTTAAAATTATACCTCCTCATATTAGCCATTGCTGCCCTGTGTAAAAGTCTCCGGCTCTCCACTGAATCCATGTCCCTTACCATCTTTTGCACCTCTATCCAGTCGCCTCTCATCCTCTTTCTCTCCAAAGAGAGAATTCCTCACTCGGCCTTTCCCCATAAGGCAATGTACATTTCCAAGGAAGCTTTGGGAACTGCCTCAGATCATTGCCCAGTGCCTGGTAATAGAATGGAGCAACTAGGACTTTAGAAGATATCAACAGGTTTCTTTGTCCAACAGTGTTCTGTTCCAAACAAAAGAAAAATATCACCTTCCTTCCCCTTATCCTAACAACATTGTCCTTCCATCCTTGCTCACGGCTTGCTCCATCTTCTCCTTCAATGCGTAAGTGGTCCCCAGAAGTCAACATTTCACAAGAGTCAATGTTGGGTCTGCTGCTTCACACGTTATATGTTAATGGTCTGCATGCCACAACTGATGGCCTTGTGGATGATACAAAGATAATTGGAGGGGCAGGTAATGTTGAGGAAGACGGGGAGTCAGCAGAAGGACTTGGACAGATTTGGAGCGTAGTGGTTAGCACAATGCTTTACAGTACCAGTGACTTGGGTTCAATTCCTGCCACAGCCTGTAAGCAGTTTATGTACTCTCCCCATGACTATGTTCCTCCCAGAGCCCAAAGACATACTGGTTGGTAGGTCAATTGCTCATTGTAAATTGTTCTGTGATTAGGCTAGGGTTAAATTTCGGAGATTTCTGGGAAGTGCAGCTCGAAGTGTTGGGACGACATGTTTTTCGCTGTACTTCAATTTAAAAAAAGATCAGGAGTGGCAGATGGAATACAGTGTAGGAAAGTGTATGGTCATGCACTTCTGTAGAAGGAATAAATGCAAAGATGATTTTTTAAACAGGGTGTGAATTCAGAAATTGGAGGTGCATAGGGACTTGGGATTCTCTAGAGGTTAACTCGCAAGTTGAGTCAGTAGTAAGGAAGGCACTTTACTGCATATTATTTTTCACGGCCTGTGAGAACTTATTGAGGTGTTTACAATTTGGGAAATGGTACAGAAGTACGAAAAGCAGGCAACATAATTATTTACCTGTGTTGTGTTGAACACTTGCTGGGTTTCATATGATATTTTGCAGTTACACTCCCTGTGGGATATTGTATCTTAAAAGCAGTCAAATCTACAGTTGAGATGTAAGAGGAATCATCCTTTATCTAGTCGGTGACTCTATAGTTTCAGAGGGATATGGTCCAAACACAAGCAAATGTGACTAGCTTAGATGGGCAACCTGGACCATAAGACTTGGGAGCAGAATTAAGCCATTCAAACCATCAATCCTGACATTTAATCCTGGCTAATTTATTTTCCTTGTCAATCCCATTCTCATGCCTTCTCTCCATCATCCCTGATGCCCTTACTAATCACGAGCCTAATGATGTCCGTTTTAAATATACATGATGGCTTGGCCACATTGTTGTCTGTGGCAATGAATTCCACCGATTCACAAGTTCCAGTGAAATCTGCCCCCTCATTCTTTTAAATTCCAGTGAGCTCAGGACTAGAGTCATCAAAAGCTCCATATATTTTAATCCTTTCATTCCTGGGATCAGCGTCTGGACCCTCTCCACAGCCAGCACAACCTTCCTTCGATTGTTTGTTCGTTATGTACCGTGTTGTATGACATGGGTGATCATCGTCTTTCCATTGACCATAATTGTTCTTGGCAAATCTTCCTACAGAAGTGGTTTGTCATTGCCTTCTTCTGGGCAGTGTCTTCACAAGATGGATGACCCCCAGCCATTACCAATACTCTTCAGAGGTTGTTTTCCTGGTGTCAGTGGTCACATAACCAGGACTTGTGATCTGCACCGGCTGCTCATAGGACCATCCACCATCTGCTCCCATGGATAATTTTACATGACCCTGATCACATGGGGGTTGGGGTAGCTAAGCCGGTGTTAGACCTTGCCCAAGGGTGACCTGCATCTAGCCAAGGGAAGGAACACCGTACACGTGTCTCGACCCCACCACCCACTTTTTAGATACGGGACCCAAAACCTCTCACAGTACTCAGCATTATATCCCTGCTTCTTTATTTTAGTCCTCTGGAAATTAATGCTAACGTTGCATTGCCTTCCTTACCACCTGCAATGTTGATACAGAGCCGAGGTACTCCATCGTGTAGAGAAGAAAAGGCCACAAGAATTGGACTGGAACTCTTCCAACTGCCTAAGTCATCCCTCCTACACTATCTCTCTTCCCCAACCGTCTCACCAGCACTGGGCACACATGTCGTCACCAGCCCAAACTCTCACTGCCCATGTGGGGCTTTATGATGACCTGCTATAGTTTTAATTTGCTCATATCCCTACCAGCTAACTCTGCAGTTTAGTGCTTGTAATGTGCTGATGACACACTGTTAACTGTCAGGGTAATCTACTTTACCTATATATAGTCGCCTCCAAATCCTCCATAATGCAGTCTACGCTAAAGCAGGATATTGGTTAATGGCAGGATTACCCAAAGCAAATTAGTTTCCGTAACCTCTACTGTTTGTTCACTGCCTCATGTGTATCTACCAGACATATGCTCAAACTTAAACGTGACGCACTTTAGAAATTCAAACAGCATCGATATGGTCACCCACTTTTCTCAAAACCCATGTAACAGAATCAGGTTTTATTACCACCGGAATGTGTTGTGAAATTTGTTAACTTAGCGACAGCAGTTCAATACAATAAATACTAGAGAAGAAGAGGGGAAAAATAAAATAATAATAATCATAAATATATAATTAAATCGATTACAGTATATGTATATTGAACAGATTTTAAATCATGCTAAAACAGGAACAATATATATTAAAAAAGTGAGGTAGTGTTTATGGGTTCAATTTCCATTTAGGAATCAGATGGCAGAGGGGAAGAAACTGTTCCTGAATCGCTGAGTGTGTGCCTTAGTATCTCCTACCTGATGATGAGAAGAGGGTATGCACTGGGTGCTGGAGGTCCTTAATGATGGACGCTGCCTTTCTGAGACACCACTCCTTGAAGATGTCCTGGGTACTTTGCAGGCTAATACTCAAGACAAAGCCGACTAAATTTACACCCCTCTGCAGCTTCTTTCAGTCCTGTGCAGCATACCCTCCCCCCCCACCCCCCCCCCCCCCCATACCAGACAGTGATGCAGCCTGTCAGAATGCTCTCCATGGTGCATTGATAGAAGTTTTTGAGTGTTTTGTTGACATACCAAATGTCTTCAAACTTCTAATGAAGTATAGTCGTTATGTTGCCTTCTTTATAATTGCATCAATATGTTGGGACCAGGTAAAGTCCTCAGAGATCTTGACACCCAGGAACTTAAAACTGCTCACTCCCTCCACTTCTGATCCCTCTATGAGGATTGGTAGGTGTTCCTTCGTCTTACCCTTCCTGAAGTCCACAATCAGCCCTTTGTAAGGGGTGATTTCAGAAACTATTTGTTGGGATTTGATAAGTCAATGCTGCATTGAAGTTGGATGTCAATTAGTCTATCAAAACATAGTCAAAACCTGCCCTCAGTACCCATTTCTTCTCTGCAAACTGCTTTGTAATGTGTTGCTCTGTCCTAAGTTCTGCACAAGTTGTTCCGACTGGAAAGCTTCATGTTTAGTCGCTCAGCCCTACGGTATTTCAGGACTGACCTACTTCTCTCATCTGGCTTTAGCCAGATACTAATTGAAACAGAGGGCATGTTAATAAGTTCTCTTTTTGTCTCCCTTCCCCACGCTCTCTCTCTCCCACACAGCTCCACCTCAGTCATAAACCTGCTCCAGGCTCCCTAGACCAGTGATTCAGTCACAATGTAACAGAGCTGAAATTGGCTTTTATTGTCCGGTAATATAGAGGGATTATATTGCGCTAAACTTGATTGCTTGCTTAAATTTTCCTTCCTCAAACTTTGCAAGGCTTCAACAAATAACTGTGTGGATTGATTACCTATTTTCAGTAATAAAATTCAGAGAGCAGAGAAACAGGCCATTCAGCCCATCAAGTATCCATTTACACTAATTTTGAATTATTCCCATTTTTGTTCTCTCCACACTCCCACCTACACTGCACTGGTTTGGTAGGTTTTACACTTCATTCTGCATTGTTGTTCTTTTACCATATTCCAGCTCAAGGCCCTGTGTGTAACGATCTGATCTCTCTGAACAGTATGCAAGGCAACCTTATCACTGGATCTTGCTGCACATGACAATAATATACCAATACCAGTTTTTACCAATGGACGAGGGACTATTTACAGTGGATATTTAACTTAGTGCACATATATGGGATGTGGCAGTAACTGGAGCTGCTGGTGAAAACACAGGGAGAATATCGAAAGCTGTACTGATAACACCAGTGGCCAGGATTGAACCAGGGTCAATGAACTAGTGAAGTAACTGCAGTCCCTGCTGCCTTCCTGTGCTAATCTTTGAGCCAGTAACTAATAGTAATATTAATCTCTGGGTTGGGTGTCCCGGGAAGGGTAGCATCTCTCGAGGAGGGCTTGATGTGTCCATTCCGGGGCAGCTCACTCACCTTTGGTCTCCACTGACACTCAGCTCTCACCTGTGAATCTAAGTAGCTGTTTGCATGCCCCATCCCGGCACAGCGTTTCGACAGGTGGGCCTCATACTTCAGGGACATGCCTGCCCTAGCAGGTAAAGTCAACTCTGGCAGACTGGCCACATGAGATCAATGTTGAGATCCAACGGCCAGGAAGGCAGCTCTCCAATGCTGTGTGGAGAGCGAAGGGCCTGACAAGGAATACCAGACATCATGGTTATCCAGTGCAACCAAGGAAGACCCCAGTTGTGACAACTACTGGGCTTGAACTTCCGAGATCGAGTGAGTGGAACTGCCCCAGTGCAATGGCTCTTCTACTTTAAAAGCTCTCCTGCACAGGCTTCCTTTTCATCGTCTGATATGACTGAAAACCAATCAATCTTCAGGTTTTCAGATCAATTATATCAATATTATCATCTGTATTCACACCCTTTTACACTCTATGTTTGCATTCTCACTTTCTAACTATCTCATTAACCCGTCATCTTTATGACTTTGATCATTTTATACTCGTGGCAACATGGGCCTCGTCCTTTCACAGTTACCTGTCCCTCACCCTCCTTCTCTACAACTTCTCTCTCTTTCTGCATTGTGACAAGACATCTTTGTCCCGAAACCTGAACTGTTTCTCTTTCCGCAGGAGCTGTCGGACCTGCTGAGTTTTTCCGAAGCTCGTTTTTCTTGATGCAGGAATCGGGGCTGAATTAGCTAATGTACAATCCTAAGGAAGCAGCCTCTCCCACCACGTGCACACACCAGCACACCGTGAGCCCACTTCCACTTGAGAGGGCGGGAAGGACTTTGAGAATCAGCATCTCCTTGACTACAGTGCAAAACTGAGCTACTGAAAGTCTGAAGTAAAACAGAAAATACTGGGAATATTCAGTCAGTCAGCCAGAATCAATGAAGAGAGAATAAGATGACACATGATCGTTGATCTAGAACATTAATTTGCTTCTTGCCCTACAGTGTTTAACTGAACTGTGACATATTCCCCCACTTTTTCTGTTTCCTTTCTGTCAGTGTAGTGTGTGTATGTGTTTTCTACTTAGTTCTAGATTGGTGGCTTGCCTTCTTAAACTTTGAATCATAAATTCATACAACACGAAAACAGGCCTTTTGCTTCAACTCATCCATGCTGAATGTTGATGGCTTTGTGGCCAAGTTAGTGGATGAGATAAAGATGGGTTGTGCTGCAGGCAACGCTGAGGAAGCAGGATATCCGTAGAAGGACTTGGCAAGGAGAATCGGCAAAAAAGTCAGAACGTAATGTCGGAGCTCAGAGTTCAATTCCGTCATTATCTGTAAGGAGCTTATATGTCCTCCCAGTGGAAGGACTGGGAGGGGACTGTGTTTCCTCCCACAGTCCAAAGATGTACCGGTCAGTAGGTTAATTGGTCATTGTAAATTGTCCCGTGATTAGGCTGGGGTTAAATTGGGGGTTGTTCAGCATTGTGGCTGGAAGGGCCTGTTCTATGGTGCATAAATTTAAAAAATATATACATCGAAACATTAAAACATACAGCGAAATGTGCCAATGACCAACACAGTCTGAGAGTTGTGCTGAGGCAGCACTCCTGTGTCCAGTGCCAACATACTGTAGCGTGCCACAACTTGCTTACTAACGCTAACCCATATGCAAATGGGATGCGGGCCTTTGTTGCTAGAAGGATTGAGTTTAAGAGCATGGATGTTATGCTGCAACTGTACAGGGTACTGGTGAGGCCATACCTGGAGAACTGTGTGCAGTTCTGGTCTCCTTACTTGAAGAAGGATATACTGGCTTTGGAGGCAGTGCAGAGGAGGTTCACCAGGTTGATTCCAGAGATGAGGGGTTAGACTGAGGGGAGATTGAGTCGCCTGGGGCTGTACTCACTGGAGTTCAGAGGATGAGAGGAGGTCTTATAGAAACATATACAATTATGAAAGGGATAAATAAAATAGAGGCAAGAAAGTTGTTTCCACTGGTAGGTGAGATTAGAACTAGGGGACATAGCCTCAAGGTTTGAGGGAGTAGATTTAGGATGGAGATGAGGAGGAACTGCTTTTCCCAGAGGGTGGTGAATCTGTGGAATTCTCTGCCCAGGGAAGCAGTGGAGGCTACCTCAGTAAATATATTTAAGACAAGCTTGGATAAGTTTTTGCATAGGAGGGGATTAGCAAGGGTGAGGGTGGGTAGCCCTCTCAGGTCAGCAAATTTTCGGCAGAGTTCCTGAGTTCCATGCGGGCAGGAGGTGCGAGAGCCGGTGATCGGCTAGGTACACGAGTCAGCGAGACTGGCATTTTGAGGCCTCTAGTTCGGGGTCTCATCATCAGCAAGTATGGAACTCGAGGCCTGGAGTCATGTTACCTGATGATTGCAAAACATACCAGGGTGGCACTGCAGTACAATTGCTTTACGGTGCCAATTGGGGTTCGATTCCCACCACAGTCTGTAAGGAGATTGTACGTTCTCCCTGTGACCGCGTCCATTTCCTCCCACATTCCAAAAGATGTACGGGTTAGGATTAGTAACTGTGGGCATGCTATGTTGACGTTGGATGTATGGCAACACTTGGACTGTGCTGGTCATTGATGCAATACAATCCATTTCGCTGTATGTTTCGACATCCATGTTTCAAATAAAGTTAATCATTAAATCTGTAGTTGCACGTGTCTCCTCCTTGAAGTAGGAGGCATAGTAGCATAGCGGTTAGCACAATGGTTTACAGGGCAGGTGACCTGGGTTCAATTCCTGACGCTGCCTGTAAGGAGTTTGTATGTTCTCCCCATAACTGTATGGGTTTCCTCCGAGTGCTCCGGTTTCATCATACAGTCCAAAGATGTACCGGTTGGTAGGTTAATTGGTCATTGGAAATTAGGCTAGGGTTAAATTGGTGGGCTGCTGTGCACTGGGGCTTGAAGGGCTTGTTCCTCACCATCTCGATGAATAAATAAAACAAAGAATAAAAGAAAAAATCTGGTTCAGACGCTGGAATGTTTACTTGTAATTGCTGAACTTGGGGTTGTGTCCAGTCTTTGTGCCCAGTCTTAACACATCAGCGAACATGGGGGATTTATTTGTGCAGCTTCTATGGGGGAGGTGAGTTCTATCCCTCTGTGGGCCTCGATTATCCACTAATATCCAAATGCTAAACTGTCACTTGGGTTGACTGAGGACGTCATGAATGAGTCAGCGGTACGGAAGTGTTTGACGAATTTGGTTGGATTTATAAGCATTCAAAGGCAGGAAAAGATGCTGTCATTCATCCAACTTATTCCACGGATTTCTGATGCTTCCTGCATTCCTCAAAGCTATGAGATCTCGGGCAATAACAGTCAAAAAGGTATGACAGTTTGGGAGGAAACAAAGATAAAGATTAGCTTTACTTGTCACATGTACATCGAAACTTACAGTGAACTCCATCATCTGCTTCAATGATCACAGTCTGAAGATGTGCCTGGGGCAGCCTGCAAGTGTTGCCAAACTTCCAGCCTAACATAGCATGCCCACAACTACTCACCCTAACACATCCATCTTCATACTGTGGGAGGAAACTGGAGCACCCAGGGGTGGGGGGGGTGGGATGGGGAGCACATGCAGCCCTAGGAAGAATGCACAACTCCTTACAAACAACAGCGGCGATTGAACCCTGATCACTGACTGCTCGCACTGTAAAGCATTATGGTAACTGCTATGCTACCATATGGTGAAATAGATAGTGATCCGATTATAATTTTTAAATATTTGTTCATTCATTATGTGCCACGTGATATGATGCAGGCAATCATGGACTTTCCACGATCATGATTGTCCTTGGCAAATTTTTCTACAGAAGTGGTTTGCCATTGCCTTCTGGGCAGTGTCTTTACAAGACGGGTGACCCCAGCCATTATCAATACCCTTCAGAAATTGCCTGCCTGGCATAATGGTTGCATAACCAGGACTTGTGATATGCACCAGCTGCTCATACAACCATCTACTATCTGTCCCCAGGGGTTCACATGATCAGGGTTGGAGAGGTGGGGTTAAGCAGGTGCTACACCTTACTCAAGGGTGACCTGCAGGCTAACGGAGGGAAGGAGCACCTCACACCTCCTTTAGTAGAGATGTATCTCCACCCTGACAACCAAAAAATATTAGATGAAAACAAAAGGTTTTAGATGCATAAAAGCCTTAGCTTCCTTAGGAGTTTGTGAAGACTCGGCATGACACCTAAAACTTTGACAAATTTCTATAGACGTGTAGTGGATTGCATATTGAGTGACTTCATCACAACCTGATATGGAAATACCAATGCCCTTGTATGGAAAGTCCTACAAATCATCATGGGTAAAGCCCTCCCAACCATTGAGCACAACTTCATGAAACACTGTTGTAGGAAAGCAATGTCCATCATCAGGGGTTTCCACCACACAGGACATGCTCTCTTCTTGCTGCTGTCATCAGGGAGAAGGAACTGAGCCTCAGGACTCACACCACCAGGTTCAGGAACAGTTATTACCCCTCAACATCAGGCTCTTGAACTAAAGGGGATAACTTCACTCAACTTTATTTGCCCCGTCATTGAAATGCACCCACAACCAATAGACTCACTTTCAAGGACTCTTCATTTCACGTTCTTGTTATTTATTACCATTTATTTATACTTCCATTTGCACAGTTTGTTGTTTTCTGCACTCTGGTTGAATGTCCTCGTTGAGTGGTCTTTCATTGATTCTGTCACCATTCTATAGATTTGTTGAGTATACCCACAAGAAAATGAATTTCAGAGGTGTTTATAGTGACATATATGCACTTTGATAATACAATTTACTTTGAACTTTGAAGATCAGTAAACTAAGGATTAGGAAATTTAAGAATTCAGTAAAGAGAGCAAATGCATTGGCAGGGAAAGGGAAAGTAAAAAAAAAACTAAAGTATGCTAATGTGAAACAATCTTCTTAAGCCCGTCACCCCTACAGGGGCAAAGCTGCCGACAGCAGCTCACCAGTGTCCTCAGTCCTGGGTTATTCTCCCATGTTTTCTTTCAGGTGTTGTCCATCTTCTTGGTGTATCCTTGCTGTCCAGGGATGGGACCTTTGGAGCTTCTGCTGACGGTTTCAGTAGCTCTGAATTTTTACGGGATGGGGTTGCTATCTCCAAGCCCTACTCTCCTCCTTTCACAGCTGGGCTTGTGTCCGTCTGTGGCGGAGTTAATGAGAAACAATCACAGACTGTAAAACTATCCATGGACATGTGAAAAGCAAAAATACAGTCGTAGCATAATTAGTGGGTTGGAATAGCTTTTTGCTATTTCGTTTTTCATTCTGCATCATGTGGTCTTTAAGATATAAAGACCACCAGTCCAATGGCTTTTTAATTACTTTCTCCCTGTCCTTGACATTTTAGAACTATGAATATGAATTCCTAATTCTGTTTGGCCTCTTTTCTTATGCGTTGGATGGAAATACATTTATTTTCATGAGGGAATGAGAGAAATGCTAGAGAGAACATAAGCACAAGAGATTCTGCAGATGCTGGAAATCCAGAGCAATGCTGGAGGGACTCAGCAGATCAGGCAGCATCAATGGAAAGCAATAAAGAGTCCACTTTTCAGGCTAAGGAAGGGGGAAAGAAGCCAGAATAAGAAGGGGGGGGGGTTGAAAGGAGTACAGGCTAGAAGCCAGCTAAAGGGAAGGTGAATGGGTGGTGTAAGAGGAGGGTGGAATTAATTGAGAAGCTGGGAGGTGATGGGTAGGAAAGGTAAAAGACTGAAGAAGAAATCTGATAGAAAAGGAGAGTAGAGCATGGGATAAAGGAAGGGCATCAGAGGGAGGTGGAAAGAAATAAATAGTCAATGTTTATTCCCCTCCATAAATACTGACTGACCTGCTGAGTTCCTTCAAAACTGTGTGTGTGTGTGTGTGTGTCATTTGTGAGAGAACATTGTGAGGAGTATCTGGTCATCTGAGAAATATTTATTGGAAATTCCTTTTCACTCCCAAAGATAATTAAAACTAATTGTGATGTGAATGGTTTTATTCTGTATTTAGTGTAACCTAGTCTCTATTGCACACTAAAACAGCTCCAAATTCCCTTTAAAAGAATTCTGTAAAATGCCCATCCACCTCAGGTTGAGTTTTGGAGATTTGACCCTGCTTTGGATAAGATCCTCATTCCCTCCCCCCCCCCCCCCCAGCCTTAATTCTGGCTTCTTCCCCCTTCCTTAGCCTGAAAAGTGGACTCTTTATTCTTTAATTCTTCCCCCTCCTTCCTCAGTCTTGAAGAAGGGTCCCAGACTGACATATTGACTGTTTACTCTTTTGCATAGATGCTGCCTGACCTGCTGAGTTCCTCCAGTGCTCTGTGTGGTTTACTTAGGATTTCCGGCATCTGAAGACTTTCTCGTGTTTGGGCCCTTTTAGCCCAGCATGTTGACTAGGGTTCTGCAGAAAGTGGGCTTTCTGTACACCTTCTCTGAAGCCTCAATGTGGCGCCCACATCATTTAAAAAAAAATTTTTTTTATTAGTTTTTCAAAACAATTTACAAAATTAAAAACCCCAAATCCCAGTGGGGAGCATTAATACAGTGCAAGATTAAGCATACAATAACAATATGCTACAAACGAAGAGAATTTAACAAAAAAAGCACCTAAATTAAAGACAAGTGAGCTTAGTGTCCTCCCCAATCCCCACAACACAAGAAAAAAAACAACTCCAGACCGACCACAACACAATATAGAGAGTATAAGTCAGGACAGTCAAACTCCCAGACTGTGAATACACTTAGTAACAGAGGATAATAATGCCTACTACCAGAAAAAAAAGAAAAAGGGAGCTGAAAGCAAGAAAAAAAAAGAAAAAAAAAACCCTAGTCAAGAGGAAGGTTATGAAAGTACTCGATAAAAGGTCCCCAGACTTTATGGAACTTTAGATCCGAATTAAGAACTGAATAATGAATTTTTTCGAGGTCCAAGCAGGCCATAATGTCATTAAGCCATTGCGCATGAGTGGGCGGGGCAACATCTCTCCATCTAAGGAGGATCAAGCGTCTCGCCAGGAGAGAGGCGAAGGATAGTATTCGGCATTTGGTTGGACCCAGACATAAATCTGTCTCGCCCCAAAAACCAAACAGAGCAATTAAGGGGTTAGGTTCTAGGTGCTGATTCAGAATACCCGATAATGTAGTGAAGACAGCCCACATCATTTTAATTGAAGTGTTAAGCAGCCATTTTGAAAAGAATCTGAGATACTGACGGATTTATTTTTTTTCCCCCTCCACTCTCTGCAGGATAAGGACAGCTCTGGGGCCACAGTTCTGCACCTCTCATCGTGGTTTGGGCATCACAGTGTCACAGAGTGGTTATTGAAAGAGGGGGGCAGTGACCCAAGAGCAGCAACGGACACCGGAGCCCTTCCTGTGCACTACGCTGCAGCCAAAGGTGACCTCCAGTCACTACGACTGCTGCTCGGACAATGTCCCAAGTAAGTAATCATGGAAGAACTCAGATGGACTGAGGCTAATTGCTTGCTGCACTGTGGTGGAATCAAAGATTCAAGATTGTTTAGCGTCATTTCCAGTACTTGGGTATAAAGAAAAACAAAATAATTGTAACTCTGGATCTGATGCAGCACAAAAAAGATTAATGACACCACAATAAATATAAATACATAAGATAGCTTATATACATAGATTGATTGTATGTCTATAAAGTGATGCTAGGCACAGGAGTGTCTGTTTGTAGGGTGACGCTAACAGGAAATGTTTACGTAGCGGTGGTTATGGGCGTGGAGGGGTGAGTTAGTGGGTGGAGGTGTTGAGGAAAGTAATTGTTTTTGAGTCTGGTGGTCCTGGTGTGGATGCTATGTGGCCTTCTCCCTGCTGGGAGTGGACCAAACAGACTTTAGCAGGGTGATTGGGATCCTTTATGATGTTACTGGCCCCTTTCAGGCACCTTTCTTTTTATATATATATATGTCCCTGATGGGGGTAGGCTGATGCTGGTGATGCATTGGGCAGTTTTGACAACCCGTTGCAGAGTCTCCCTGTGTGCACTGCAGTATGGTTTCTGTACCATGCAGTGATCCAGCTTGTCAGGGTGCTCTCTTCCGCACGCCTGTAGAATGATGAGAGTATGGATGTACAAAGTCCGGCTGTCTTCATCCTCCTCAGGAAGTAGAGGATTTGATAAGCTTTCCTGACTGTGTAGGATGTGTTCTGTGAGATGTGCATTTCCAGGAGTTGTAAAACCTTGGTTATAAAACCTACAAGCTTCACTGTCTGTTTCTGAGGTGAGCCAAGTCTGGTCAAGTGTAACGACTGACAGGTTCTGCATCCTTGCAGTTTGAGACCCATTCAGATCTTGGGCGTTCCATTCAAAGTGGAGAACAAAGCAGATACTCTGATTTTGGTGCAGCACTCTATGCAGGAATAAGGACATTAGCAGGGATAATGGCGTCAGGTTAAAGGAATCGGAGAGGTGAATGTGGTTTGGACAGTAACGTGGTTCTGCTTCACCGTTTGGAGTTTAACTGCTCATTCCTCCAGCAGAGCCTTTTAAAGTTCTATCCATGTCACGAGTTTTCATCTGGACCACATTACTACCCTCTCAAAATCAGAATCGGGTTTGTTATCACTGACACAGTCTATCTCATGAAATTTGTTGTTTTGTGGCAGCAGTGCATTGCAAGACATTAAAAAATGATTATTAGTTCAATAAATTGTGCAAAAGAGGAATAGTGAGCTGGTGTTCATGGGCTCTTTGAAAATCTGATGGCGGAGAGGAAGAAACTACTCCTAAAATATTAAGTGTGTTTATTAAGGCTCCTGTACCTTTTCCCTGATGGTAGTTATGAAAACAGGGCATACCCTGGACGGTGAGGGTCCTTCATGATGGATGCTGCCTACCTGAAGTGCCACATTTTGAAGGTGTCCTTGATGGTGGGGACGTTAGTGCCCATGATGGAGACGGCCTAGTCTACAACCCTCTGCAGCCTTTTATCAATCCTGTACGTTGGAGCCTCTGTACCATTTGGTCATGCAACCAGTCAGAATGTTCTCAACGTGACACCTGTATGAATTTGCTAGCCTTTGGTGGGACTCCTAATGAAGAATAGCTGCTGGTCTGTCTACTTCATGATTTCAAACAAAGTTTCACTCCAGTCTTAAGGATTTGATCTTTATGCCGGTCCAGGCAGGCAACACAGCTCTTATGGATGCAGGGAAATTATCATAAATTCTATTCACTTTCTTGCCGTAAATTGGCTGCAAGAAAGTGAATATTAAGGTAGTACGGATTGAGTACCCATGATCCGAAAATCCAAAATTCTTTTTAGTGCTCACAAGATATCACAAATGAAAAATCCCACAAGGTGCTGAGAAGGTTCCCAGGTGATGAACAGGTCTCTGTGCACCACGGACAGTTCTGAGAAGTGACCTGACAGAAGTACTGAACAGAAGTTAATGAAAAATAGGCAAACGCTGCCTAAAGCGAAGAATGAAGATCTGGGTCGAGTATTGAAAGAGGGGATTCCTCAGTGTCGGAGTGAACATATGCTGCTTAATGGTGTGCTGTTCATGAAACAAGTGAAGATCTATCACAATAAAACTGAAAATTGAAGGTAGTTGTGAATATTCAGCAGGCTGGTTGCAGAAATTTAAGAAAAGGCATGGCATTTAAAGACTTGCTGTGATAAAGCATCTGCTGATCATGAAACAGCAGAGAAATTTATTGATGAGTTTGCCAAGATCATTGTTGATGAAAGTCTTGACATGTTGAATGGCTGCATCAGTACATATACGTGTTGAACAGGTATAAGACAAAGACTGCTTACCAGAACACTCAAATCCAGAGCCATAAATGATGGCAATTCCAAGCTATCTCATTATATATTCCAAAATCCAAAAAATCCAAAATCCAGCCCTAAGCATTTCAGATAAGGGGAACTCAGCCTATATATTGTAACTGCAACTTTGAGGAAGAACTATCAAAACTCAAAGCACAACCGAATGGGACTGATTGCTCTCTACAAAATCCAGTGTAGTGACAGCAACAAGTACTACATTGGTCAAACAGAAGGCACGACCCGCTGGTATCAGCTCACGAAGACGAAGAAGGACATCATTTCAACTGGACAGCCAGAGTCTTAACTCAAGCAAGAACTAAAACAGAATGAGAATTTTTCGATGTGTGGTTCTCTACCGTCAACGAACACATCAACTTCGATCCAGTGTATGAACCCTTACGGAGAAAAGACCAACAATGACACCAACAATCAATGAATTGCTAGTAATCTAGGGATCTGGAGAGCAAAGCAAACACTTCCAGCGGACCTCCATCGAAACTAGCCAATCAGAATCTGTTAAACTGTCCGGTGTTTTGAACCAGCCTACCAGATCACGATGTCTCATCTATATCCATTTGGACCCCAGAGGAGTATATAAGCCAGCCTTCTGAGGAGACAACACCCTCAACTGCGTACTGGTGATGGCTTCTCGATTGGAGCCAAAACATCTGAAAGCATGTTGCCAAGCTCGGCGATCAACCACACTTCCAAATATTGTAACGTATACGTACATTGATAATAAATTTACTTGACTTGACTGGACTTTACCTGGATCCACAAAATTGTCTCACTGTAGTCATAGTCTCCTGCCTCTCTTCACTAACCAATTCTGTAGGAATTAATCTGCGGCTGTGATGGCTTCTTGAAGCAAAATGTCCCCATAATTATCCCCCTCCCCGGGGGATTGCAGTGTCTGAACTTCACATTCTGAGTCTAATTTCCTCAAGCTTCACGCACTAAATCAGGGGTTTCCAAACGTTTTTAATGCCATGGACCCCTACCATTAACCAAGGGGTCCATGGACCCTAGTTTGGAAACCCCTGCACTAAATGCAGACTTAGTTGCCATGAATCTGAAAGTCTTATATTATCTCTCACATACTAAAGTTGAAAATTAGAAGACTTAGATTGAAGGATGAGACGGGAAAGATTTAAAGGGGTCCTGTGGGGCTCCAATGCTCAGTGGGTCATGGGTTTAAGGAACTAACTGCAGGGGAAGATGTAGAGTTGGGTGCAGTCATAATGCTTAAAACCATTTGGAGAGAAACATGGATAGAAAATATTTAGAGGAATGTGAGCCAAACATGGGCAAATAAGACTAACATTATAGGCATCTTACAGTCATGGAGTTACAGACTCCAACAGCATCCATGCCAACCATAATGCCCACCAGCCCCATTTGCCTGCGCCTGCCCAATAACCCTCTAAACCCTCCTATCAATATTTATAGAATGTTCTAATGGTACCTGCTACAACCACTTTTTCTGGCAGCTCATTCCATGTAAGCACCTTCCTTGGCATAAAGAAGTTGACCTTCAAGTCCTTTATAAATCTTTCACCTCTAATCTTAAACTTCTGCCCATATTTTCTCTGGGGAAAAGACCGCGTGCTCGCACCCATGGTTGGCATGGATGAATTGGGATGAAGAGCCTGTTTCAGCACTGCTCTGCCTGGCTTAATTTCAGTTATTTAATCCATAAATATTAAATATTAAACTTTGCTGTTGTCTTTAGTTCAGTGAAGTCCACAATCCATATTCCATGAAACTTATACTCAGTTGGTAATACATCCATTTGACTTTATGCATGAGTGAAAGAAGAAGTGTGTGTGTGTGTGTGTGTGTGTGTGTGTGTGTGTGTGTGTGTGTGTGTGTGTGTGTGTGTGTGTGTGTGTGTGTGTGTGTGTGTGTGTGTGTGTGTGTGTGTGTGTGTGTCCATGTGCATAGGTGAGTGTGTGTGTGCAGGTATGTCTGTGTATGTAGATGCACAGAGTTATCAGATGTGTACATGAGAGAATGAATTATCATCTTGTGTGCATATGTGTGTGAAAGACTTTCACAGGAACAGGATCAGGTGGAGGCCATGTGATTCCCTTGCACCGGCTCTGATGGCTGGCCAAATACTTCCCCTCGAATGCATTTACCTGGCTGAACCCCAGAAGGTTTACCAAAACCCTACCTCAGACTCCATGGTATGCGGTTACTCAGCAAGTAGATCCCTTCCTTAAATCAGGAAGGGGGAGGACTGTTTGTGTGTACCTACGAGTTCACATGTCAGAGAGGGAGAGAATTTGTTGAGGGTACATGTGAGAGAGACAGAGGATGGGGAAGAGTGTTTGTGTGAAATGCTATGCTGGAAAATTCCAGCTGTCAACAAGTCCTCTTGTTGCACTTCGCTTTGCTAATCATGAAAACAAAGTAATTCGCTAACTCACAAGTGACATCAATCTGTTTTGTTTTCACTGCCCCGAGTTCTTTACGTGGCCTGGTCGTCTAGGCTTGAGAATTTTGCAGGGATCCCCAAACTAGGCCAAACCTTTGCACCATTCATAATAAAGACAATTTGTTTCACTTCGCCCTGCTCTTTGCTCTGTTCCTTCTGGACAAGGACTTACCTCCATATTCTTTCCAGATTAATTTTCTTCTGGAAAAGTCAAATTCTCACCCAGTGAGACACACCGAGAAAGCTTCCTGTTTTTCATTCTTCTGACTGGACTCCTGGGGGATTTTGATGAAGCTTCTGCAACCTCCTGGTTTGATTTTGGCAACATTCCCAAAACTTACCCAGCCCTGTCTCTCTAAGGTTTCCACTGACGTTACTAAGGGTGATATCCTTTGGGATATTAACAGTGAATTGGTCTGTAACACATTAACAATTACCTGGAGCTTCAACTGTCTCTTCTTGCGCTTTCGAAGATCTTTCTTTAGCGAAATAAGGAAAGGTGGTGTGGCGGCGTGGTGGTGTAGTGGTTAGTGTGTTGCTCTACCGCAGCAGTGGTCGCCATTTGGGGTTCAATTCCCGCCACTGCCTGTAAGGGACTTGTACATTCCCACCATGATCACGTGTGTTTCCTCCGGGTGCTCCGGTTTACTCCCACATTCCAAAGACATATGGGTTAGGGCTAGTGAGTTATGGGTATGCTAGGAAGCATAGCAGCACTTGCAGACTGCCTTCAGCACAATCCTCGCCTATTTGATTTGATGCAGATGATACCTTTCACTGTTTGATTTGATGCACGTGTGACAAATAGAGCTAATCTTAGCCACGCCATTGAAATTAGATGAAGGAAGAAAGGCCCAAATCATAGAATTCCTCACTTCATTTTCACAGCTCTACTTGGGAACTGATTTGCAAGGCAGATCACAGGAGAGAAAATCAGTGTATACTTTGTGATGAAAGTGGATTCATGATGCACAAGCTCTGTGCGTGGAATGAGAATTCTGAACTGACTGCCAGATGAAATGTTAAAACAAGACTCCATCTACACTTAGAGAGATTGTACGGCATTAACTTGATAAAGATGGAATGACTTCTCTTTTGTATCTTATCCAAAATCATTCCCTTAACCAAGATCACAAAACATGGGTGCTCTGATGATCACACATAAGCTCAGTGGAGTCAGACAGCATCCATGGAGGGGAATGAAGCTTATGGAGTGTTAGCTTTCATAAGTCGAGGGATAGAGTTTAAGTGTTTAAGAGTCGCGGGGTAATGATGTAGCTCTATAAAACTCTGGTTAGGCCACACTCGGAGTACTGTGTCCAGTTCTGGTCGCCTCACTATAGGAAGGATGTGGAAGCATTGGAAAGGGTACAGAGGAGATTTACCAGGATGCCGCCTGGTTTAGAGAGTATGCATTATGATGAGAGATTGAGAGATTAAGAGGCTTTACTCTCTGGAGAGAAGGAGGATGAGAGGAGACATGATAGAGGTATACAAGATATTAAGAGGAATAGATAGAGTGGACAGCCAGCGCCTCTTCCCCAGGGCACCACTGCTCAATACAAGAGGATGTGGCTTTAAGGTAAGGGGAGGGAAGTTCAAGGGGGATATTAGAGGAAGGTTTTTTACTCAGAGAGTGGTTGGTGCGTGGAATGCACTGCCTGAGTCAGTGGTGGAGGCAGATACACTAGTGAAATTTAAGAGACTACTAGACAGGTATATGGAGGAATTTAAGGTGGAGGGTTATATGGGAGGCAGGGTTTAAGGATCAGCACAACATTGTGGGCCTTACTGTGCTGTATTGTTCTATGTTCTATGAAGAAACAGTCAATATTTTGTGCCCAAACACTTCATCAGGATGTTCGCTGACCTGCTGAGTTCCTCCAGCACTTTGCGTGTCTTCCTCAGGATTTCCAGCGTCTGCAGAGTCTCTCATGGTTATGATCTCATGGACATGCCAATACTGTTTGTGGGACCTTTCTGTGCACAGATTCTGCTGACTTATTTCCCTGTTGTTCATTGCTGATGCTTTACAATATCCTCGGGTGATGGAAATTCCATCTTACTATCCCTTTCTCCCAATCTGGGCCAACTTACTCTATCTCATTATAATTTATGCATTGGACCATAGGACATAGGAGCTGAATTAGGCCATTTGACCCATCGAGTCTGCTTAGCCATTCCATCAATGCTAATTTATTAGCCCTATCAACCCCATTTTCCTGCCTGCCCCTCGTTTCTGTTGACTGCCTTATTAAAAGAGAACCTATATGCTCCACTTTAACTATATCCAATAGCATGTCCTCTACAGCCATCCATAGCATTGAATTCCACAGATTCCCACCCTCTGTCTTAAGATATTCCTCCTTATCTCTGTGTAAAGCGATGCACTTGTATCGCCACCTTCTGTCTAATGAAGTTCCTCCTCATTTCTGTTTTCAAGTGATGTCCTTGTATTCTGAGGCTGTGCCCTCTGGTCCTACACTCCCCCACTGTAGGAAACATCCTCTCCAGATCCACTCTGTTGAGGCCTTTCAACATTCGATAAGTTTCAATGAGATCCCGCCCCCCCCCCCATTCTAATTTCTAGTGAGCACAAGCCCAGAGCTCATAGATACCCCAATTCTTACATTGATTATTCATTCCAAGCACTCTGAAGACCAATATTCCTCAGGCTCATCACACATATTTTTGAATGCAATAATTTTGCACTGTGTTTCTCAGAGTGCACCAAGCCTGTCTTTAGGCCCTGCCATGCAAGACCCTACCTTATTCCAACAGCTTTAAGATCTCTCTAATGTTTTGGACCAGGAAGGAAAGAGTTACTGATGTTGTTGCAAAAGGAGCCAAATGGTATTTATTGTCAGTTACTATCTGGACATGTGTTCCCACTGTTGTACTCCGCAATCAGTCTGTTTTCAGTGGTCGCAGAGCTCTTGTGGTGCAGACAGATAATGGTTCTCTTTTTGTTCATCCTTCAGTCATGTAAATAGCTTTATGCTCCTGAGGTAAAGGGGATTGTTTGAACATAAGAGAGACCCAGCTTTCTCATAGAACCGGGATTGAATGTGAACGGATCATTTCATTTCCGTCTGTCGGCCTTAATAACAAAGAGAAGTTTAAAGATTAGTGTTATTTTCACGTACGATGAAACACACAGTGAAATGTGTCATTTGCGTCAGCGACCAACACAGTCCGAGGAAGTGCTGCCATGCTTCCCAGTTGAGTGGGCTCGGCCTCTTTTCCTTGGAGTGACGGAGGATGAGAGGTGACCTGATAGAGGTGTATAAGATGATGAGAGGCATTGATCATGTGGATAGTCAGAGGCTTTTTCCCAGGGCTGGAATGGCTAGCACGAGAGGGCACGGTTTTTAGGTGCTTGGAAGTAAGTACAGAGGAGATATCAGGGGTAAGCTTTTTTATGCAGAGAGTGGTGAGTGCGTGGAATGGGCTGCCGGCGACGGTGGTGGAGGCAGATACGATAGGGTCTTTAAGAGATTCCTGGACAGGTACCTGGAGCTCAGAAAAATAGAGGGCTATTGGTAACCCTAGGTAATTTCTAAGATAGGGACATGTTCGGCACAGCTTTGTGGGCCGAAGGGCCTGTATCGTGCTGCACGTTTTCTATGTTCTATGCTCACTGCTCACTGACCCGTATGTTTTTGGAATGTAGAGGGCAGTGCCCAGAGGAAACCCGCACGGTCACAGAGGGACTGACCAAACTCCTTACCGACAGTAGCGGGAATTGGACGTGGGTTGCTGGTGCTGTGACGGTGTTATGCTACCACCCTGTGTTGTGTTTAAGTGCTTGGAGTACTGCAGCAATTAAAGCATTACTTCATCATCTTTCATTTTGACCACAGTTTCAGGTCAGCACCAACTTGGGTGTGTGAGCCCCTCAGGATTGTGGGTTCAAGTTCTTATCCAGAATCTTAAACACTTCAAGCTGGGCTGATGCTCTGGTGCAGTGTTTAAGGAATTTGTTTTGTCTTTCAAATGAGCTGTCAGGAGAAATATCAGCTGCCCTCTCTTGTGAATATCATATATCTCAAGCCAATATTAATTAGGAGTCTATGGAAGTTATCCACCTCTGCCTAAATCCTTCAAGGAACATGAACAAGAATCAAAATTAGGTGATTATCACATTGCAGTTTACAGGAGCTTGCTGAGTACAAAATGGCTGCCATGTTTTCTACATTTTATCCCAGCTTGTCATCAGAATACCTTACACGTTCACTCATTCATACCGAATTGTGAAAGGCACCATAAAAGTGTAAACTTTGCACATTTTTGAAAAGATTGACTATACTTTGAAACTTGTCTCATTATTTAACACTGGGCAGCACAGTAGCACAGCGATTAGTGTAACACTTCATGGTGCCAACTGTACGACTGGGGTTCAATTCCCACCACTGTCTGTGAGGAGTTTGTACATTCTCCCCGTGACCACGTGGGTTTCCTCTGGGTGCTCTGGTTTCCTCCCACATTCCAAAAGACGTACAAATTGAGTTAGTAATTTGTGGGTGCGCTGGGTTGACCCCGGAAGCAATTGCTGACTGCCCCAGAGCATATTTGGACTGCATTGGTCATTGACGCATTTCACAGAGTACTTCAATGTACGTGTGACAAAAAAAAAGCTAGTAAGAACCGGCGATCAGTTTTCTGGTCTGTTGCTGGAAGAGACAAATGGGAAGATCCTTTTGGAATGTGGTAAAGACAATGCAAGCATCCTGGGACCTGGATACAGTTGGCGAACATAACATGTATTCCCGATTCCCCTGAGTGTTTTGGACTGAGATTAGGTCACAGCTCCTGCTCTCTGTTTAAGATCAAGTCATCTTGGAGGCAGGACAGGCTTTTCACAAACAGGAGCTGCTGGAAATCCAAAGCAACACGTATAAAACGGTGGAGGAACTCGTATGATGTTCTCTTACGGGGTTATTCCCCTAAGGGAGAACGCCTCTGTGTGACTTTGTTTAATGTGGGGAGGCTGATACGTGGGTAGCCACTGCGCGGTCCTTGACAGATTGGGGTCAAAGTGCAGTGGAATGGAATGCAAGATGTGTAGGGACTTTTCACTGTGGCAGCGTTCTTCCAACTTCACTGCCGTCGTGATGCATCATCGTCTTCTGCCAGCTCCACCCTTGAGGTTTTGGTTGGATCGCTCTTTGTTTGAAACCTTCCCCTTGATGTCACCCCCATGGGTGATCCTACCGTGACCTAAGCTCCAGAAGGCACATCTCTCAGGTTCTCAGGAACTCACAAGCATCTCCACCACAACAAGGCGTCAATCCTCAAGAGGAGATAAATCATAAAGACATTACAACCTCAGCATGTCCCAAAGCATTTTCAGATTCCTACTTAAAATGCAGCACCCCTGGAATTGAGAATTACGGCAGCCAATTTGCACACATCCCTATGCATGTTAAAGTTGCAAGCAAGCTGTTAAGTCCTTTTAGATCTCTGTGAAGCAGGAAAAATGGTAATTACAGGATCAGCAGCACTCTTTTAGGAGGTGACAAATTTCCAGATTCAGTCATAAGCAAGGCCGTTGGTTATTTATCTTCAGACCAGAACCAAATGGAATTGTACATTACAATCTGCTCTTATATCAGTAAGCACGTATAATTACTGAATTATTAATTCCAAGGGCTGGACTAATAATGTGAGTTCAAATTCATTATGGATAACCTTGTTTTTTGCTCAGCAAAATAACTGTAAGGAATTTGTGAATAGTTCAAATTTTAAAGTATGCATGTTGCATATTATTCCTCAAGGCTTCATTACAGACATGATGGGCTGAATATCCTCATACTATGGTGTAACAGTTCCATAGTTCTTTAGATAATTGGCTCGATCATAATAAAACTTGATTTTACATGAGAACATCTCATGTGAAAGGTGCAGCTCAAAGCTACAGAAGGCAGGAGACTTGGTAAACATGAATGCAGATATAATAATGCATATTCTAATGTGCATTCCCATTTGGTTCTGCTGTGAAAATAAATGGCCTTGTTTACACCTGAAACTGGAGATTTGTCACACCCTAAGTGAGTGTTGTTGATGCTATGATTTCCATTCTTCCTGCTTCAGAGATCTAAAAGGGTTTGACATCTTGCTTGTAACATTGCTGAGCATAGGGACTTTGGAGAGGGATTATAACTCAGCCATGATGGAATGGTAGAGCAGACTCGATGGACCAAGTGGCCTAATTCTGCTCCTCTGTCTTACGGAAAGAGATTACTGAAGCAGCAGGAGTGATAGGGATCTTGTGCTAAAGCAGGCAGCAGCATAAAAGACATACATTCACTGAGCGTATGTTCATGGTCTTCTGCTGCTGTAGCCCATCCACTTCAAGGTCCAAAGGGCTGTGCATTCAGAGGTGCTCTTCTGCACACCACTGTTGTGATGCATGCTTATTTAAGTTACTGTCAGCTTGACTCAGTCTGGCCATTCTCCTCTGACCCCTCTCATTAAGAATGCATTCACACCCACAGAACTGCCGCTCACTGGACATCGTTCTGTTTCTCGCACTATTCTCTGTAAGCACTGGAGACTGTCGAGCGTGAAAATCCCAGGAGATCAGCAGTTTCTGAGATACGCAAGCCACCCTGTCTGGCACCAACAATCATTCCACGGTTAAAACCACTGCGATCACATTTCTTGCCTGGTTTGATATTTGGTCTGAACAACAACTGAATCTCTTGACCATGTCTGCATGCTTTTACGCATTGAGTTGCTGCCAAGTGATTGGCCGATGAGATATTTGCATTAACGAGCAGGTGTACCTAACAAAGTGGCCACTGAGTGCACGTGTAAAAGACCTGTCAGGCTAGCTGAATAAAATATCTCTTTTACAACTCATTGAGTTGACGTAATTTGCAACTACTGTAAGTTTTGAGATTTCTGGAATTATTTTCACTTTATCGCCGCTGAAGCTGGTTTCGCTCTTTCGTGCCCCTCACCCACCTCATACAGAACTTAGATTAATTATTCAATGATCGGTTATTTCTGCTGCTCTGAGCAGCTGTGATGGGACAGTTTCAGTTACTAGATCTGGAAACTTGAGTGCAGCTCCTCTCTCTCTGCCTTGTGGTTACCAGAAGTTGTGCAAACAAGTGTGTGTGATCACATTTGAACCATTCAGTTTCATGTGGCGAGCATGTAAGGAGTTAATTAAAACATAACAAAGTGCCCGAGCCGCGTGTGGAGAACATTTGGCAGTACATCACAAGCAAATCTCATTTAGGTTGGGCTTATTACTCAACTGGCCCAAATTGCTGTTGCTTTTGATTGGAAAATGGTGATATTGTGAATACTCTGAATTCCAGTTAAGGTAGTTGACTCCAAGAGACAGCTGGCTGTGTGTCACTAATGTTCACTGCTAAAGTATTAATTAGGCTAGTTGCAGGTTTGAAACTCCTGATAAAACATTTTACGTGTTGTATCTGATGAAAGGTCTTGGCCCAATACATCTGTTGTTAATTCCTTGCCATAATTGCTGAGTTCCTCCAGCATTTTGCATGTGTTACTTTGTGATATGGATCAGCATGGCTGTGGTAAAGACCCCTTCACCACAGCTGGCTTTTTCACCCTCTTCCAACTTTCAAACTACCCCTCACGGCCCCGCTTCACCTGGTGAATTCTGAAAGTCTCGGCGCAGATTCCGGCTGCCCAATTCTCACTGAGGCTAAAGGTCTCCATGTAACACAGTAAAAAGCTAGAACCTATTTGTGTGGAAGGATGTTGCTGAAAGTAATAAACAGAAGAGATTCTGCAGATGCTGGAAATCCAGAGCAACACATACAAAATTCAGCAGGACAGGCAGCATCTGTGGAGAGGGATGTGCAGTTTCAGTCTGAGGCTGTTTATTTGGACTGGAATGGAAAGGGGTCTGGCTCATCCCCCTTCCATTCCAGTCCTGATGAAGGGTCTTGGCCTGAAACGCTGACTTTTTATACCTTTCCATGGATGCTGCCTGACCTGCTGAGTTCCTCCAGCATTTTGTGTGTGTTACTGAAATGGAAGTCAGAATCAGGTTAATTGTCACTAAAATATGTCGTGAAACTGTCATTTTGTGTCAGCAGTAAAGTTACAATAAATAAATAAATAACAACAAAAAAAAAACCACAGAAAACTACTAACTGCTTTATTAAACACTTCTTCCGGTAAACGGTCACTGAATTCAATACCCCATAACTTTCCTTTCAGAGTTCAGCTTTTGAACAGCCTGTGCGACCTGACATTTTTGTGATGTGAATCGAAGTCTTGAAGGTGCAGCGTGGTTATGAAGTGGCACTTACAGGCTGAATCGAGGCGGCTTGGCCCGGGCACGAGAGCGGGGAATGAGCCAATGTTTGCCCATTGTTAGAGCGAACTTGGAGGTGAATGAATGTGGTAGAATCAAGTCGAGGCAGAGCCTGGGCTCGAGAGCAAGGAAAGACCTGACATTTGATCATTTTAGTAGCAGGCTGAATTGGAAAGGTCAGATATGGGCTGAATTGAGGTGGCAGGGCCCAGCCCCAAGAGCAAGGAACGATCTGAGGTTTGGACGATTTAAGAGCTGGGCCAGATTTAAAGGGTTAGGGTGTCGGGGCCGGAGGCGAGGGATGGGCAAGTTCAGCTGACGGTTCCGCAAGGTTTACTCATGTCTGTGCTGAATTGAGACTATGCCCTGTAACTAATGGACTCCTGAATCAGCTGCTGGCTTCATATCTGTGAACTCACTTTTCTGAACTTCAGTTCTGAATGCTATTTGCTTACTTTTACTGTTTGCACAATTTGGTTTATTTTTTCTGCACACTGGGTGTTTAACAAACCTTTTAAATCGGTTCTATTGGGTTTCTTTATTTGTGGCTGCCTGTAAGGAGCCGGATCTCAAGGTCATATAACGTGCACCTACTTTGATAATAAAAGTAATTTGAACTTTGAAACAGTGCAAAAGAGGAATAGTGAGGTCATGTTCATATGTTCATGAGCCATTCAGAAATCTGATGGTGGAGGGGAAGAAGCTGCTTGTGAAATAGCTTCCATTCATTGGAGCACAAGACTTACAGCGGTTAACAATTGTCAGTACAGGTGAATTGCCTTTCAGATAGGACATCAGATTCAGATGTTTTTTCAGCTGCCACAATAAGGACCTGGTAACAGGACAGACAAGGGTAATAGGAGAAAAAGAGTGGGCTATGTGTTAACTTACATTTGTTCTGCCATTCATTTGTTCATGAATGAACACTTACGCCAACCCCACACTCCTCATCTATTTTCAAATCTCTTCCTCTCAAAAGGTCTATTAATCACTGGTTTGAATGCACTCAATAATGCATCTAAAAGCAGTTTGTACGTCTCCCCATGACCATGTGGTTTTCCTCCGGGTGCTCTGATTTCCGTTCAGATTCCAAAAACGTGTTAGTAAGTTGTTGGCACTGGAAGCATGGCAACACTTGTGGGCTGCCCCAGCTCAGTCCGAGGACTGTGTTGGTTGGTGGGGCAAACAACATATTTCACTGTATTTTGATGTTTTGATATACATGTGAGAAATGAATCAAATCTCTCTTTAGAAGTGGCTCAGTACTGTAGAAATTTTATGTATTGCACTGTAGTGCTTTTGCTGCAAAACAAATTTCATGACATATGTGAGTGATGATAAGCCTGATTCTGATATGGGTCTCTACTGTGGACTGAGAGTGGGAAGGGGGCAGGGAGAGGGGAATCATGGTTGGGAAAAGGGGAAGGGAAAGGGAACGGAGTGGGAAGCACCAGAGAGACACACTGCAATGATCAATAAACCAGTTGTTCGGAATCAAGTGACCTTGCCTGGTGTTTCAGGGCTGGGTGTGTCTGCAACTGCGCCACCTCCCATCCCTGGCACTCCTTCTCTGCCACCTGTCCCACACCCCTCTTGCCAGCACTCCACCCTCACCATTCCCAACGTCCTTTGCTCCCGCTAGGTCTACAAACGTGTTCTCAGCTCCACCTTGACAAATACAGTAGGTACAGAAGTTTTGGGCACCTTTGCGATATATGTGTGCCTCTAACTTTTGTGCAGTACTGTAGATATCTCCAGTATGTGATCCCAAGTTATCAATTCTTCATCTTCTATTTGTCTCTCTGTGGGCACACAAAAGCCCGCCGCACCACCTTGAGAAGAGAAGATGGAACTCCCGCTGTTCCTCGGCCGACATTTCTCCCTCAACCAGCAGAGACCGAGCAAACAACACCTCTGCCTCCCTGCTCTGTCTGGGACCTTGCAGAGTGGATGCCGTGCTTATCGACATGATGGTGACAGCATTTCAGACTCAGTAATCAATCTGGTGCCCTGCCGGCATGACGGGTCCTGTGTCAACACTGGCTCGATCCTCCCGCGGCAGTCATCCACAGTCAAATGAAAATCTCAAGTCTGACAGGTGTCAGTGCAGCAGATTAACACTCCTCCATTCAACACGCTGACCTCTCTGTCTCCATTGATAACATTGAAGAAGAAACTGTAATCAGAAACTGAAATAGTAATTAATCAGCGTCGTAAAGGAATACAAACCAGGACTGTCACAGCATCAAACAGCATGCAGAAAGGGAAACAATTTTATCGCAGTTCTGCAGTAGTTGTTTAATGCTGCAGTTGGTATCAGTATAAATGCCATCAATTTAAAATGAGGGGAATGGTTTATAACCCAAAGTAACCCATACAGGTGACTGATAGTTTCTGTCTCTGTTCCAGAGTTTTGGTTTACTGTGGCATTCAGAATGTTATAGCATAATCTCTTTGTCCAATTTTGTGGCTAAAGGAGATGTTTTGGAATTGTACAGAACTGTTATACAGTATACGGTTTCTCTGGACTGTCAGAATGGGTGCCAAACATCTTCATTGGCATTTCAGACCAAGACCCTTCAGCAGTCCAGATGAAGGGTCTCAGCCCGAAACGTCGACTGTACTCTTTTCCATAGATGCTGCCCGGCCTGCTGAGTTCCTCCAGCATTTTGTGTCTGTTGCTTTGGATTTCCAACATCTGCAGATTTTCTCTTGCTTGTGATCTTCATTCAGTGCTCAGTCAACGTTTTCAGACCAATTATCAACTAGTGTGCATTAACCCACCAAAACTAGATGGGTTCTCTCGTTCTCCCCACCATTCTCAGCCCCTCCGCTCACATTTACTGCCTTCCTCTCTCCTGATTAGATTAAAGATCGGCTTTATTTGTCACATGTACATTGAAACTTACATGAGATGTATCGTTTTGCATCAACAACCAGCACAGTCCTAGCTGTACCTGGGGCAGCCTGCAAACATAGCCACACTTCTGGCACTGGCATAGCGTGCCCACAACTCACTGGCTTATTGTGATACAGTGCGGAACAGGCCCTTCTGACACTTGTCACCCAGCAACCTCCGATTTAACCCTAGCCTAAGCACAGGACAATTTGCAATAACCAATTAGGAAACCCACACGATCACGGGGAGAACATACAAACTCCTTACAGGCAGCAGCAGGAATTGAACCTGGGGCTCCTGGACTGTAACGCATTGTGCTAACCACTATGCTACCAATCCGCCCTATAGTCCAAGCTGTGCTGGGAGCAGCCAGTAAATATCACCACACCCTAGCACCAACGTAGCATGCTCACAACTGACTAACCATAAACCTAACCATATGTCTTTGGTGTGTGAGAGGAACCTGGAGTACCGTGGGGAAACACACACGATCACGGAGAGAACATGTAAACTCCTTAAAGACTGCAGCAGGAGTTGAACCCTGATCGGTGGACACTGGCATAGGCACTCCAGCACCTGCAGAATCTCTTGTGTCCATTGAACTGGAGTTGGGCATCACAGTAGCGTAGCAGCGTAATCCGTTACAGCACTAGCAATCTTGATCGGGCGCTCCGTAACCATGTCGGTCTTCTCTGGGTACTGTCATTTCTTCCCACATTCCAAAGACACATGGATTACGCTCAGTAAATTGCGAGCACGGTATGTTGGTGCCAGAGGCATAGCGACACTTGCAGGCTCCCCTCAGCTCATCCTTGGACTTCGTTGTCTGTTGACACAGAACAATGCATTTCACTGTATGTTTCGATGTAGAAGTAAGAACTAAAGCTGATCTTTAAACCTCTAGTTGTATGTGGGATTATCAAGGGATCAACACTGGAAAGGTGAGCAATTTCGAGTTCCTGGGTGTCAACATCTCTGAGGATCTATCCTGCAACACATCGATGCAGCTACAACGAAGGCATGACAGCAGCTATATTTCACTTTGAGGAGATTTGGCATGTCACCAATGACACTCACAAATTCCTACAGATGTACAGTGAAGAGCATTCTAACTGGCTGCATCTCCGTCTGGTATGGAGGAGGCTACTGCACAGGACCGAAATAAGCTGCAGGAAGTTGCAAACTCAGTCAGCTCCATCATGGGCACTCGCCTCCCAAACATCCAGGACATCCCCAAGGAGAAAGTCAGTATCCATCATTGAAGAGCCCCATCACCCCTCTCCTATTGCTACCATTGGAGGAGGTACAGAAGCCTGAAGACACACACTCAACAATTCAGGAACAGCTTCTTCCCCTCTGCCATCTGATTTGTGAATAGACATTGCCCCTCACTACTTTCTCCCCTCTTTTAGAACTATTTATTTAATCAAACTTTTAAAATATATATAGATATGCTTACTGTAACTTTTGGGTGGCAGGTTAGAGATACACCTTTACAAAAGAGGTGTAACCCTCAGTTAGCCTACAGGTCACCCTTGGGCAAGGTGTAGCCCCACCACCCACCGATCAGTGTCACGTGAAGCCATGGGAGCAAGTGGCGGATGGTCGTTTGAGCAGCTGGTGGATATCACAACTCCTGGTTATGTGACCACTGACGCCAGGCAGACAATCTCTGAAGAGTATTGATGATGGCTGGGGTCACCCACCTTGTAAAGACACTGCCCAGAAGAAGGCAATGGCAAACCACTTCTGTAGAAAAATTTGCCAAGAACTATCACGGTCATGGGAAGACCATGATCGCCCGTGTCACACGACATGGCACTGAACGAGCGACTGAACTGTAATTTACAGCTTTTAAAAATTATTATGGATTGCAATATACTGCTGTCGCATAACAACAAAAATTTCACGACATCTGCAAGTGGTATTAAACCTGATTCTGATTCTGTTGCAGAGCCTAGGAGGCTGCTGCATTGTTGGATCATTAGAGACCTGTGTGTCTTTGGTGTTGAAACTAACTCCATTCTTTGTCCACCCTAATAAGGAAGATGGAAATGCACCCTCAACCCCATAAATATTCCCTGGATCGTGAGGCACAGGCCTCCAGTCAATGGTGTAGGTGACATTCAATAAGCATTTTGGAAGTTATAAGGAAATTGAACAACAGAGTCAAAGTGATGCAATACAGGAGGTGGCCTTTTGTCCACTGCCTCTGCGTAGACCAACTGAAAGTGTTTCCTTAGGAGCCACACTCATGTCCACTTTTCCCATTGTCCTGCCATGTTTATTCTTTCAAGCACTTGTCCAACACCGTTTGGAAAGGTGGCACACCGGTGTGGTGTTTAGCACAACGCTTTACAGTTCCAGCGACCCAGGTTCAATTCTGGCCACTGCCTGTAAGGAGTTTGTACATTCTCCCTGCGACTGTGTGGGTTTCCTCCCAAAGACATACCAATTGGTAGGTTAATTGGTCATTGTAAATTGTCCCATGATTAGGCTAGGGTTAAATCGTGGGTTGCTGGGCAGCACAGTTCGAAGGGCCAGAAGGGCCTATTCCGCACAGTATCTAAATAAACAAATAAGTATATAGTTAGTTAGTTAGATAAATAAATAAATTAATTACTGGATTTGCTCCCACTGTCAAAGCATTCCAGATCATTTCAACTCACTGAGTAAGGATCTGAAATATTTCTCTCTTTATTTTCCTACATCTGTGCTTTCTGGTCACCAAACCTTGCCTATGAGAACAGTTTGCCACCATCTATTCAAACAAATATCCTGTCAGTATTCAACACCCCTATTAGTCACACATCTAACTCCTTTAGCTTGTTCAGCCTTCATTGCAAGAGGGTCTGAAACGATTGAAGATTACCCCCTTTTTGACCATACCTTGCCTAAGGAAACAGCTTCCTCCTTTTGACATGTAGAGGACCCTTATAAGATACATCAGACATTCCTATGGGGACTGACACCTTGTGGTGCCAACCCCTATGAATCCAAAAGCAGACAGCAGATTGGGTCACCAAGACTCTCTAAAGGTGGTGAACAGCAACAAGTGTACTGCAGGGGATTGGACTGGGCCTACCTTGTCAAGCCCCGTGAGACTTTTTAACATGTCAATGAGATTGCCTCTCATTCTTCTCAACTCAAGATAACATTAAAGCTTAAATAATTAAAAAGAAGTTAAGGATGTAACATACACACTCATATAAATACACAGTCAAAAATTTAAAAAATAAACTAACTTAAATGTTACATGTCTCATGAAGATAGGTTGAGCGAGCATGTCTGATGAAGATAGGTTGAGTGAGCATGTCCGATGAAGATAGGTTGAGTGAACATGTCTCATGAAGATAGGTTGAGTGAACATGTCTGATGAAGATCGGTTGAGTGAAGATGTCTGATGAAGATAGGTTGAGCGAGCTGGGACTTTTCTCTTTGTAGTGAAGGAGGACAAGAGGTGACGATAGAGGTGTAAAGTTGATGGGGCACAGATCGAGTGGATAGCTGGAGACTTTTTCCCAGGGCAGAAATGGCTACTACAAGAGGGCATAATTTTAAGGTGATTGGAAGAAAGAATAGGGGGATGTCAGAGGTAAGCTTTTTACACATAGAATGGAATGTCTTGCTAGTGGTGGTGGTGGAGGCAGATACTATGCAAAAGTCTTATTCACCCTCGCTATGTATATGTGCCTAAGACTTCTGCATAGTACAGTATACACACTTTTATAATAAATTTACTTAGACTTTCAACAAGCAAAAATATGTGCAAATGCTGGAGGTACAAAGCAGTTCAGGTAGCATCTATGGAAAGGAATAAATGGTCAACGTTTTGGGCTGAGACCCTTCATCAGTCCTGATGTGTGTGTTTCCCTGGAGTTCCAGGATCTGCAGAATATTTTGTGTTTATGAAATATTGGAAATGATAAATAAAAACAAAACCTCTAAGTTTTCAGTGGTCAGGCAACATCTATGGAGAGGAATATGGAGTTAATGTTTCAAATCAATGAACTTTCATCAATTCTATTGTGCACCTACTCTCTTTGTTGGTAATCTAACAGATTAAAAGATTTCAACGTACATTTATTATCAAAGAATGTGCAAATTAGACAACCTTGAGATTTGCTTGCTCACAGGTAGCCTCAAAGCAAGAAACCCAAAAGAACCCAATTAAAGTAAAAAATAAAATAATGACCAACACCCAATGCACAGAGAAAGGGGGAAAAAACACAAATTATGCAACTAATATAAGCAAGCAACAACATTCTGAATTAAAATGAGTCCTTAGATCTGAACAGCGGAGCAGCCTAGAGTAGGCCCAGGCTTCAGTATCAGTCCGTCATATTAGTGGACCTGGAGCTCAACAGCCAGGGGCAGTCTTCATACCCTCAGCACCATGGATAAGGAAGCGAACGTCATGGGAGAGCAAGCAAAATCAGCACTTGCCTCTGATCCCGATGCCCTGTTTTTCCAGTATATCATTTAAATGGTCCAAACAGTGTATTGTACCTTGCGGCTGGGCACCACTGCAGAGAACGGCTCCAGACCTAGAACACACTGCCTGGTGCTTTTCTCCGGGCCCAGATTTTGCTGCCCAGCCCAAGCCGCTCTTGGTCTCTCCAAAATCGGCTTGGTGATCCAACCTTGCACCTGGACCAGTTGTAGGAGCATTGGAACTCCTCAGCCTCAACTTCTCCTTGGTGATAATTTACTACAATTTACTTCAGAAAATACGTTATTTTTTTTGGTAAATTATTTTTTTTAATCTCTTAATCACTTTAATCATTTAAATCTGAGCCCAATACAGTCTAATACAGCAACTCTATTCCGTGAAAATCAGCAGTCAAAACTGCGGGAAGTAAGTGAATGTGAAAATGGGGCAAAGCTCTGAATCTCAAGGTACTTCTGATCTCAGGGGTTGATATTATTAAATAAAAAAACAGCCTGGGCTCCATCACCTGCAGTGGAGAGTATAAACCACAGTTTAGATTATGTCTCACAGTGAATATTATAAACTGCAGCGTAGACCACAACTCGCCATGTAGATCGCGATCTGTGGTGTAGAGCGCGAACCTGCCGATTATGACCCTCCCACTCTCCTGACTCAACAGCTCTGAACATCAGTAGTTTCAGTACAAGAGGCCAAATATAGCTTAGTCACAAGGGGAATTTTCTCTGGGGGTGACCCCAGTCAGGCTCTCAGTAGCTTTGAACAATTCAGACTGACTACTCCTTGCTCCGATGTGGAGCATAATATATAACTATATATATTGAGATGGAGATCTGAAGGTGAGAGACAAAGTAGCCGTGGATTCTCTCTCCATGTCCTTTGGACAGGCTAAAAACCACTTCAGGCTGCTGTCATTCCACCTGGATTCTGTACAAAAAGCAGTACCACAGGTGATGAAGCCTGTTGACAGGGCACTCTCGGGATCATATTGTGTTTTCTCACACGGAAGATGGAGGGAAACAGGGGAGAGGAGAGAACAGTTGAGAGTAAGAGACCAAGAACGATTGCTCAGGAGATAGTCACACTGTTAATGGGCAGTAACAGCAGGATGAATTTTGTCCTAAGACTGGCCCATAGCAAAGGGACACTTATCGGTAATTCAAGAATAATTTTTGTCACTGACTTCCCAGCAAGGGTTCCTTTATCAGCAGCCATAACTCACTATGAAACAGGCTTTGATTCACTTCTATCCTCATCATAGAACCAACTAACAACTTCAAAGTACAGCATCGATACAGGAAATGATAAGGCACAAATCTGTCTGCAGCTAGTTTAGCTTCTATGCTTCCTCGCTGGTCCTCGTCCAGCCGCACAGAGTCCTATGATGCCTGGAGCACAATGTGAAATTTACACGCTGGCATCGCAGAAACCTCCGCCGTAACTGTGCAGTCAATTCCCAGGTTGGGCAAGGCACCTCTCAACAGCCCACAGGTGAATGCCAAGAACTTTGGCGCCTCCTCCGGATATTGTTTCCCACTGGAAATCAGTGCGAGGAGACGGAATCGGTTGTCCTGAAGTACATAGGTTCCCTGATGATTTGTTCGCAGGTTGTCAATCTGTTTCCGGAAGAGGTTTGTCCAGAATTCCTTACAGATAAACTTCATGATGTCCAGCTCATCTTTGAATGAAGGCGTTTCCTTAGTGAATCTTTCAATCAGACCTTGTCCTGCACGGAAGCCCATTCGTTCCAGTGTGGAAATGCACTTCCCATGACCCGGGTCCTCGGGCTCAGCCTCGCTCTGTAGTCGCGACACCAGCTCCAGGTGCAGCAGCTCGAACAGCACCTCGGCTCCTTCCCTCCGCTTCAGAAAATACGTTATTAGTAATGTTTTCATCAAATTTCTTGCCTTTTGAACTACCAGTAAACTGTCACATGCATTCTGTAGCACCATGTTAAACCGCAAGTTTAAAATGTCCCTGTGTCTGCTGCCATTATGAAGGGGTGGGGAGAAGGTGATGTTAAACCAGATACTTACTATGATTTTAATCACAGTGTCACTTCAGGTGACAGATTTCCACTGAATGGATAAGTTAGGTGAAATTACTATGGCCCATGAACAAATTCCAAAACACAGTCAGTGCACAAAAAAAGTTATTGCAAGCCATTTCCTTTCTCTAATATATAGAGATAGTAGAATATTTCCTCTTAGAATGAGCTAGATGTGACTGGTCTAACACCTTAAAAACATATCCCTAACGATATATAAAGACTAGAGATTCTGCAGGTGCTGGAGATCCAAAGCGACACACACAAAATGCTGGAGGAACTCAGCAGGTCAGGCAGCATCTATGGAGAGGAATAAAAGGTTTATGTTTTGAGCCGAGACCCTTCATTAGGACTGAAAAGGAAGGGAGAAGACATGGAATAAAAATACGGGGGCGGGGGGAAGGAAGGAGGATAGCGAGAAGGTGATAAATGAAGCCAAGTGGGTGGGAAAAGTAAAGGGCTGGAGATGAAGGAATTTGACGGGGGAGGAAAAAAGGAGGAAGGGACTCAGGAGGAGGGCATCCTTTTTTTAACCAGAAGGAGAAATCAATATTTATGCCATCACCTTGAAGGCTACCCAGATGGAACATAAGGTGTTGTTTCTCCACCCTGAGCATGGCCTCATTGTGACATAAGAGGAAGCCATGGACTGACATGTCGGAACGGGAATGACAATCAGAATTAAAATGTTGGGCCACCGGGAAGTTCCACTTCTGGCAGATGGAGCTTAGGTGCTCAATGAAGCGGTCCCCCAATTAACGACGGGTCTCACCAATGTCACACCGGGAGCACCAGAATAGAGGAGGCTGCATTGGTAGTATACTATATAGGTCAGGATACACAGGGAGTGCTTGATCCTCCTGTAAAAATTCAAAAGGTGAGAGGTGCCAAGAAATCCTGTCACTTTCGAAATACAGAAGATGTAGGCTCCAGTTATGTTAGAAACATATCTAATAAAAATCATATTTACATAGCTATTTGAACATGGTGACAATCCTAAAGATTAACATCAGAATTGTGCTGATACAACTTATCAAGAGACCTCTTTTCTGTAGAAAAGAGGAGACTTGTTGAATCTGTTTAAAGTTATGAACTACTTCAATAGGGTAAACGGAAAGTAAACATTTCTTCTCGTGAGTAAATCTAAAATCCTGGTCTGTAAAAATGGGTCATTAATAAACCGAGTGAGAGAGTCGGATGAAGTTTCTTTAACCTGGTGAGGAAGTGAAACTCTGTCACATAGTAGGCAAGTAGCTGAGGTACACAGTATTTAAAAGGAATCACAGTAGCAGCACGGGAAAAGAATAGATGGAAATGCCGATAGTACTAGTGGGAACTGCTTGTGAAGAGCATGAACACTGTTTCTGATTCATGCTTTGGTTTTGATATTGAATGAATCAAAAAAAATCAGTTTGAAAGAAAATTTAATTGAAAGGATTCATTGGTATTACTGATTGCCTTTGCTATTCAATCCTGTTATTGATCATTTGATGCTATTATTGACCTACTGATAGAGGGAGCATTTATAGAGACATTGATAGGTTCAATAACCAATCAATACCATTATTGGTTGAGTGAACACTCAATGCTATTAACTCACTGACCATTCTACATTTTGCCGATATTTTTAACATTACAGATCAATTAGGAATTTAATATTAGAAGCATATTGATTATTGATTTATTCAATTACATCACTGATTAATTAGGAATTCAGTAGTGTTAATATTAGCAATTATTATTGATTGAATTTTTACTGAACAACACATCTTTTTTGTTACTCATTGATTACACATGCAGTGGTTTGCAAAATCGCTTTACTCTGCCAGCTATCATCGATTGGGGATCAATTCCTGCCGCTGTCTGTAAGGAATTTTTATGCTCTTCCCTTGACTGCTTGGGTTTCCTTCGGGTGCTCCAGTTTCCTCCCACTGTCCAAAGTCGCACAGTTGTGGGTGGGGTTAGTGAGTTGTGAGCATGCTCTGTTGGTGCCGGAGGCGTAGTGACACTTTCTGGCTGCCCCCAGCACATTCCTTGGGCTGTGTTGATTGTTGATGCAAAACGCCAGATTTCACTGTATGTTCCAGTGCTGTTTCAATTAATTGATAGATTGATTACTTATTGTTGTTTCTGATGACGTATTGATAGTTCTATAATTTGCTGTTCAGTATGAGTTGTTTCTTGAGTGACTGCCAATTCAGACCCAAGTCAGTCAATTGATTGATATGCTTGACATTCATTGCTGTTAACAGATTTAATTTTAATATTACCATGTGAAATATTGGTCTTTAGAATTACTGTACGTTGCCCTTAGATTGATTGTCTTCTTTGCTGCTGATGATTGAAAAGTTGTCTGCTCAACATCATTAATAGGGAGGTGGGGGATGAGGACTGCCTTTGGCTGTTAGAAGAAAGTATATCGAGGAATGAGGGCATTAGATTGCACGGGAGCAGGGGGTGTTAAATAGGAGGGAATTAACTGACAGGCTTAGTTTGTGAATGTACAAAGTGAGTTAAATTTGTGATCAGCTATCACAGATTGTCATATTGAAACACAGTGGATTCCGGTTAATTGGGATACATCGGGACCAGTACATTTTTGCTGAATTATGCAGCTGCCCCAATTAGCTGAAGCTTCATGGAAATAGTTTAAAAAGGTTTAAAAACAAGACAAGCTGAGTGACAAATTATATATATAAATGAAATACTAAACAAATTAGAACACTACTGAACTATAGAACTGTATTAGCTCCTAGTACTTTATCGATGGAAGAAATAATCTGCATTACATTATTTTGACTATAAATGACCAAAATCAGTGCCAACACCCAGTGCAGATGCTTTAGGGTAGATGATTGCATCCTCTGAATCTTAATTTTCATTGTAACATTCAAGATGATTGTTGAAACCGTCGAATTCATTATAGTTTCAAACATGTTGAAGTACTGAAATTGTTTCTTTTTCACTCCCGGCTGTTTCTAGCATCTCCAGTCCTGAATGTTTGAAACTGCAGTGAGCAAAACAGTTCTGAACTGTCTTAATGCTTAATGATTGCCAACTATCAGTGACATAAATTGCTGCTTTTTGACATGAACACATGCAACTGACAAAATTTAAAAGCTGTTCGCTCAAAGCATGGTGTTGCGTCTAACTGTCACGCAAGTGCACGCAACTGTTACAAGTTAGAAACTGTTTGGCAACAGTCTGCTGCCACAATTAAGCAGCATTGTGTCCCAAATAAACAAAGGGAATCACAGCCATTTTCTCAGTTAGATTTTGTTCTCCAAGATTTGTCCCAAATAAGCAGCTGCCCTCTAAGTCGATGGCCAGTTAACCGGAATCCGCTGTATATTGTAGTCTCAATATTTGAAACATGGAGGATGGAATTGGGCAATTCAACTTCCTGGAAAGCAGGTGCTCAGTAAAGATATTATAGTGACAGAGAGGCCATGGGATCTTAAGACATTTAGGTCGAGTCTGCCCCACCATTCCTTCCTGGCTGATTTATAATCCCTCTCAACCCCAATCTCCTGCCTTCTCCCTATAACCTTTGATACCCTTACTAATCAAGAACCTATCAACTTCTGCTTTAAATGTAGCCAATGACTTGGCCCCCACAGCTGATTGTGGCAATGAATTCCACAGATTCTCCACCCTCTGGCTGAAGAAATTCCTCCTCATCTCTGTTGTACAGGGACATTCTTCTAATCTGAGACTGTGCCCTCTGATCCTAGACTCTCCCACTCCAGGAAACATCTCTCCATGTCCAATCTATCTAGACCTTTCAGTACTGGGTAGATTTCAATGAGATCCCCCTTCATTCTTCTGAACTCCAGAGAGTACAAGCCCAGAGCCATCAAACACTCCCCTTACATTAATGTAAGAGTGGATGTAATGGATTTGTCAAGGTTATATTAGGCGATTGATCTTTTTGTGCCATTATTGATTGATCATTTGATTGGCTGCTGTTATTGATCAAAATCCATCTGACAGTGTTACTGATAGTATTCTGATTCATTAAGCATCCATTCATTGTTGGTACTGAGTACTTCATTGTCTGAAAGTTCGTCCTGAACATTGAGAGCTCTTATTGCTCAATTGGACATTCATTGTTGTTACATGCCAACCAATCGGCATCTCTCACTGACACCTCTGAATTCTTACTGTTTATTTCCCAGAGCTGGGAACACAAGGGAATGTTTTTGAATGCTTTGTCCTGCAAGCTGAGATCTATTGCTTGCTGTCGGAATGAATGAAGCCAGTGTAGAGGTCAGTGCTCCAGCACAAAGCGACACAGTTTAAGGACAGGGACTGATTTCTGTTACTGTCTTGAATTATTAATCTAACTGTGCTCATTATCAGCAGACACGATAACTAATGCTCTCCCTGCTGAAACATTCAGTGGTTTCTTGGGGTTTTTTGTTTGGATGGAGAGGTTAGCAGGTCGGGTGAATTTTGGTATTGAGAGATTTCCTCAAGGATTCCTGGAACGTATGCAAAATTCACACATAGTTAATCCAAGCAGGGTGCAGCCTGGATTAGAGAGCATGTTCTATGAGGATAGCTTCGTGAGGGATGTGAGGGGAAGTTTTTTTACACAGTGTGGTAGTACACAGAACTGAGAAGGATAGTAGTAGAGGCAGATACATTAGGGACATGTAAAAGACTCTGATAGGCACAGGGTTGAAAGAAAAATAATTGGGTGGGTCAGGGGAAGGGATTAGATCAAACTACGAGTAGGATTAAGGGTCAGCCAGCAAAGCAGAAGGCCTACAATGTGCTGTACGGTTTTATGTTCAAGTTCACATGTATAGATTTCACCACTTTAAAGCCGGTAATGTATTACATACAATGCAGAATGGTCTAGGAAAAGATTATGATGGCTCCCCAAACTATCTGTCTCTTAAAGGACAAAATATTATCAATACACACATACATTTGAAGTAATTATTGATGTCTTCTTTGAATTGAATTGACGTTATTACTTACATCCTTCACATGCACGAGGAGTAAAAATCTTTACATTACTTCTCCATCTAAATGTGCAATGTGCAATTTATAGTAACTTGTAATAAATAATATGTCCAATAGGACAGTCGATATAGCATAGAAATACAATTGTATCAGTGTGAATTAATCAGTCCAATGGCCTGAGGGAGAAGGCTGTCCCAGAGCCTGTTGGTCCTGGCTTTTATGCTGTGGTACTGTTTTCTAGATGGTAGCAGCTGGAACAGTTTGTGGTTGGGGTGACTCGGGTTCCCAGTGATCCTTCCGGCCCTTTTTACGCACCTGTCTCTGTAAATATTCTGAATAATGGGAAGTTCACATCTACAGGTGTGCTGGGATGTCCGCACCACTCCGCAGAATCCTGCGATTAAGGGAGGTACAGTTCCCATACCAGGCAGTGATGCAGCCAGTCAGGATGCTCTCAATTGTGCCCCTGTAGAAAGTCCTTAGGATTTGGGGACTCATGCCGAACTTCTTCAGCCGTCTGAGGTGAATGAGGTGCTGTTGTGCTTTTTTCATCACACAGTCAGTAAGACCGCATGAGATCCTCGGTGATGTGGATGCTGAGGAACTTAATGCTGTTGACCCTCTCAACACAGATCCGTTAATGTCAATAGGAGTTAGCCTGTCTCCATTCCTCCTGTAAGCCACAACCAGCTCCTTTGTCCTTGCGACATTGAGGGAGAGGTTGTTTTCTTGACACCACTGTGTCAGGGTGATGACTTCTCTTCTGTAGGCTGCCTCATTATTATTTGTGGTTAGGCCAATCAATGCAGTATCATCCTCAAATTTAATTAGCAGATTGGAGCTGTGGGTGGCGACGCAGTCACGGATTTACAGAGAGTAAAGGAGGGGGTTAGGACACAGCCCTGAGGGGCCCCTGTGTTGACGGTCAGAGGGGCAGAGGTGAGGGAGTCCACTCTTACCACCTGCTGGCGATCTGACAGGAAGTCCAGGATCCAGCTATACAAGGCAGAGTGAAAGCTGAGGTCTCCGAGCTTCTCGTCGAGCCTGGATAGAATTATGGTGTTGAATGCTGAACTGTAGTCCAAGAACAGCATTCTCACATAAGCAACCTTCTTCTCCAGATGTGTAAGGACGGTGTGTAAAGCTGTAGCTATTGCACCATCTGTCGATCGGTTGTGTCAGTAGGTGAATTGTAGGGGTCCAGTGTGGGTGGTAGCAAGCTGCAGATGTAGTCCTTGGCCAGCTTCTCAAAGCATTTGCTTATTATTGAGGTGAGTGTGACAGGACGCCAGTCGTTCAGACATGTTACCTTGGTCTTTTTAGGTACAGGGACAGTGGTGGATGTTTTGAAGCAAGAGGGCACCTTACACTGGGAGATAGGGAGACGTCTGAACGACATAAATAAACAAACAATCCTGAATCTTGAATCTCTTTGTGTGAGCAGTAACATTTGGGTATTTTTAAATGTTGGTGTTTTTTCTTATCTGTTGCCTTTGCATGGCTGCAGGAGCTCAGTCAGGCTAAAAGGATCACCCTCTAGTCCAGGTCATCTGGGACGTAACTGGACTGTAGCTGAGAACTTGTCACAGCGCATCGGGTGGTTATAGTTGGTGGATTCCAAGTACTTGCTTGGTGCTGAGACACAGTTTGAGGCCTTGGATCAGATCAATGCAACATAAATATGTCCTTAACACTTCTAAAACAAAAGAGATGATCATTGACTTCAGGAGATCAAAGGACAGAGTACACCCCCCCCCCCCTCCGTATACATGGAGAGGTAGTGAAAAGTGTGGAAAACCTAAAGTTCCTTTGAGTTATGCTGACAAAACAGCTGACATGGACCACCAACACCTCGCTGCTTGTAAAAAAGGCATAACACTCTTCTTCCTCAGAAAGCTGAAACAGGCCAAACTCCCACAAAAGCTGCTGCTTAACTTTTACAGAAGCACAATTGAAACCATCCTGACCAACAGCGCCACAGTGTGGTATGCCAGCTGCACAGCCGCCGAGCGACAAGACCTGCATCGCGTGGTGAAACCGGCCCAGTGAATTGTCAGGATGGAGCTCCCGGACTGGACACCATCTATTCCAGCAGACTCAGGAGGAAAGCAATCAGCATAACCAGAGACACCACACACCTCGGCCACTCCCTGTTTGACCCGCTGCCATTCAGCAAAAGGTTCAGGACACTACAAGCCAGAACAAATAGACTGAGGAACAGCGTCTACCCCAGAGCTGTGGCCTCCATCACACCACTCCCACAGAACAATGATCGAAACTGTGAGCACACACAAGGACCCAAATACTTGCACTAATGGCACTTTGTGCATTACTGTGATATTCTGGTGCTGCTGCAACTTATTTTCTGCTACTTATCTATTTAATACTGTTTTTCTATTGCTGTCTTGTTTTTATCTACCACTTTGTTTGATCGCCTGAGAGGAAGCCAAACAGAGTTTAATTGTACCTATGTATAATGACAATAAAGATGATTCAATTCAATATCACTGCAATTTTTTCCCTCAAAGATATATGCCTTATTTGTTGAACTAGCAACAGTAATTATTCATAGACTCAGTGGCCACTTTACTAGGTATCTCCTGTGTCTAATAAAGTGGCCACTGAGTGTATATTTGTGGTCTCTTGTAGCTGTTCAATGTGTTCAGAGATGCTCTTCTGCACACCACTGTTGTAATGTGCAGTTATTTGAGTTACTGTCGGCTTGAACCAGTCTCACCTTTCTCCTCCGACCACGTTCATTATGAAGGTATTTTTGCCCACTGAACTGCCACTCACTGGATATTTTTTAGTTTCTTGCACCATCCTCTGTAAAACTCTAGAGACTGTTCTGGTTGAAAATCCCAGGAGATCAGCAGTTTCTGAGATACTCAAACCACCCCATCTGGCACCAACAATCATTCCACAGTCAAAGTCACTTAGATCACATTTCTTCCCCAGTCTGATGTTTGGTCTGAACAACAACTGAACCTCTTGACCGTGTCCGCATGCTTTTATGCATTGAGTTTCTGCCGCATGATTGGCTGATTAGATACTTGTATTAACGAGCAGGTGTGCCAGCATACCTAATAAAGTGGCCACTGAGTGTATGTCCATGGTAATAGAGCACAACATCTCTTTCTTTTATCAACAATCTGCTGAAGATAATCCACAGGTCAAGCAGCAAAGGAATTGTTGGTGATTCAGGTCGGGATTACTAAATGCCGCATTAGGGCCTGTGCAGCGGGTGAGATAATGTGACAGGAGAGGAGACTCCAGGGGAGTAGAAACACCTACATGAACCATTTGAAATAAGATTTGAGATTGTTTAATGTCATTTCCAGTACACAAGTGTAAAAGAGAAAATAATTATTTCTGGGGTAGGAGTAATTTTTACCCCAGACCCGATGCAGCACGAAAACACGCAATAAGGTAAGGAACACAATAAGTCTAATAGAAGAAACACAATAAATATAAATGCATAAGACTGCTTATATACACGGTAGGATTGTATGTCCATAAAGTGACACTAGGCACAGGAGTGTCTGTACATAAGGTGACTCTGACAGGAAGTGGTCGGGGGTGTGGAGGTGTTGATCAGTCTTACTGCTTGGGGAAAGTGACTGTTTTGAGTCTGGTGGTTCTGGCTTGGATACGTCATAACCTCTTCCCTGATAGGAGTGGGACAAACAGTCTGAGAGCAGGGTGTGTGGGATCCTTCACTGGCCATTTCTGGCACCTTTCTGTACATATGCCCTTGATGGTGGGTCAGCTGGTGATGCATTGGCCAACTTTGACTACCCGTTGTAGAGCCTTCCTGTTCTCACAGTGCAGTTTCTATAGTCGGGACAAGGGCAGCATACGACCACAGCCATTTGCAAGCTCCTTTCAAAGCCACAAACCATTTTAACTTTGAAATAAAATCCCATGAGTCAGAATTTGCATGGTTCTAACCAAGCTTCACACAGTTATTGGGACCTATGACTAGAATATGGTCTCTTATTACTGGGTTCATTGGGGAATATGTTGTTGAATAGAAAGTTCACTGGTTTACTAGTGGAACTCTCCCCTCAAGGGCAACAAGATTCAGATTAGGTTCCACTCCAGGTATCCTGTGGGGATAAAGTATGCCTTCTGAACATTGGGTTGGGGTTCAATGAGGGTACTCCTGTGTAGCACACATGGAGGAGTGTCATCTGCCCATACCCGGCCACTTTGTAAAGGGTATTTGGAGCTCTTTACTCTTGACAAATGTGCTGTGAAGATAAAAATCCCTCACATTACATCTGGCAGAGAGGCGTGACACAATGGTTGCAAATGACCACTGCAACTAAATGCGTGCGTGGGTTTCCTCCTGGAGCTCAGGTTTCCTCCCACAGTCTGGAGACGTACCGGTCATTGTAAATTGTCCCGTGATTAGGTTAGGGTTAAATCGGTGGGTTGCTGGCTGGTGCAGCTCATTGTTGTAGAAAGGCCTGTTTCACTTTCTATATCTAAACACACTACTGTGCAAAAGTTGTAGGCACATACATACATAGCAAGCGTGCCTGAGAAATTTGCACAGTACTGTATTTGTCAACGTGGAGTGGAGAGCGAGTTTGTAAGTCTGGCAGGAGCAAAGGATGTTGGGAATGGTGAGGGTGGAGCACTGCGGGAGGGGTGTGGGGGAGGTGGCACAGAAGGAGTGCTAGGGGTTGGGTGTTGCGGGTGCAGACAGACCCAGTTCTGAGGCACTGGGCAAGGTCAAATGATTCCAAACAACTGGTTTATTAATCTTTGCAGAATGTCTCCCTGGTCCTTCCTACTTTTTCCCCTTTTCCCAACCATGATTCCTCTCTCCCTGCCCCTTTCAGGTATATCATCACTCACAAATTTCATGAAATTTGTGATTTTTTTTGCTGCGACAGCAGTTCCATGCAACACTACAGTACTGTGCGAAAGTCTTAGGCACCCTGGTTAAATGTATGTGTGCCTGAGACATTTACACAGTACTGTAAGTAAGTAATTCTGCCGCTGTGTGTGTGAGAAGGTTTGATTTTGTAATTAAAGAGGGATTAATGAGAGTAGGGAGAAAAAGAAAGGATTTGTGAAAGAAAAATTGCTGTAAGGCTGCATCAGAAAGGCATGGGAGCGGATTGTTCTTCCTCTGGGTGCTCCAGTTCCCTCGACATTCCTACAGAGGTATGGGTTAGTAGGTTACCTGGTCACATGGGTGTAATTGGGTTGTGCTTTGGACTGGAAGGGCCTGTTGCTGGGCTGTATCTCTAGATAAATGACGTTCATATGTACAGGTTATCTTTTTACAGGTTAAATCGGGTGTCCGGGGAGGAAATGCAGAGCCTGCAGAGAGACTTAGATAGTTTAGGGGAATGGGCAAAGAAGTGGCAAATGAAACACAATGTTGGTAAGTGTATGGTCATGCACTTTGGTGGGAGAAATAAATGGGCAGACTATTATTTAGATGGGGAGAGAATTCAAAATGCAGAGATGCAAAGAGACTTGGGAGTCCTTGTGCAGGATACACTAAAGATTAACCAGCAGGTTGAGTTGGTGGTGAAGAAGGCGAATGCAATGTTGGCATTCATTTCTAGAGGTATAGAATATAAGAGCAGGGATGTGATGTTGAGGCTCTATAAGGCACTCGTGAGACCACACTTGGAGTATTGTGTGCAGTTTTGGGCTCGTTATTTTAGAAAGGATATACTGACATTGGAGAGGGTTCAGAGAAGATTCACGAGAATGATTTCAGGAATGAAAGGGTTACCGTATGAGGAAACAGAGATGCGGAGAAATTACTTTAGTCAGAGGATGGTAAATCTGTGGAATTTGTTGCCACGAGTGGCTGTGGAGGCCAAGTCATTGGGTGCATTTAAGGCAGAGATAGATATGTTCTTGATTAGCCAGGGCATCAAAGGGTATGGGGTGAAAGCAGGGGATGCAGCTCATGATTGAATGGCGGAGCAAGCTCAGTGGGCCGAATGGCCTACTTCTGCTCCTAAATCTTATGACCTGCACAAGTGAACCACTTATATAACAGAGGCCCCCTTGTAAAGCGGTGGCACAGTTAGCGTATCACATTTACAGCGCCAGTGACCCAGGTTCAATTCCCACCACTGTCTGTAAGGAGTTTGTATGTTCTCCCTGAGACCACATGGGTTTCCTCTGGGTGCTTTGGTTTTCTCCTGTCTTGCAAAGACTTGAGGGTTTGTAGGTTAATTGGTCATGGTAAATTACCCCATGATTAGGCTAGGAGTATATCAGGGGATTGCTGGGTGGCACAGCTCGAAGGGCCAGAAACGCTTGTTGTGTGCTTTATCTCAATCAATCGATTGATAGATAGATGGCAGAGTTTTGTAGGGCCTGAATGGCCTGTTACTGTGCCGTATCTCTAAATTAAATAAAACATCAAAAAATGCATATTTCTAGTATGAATTGGTCAAAGGTTGAGTAAGGCTTTCTGTTCTTGTTCCAGCGTTGTAAATACACAAATGAAAAATGGTGCCACTCCCCTCTATCTGGCCAGCCAGGAGGGCCACCTAGAGGCCGTCCAGTATCTTGTGAAAGAATGTGGAGCAGACCCACACATACGAGCCAACGATGGGATGACTGCTCTCCACTCAGCAGCCCAGATGGGACACAACACCGTCATCGTCTGGCTGGTAAGTACTGCTCCAGGAGTCGTGCTCTGGTGGGCGGCAGTTTCTGCTTAGACTACCTGGATCCATTTCCTGTAGCTTGGTGTTCTAACTCATGGGTTCTTAACGCAGATTCTCAGATGTATCTTCAATCTAGAATACATCACAAAATGGTTTGCAGCTATCATTAAATAATGCCTGTAACAAAACAATAGGACATATTCAACAGGTGATATCTCAGAAAGGTGCCACTCATCATTAAGGACCTCATCATTAAGCGATGGTAGTCATTGCTACCATCAGAGAGGAGGTACAGGAAACATAGAAACAAAGAAACATAGAAAACGTACAGCACAATACAGGCCCTTCGGCCCACAAAGTTGTGCCGAACATGTCCCTACCTTAGAAATTACTAGGCTCACCCATAGCCTGAAGACACACACTCAACATTTTAGGAACAGCTTCTTCCCCTCCACCATCAGATTTCTGAACGGACAATGAACCCATGTACACTACCTCACGAATTTTTGTTCTCCTTCAGCATAACTTATTTAATTTTTTAAATATATATTTCTTACTATAATTTATAGTATAGTTTATGTTTTGCACTGTACTGCTGCCACGAGACAACACGTTTCATTAGGTATGTCAGTGATAATAAACCTGATTCTGATCCAAGGCTGAGAAACCTGGAAGGAGGTAGAAGGTTTGACTGAAGGAATAGCTGAAGGACTTTGAAGAAGCTTGGCAGGTGGAAAGAGGGGATTCCCTGAAGTCTGGGGTGCTGGTGGTAGAATGGAGTGAGTTAGAAGCCACAGAGAATGGGAGTGTTGGGGGAAGGAGATTGAGGACTGAAGGTTGCTGGGTAGTGTAATGCCCCTGAGGGAGTAGAGAAACAAGAATTGGGAATCCTATTGTAACGTGTTGAGGAACATCAAGTTGGTGTTGTGGAAACAAGCCTACTGGGGAAGAAGTAAAGTGGGGTCACTATTGAGTTATAATTGTCAGTGCTATTTAAATTCACCCATCACCCGTTCCTGAGGCTGCTTCGGACAGCCATTAAAAGTGCTGGAATAGTGAAAGGTTTCATTCCGGGAGAATAGGGAGGCATCGGTTTCTCCTCCATGCCATGAAGTGCAGAAATGGCACCACTTTAAGGGGAACTGTTGACTGAAGAGATTCCTTCCTCTGAGCAGAAAGCGTGAAGTAAACCCAGTAAAAGGTGCTGAATCCTTAACTCAAGTGTGCGGAGTTTAGCAGAAGAGTGAAGCTTTTTCCGCTCGGAGTCGCAGGCTCACACAGCACGGAAACAGGCCCTTTGCTCTAACTGGTTCACGCTGAGCAAGATGTCCATCCAGACCTATCCCATCATGGATCGGACTGTAGAATTGTTATTTTTCCTGTAGTTTAACCATGCTTGCTTGTATTTTAATATAATCACCTACATCCTTGTCATTTTTCAGTGAATTTTACAGTCATAATGATACAGTTGCCTCATATTTTACTGGAAACTGCTTATTTTCAGCGGCAGGTGTTACATGACTTGAATCTGGCTATCTTACTGGTTAACTATTATCGCTGGAATTTCTGTTACATCTAGTTTGGTAGGAGAAGAACACACTACTTTTATAGCCTGCTTTTTTCTTTCAGCACTTCCTCTTTGCCCTTAATAAAATAGTCATCAACACCAAATTTTATGCTTCATTCTTGACTTCTGAATAACCTTGGTATCACAAAAACATCATTTGCTAGTGTCTGACCCATAACCTAAACCCTTACTATCTGTGAACTGATAAAACTGCCTTTTAAAAGTTGTTATTTTTATTTATCCATTAAATACTGGAGCATAGAACCAGTCATTCTGTAAGATCATGTTGATCTGATATGGTCTCAACGTGACATTCCTGGGTAACTTTTCATTCCCTTTCCTGGTGCCTGTTAGCTGTTTCTGCATCTTTGCATCTTTCAGTGGGACGGGATATCGCTAAACCTCAGATACATATACAGGTAGGGTTTTGCACATGGACACCAGGGAAGAGAAGAAGATTATGTACACTTTCAAATGTCGTAGACCAGCATCTGCTAGGTTTGTGTGAAAGTGGGATGCCTAGAAATCAGAGACCCAGGGAGAACAAGGCAGTGAAGGCTGTGATACCAGGCCTTCCTTATTAATTAATTCCTTAGGAGGCTGTGACCATAATATGATAGAGTTCACCTGCAACTTGAGAGGGAGAAGCTGAAGCCGGATGTATTAGTATTACAGTGGAGTACAGGGAATTATAGAAGTAGGAGAGATTGGAAGGGTCACTAGCAGGGATGTCAGCAGGACAGTAATGGCTGGAGTTTCTGGAGCAATTCTGAAGGTGCATGATATATACATCCCAAAGGACTATTCTAAAGGCAGGATGATGCAACTGCAAGCGAAGTCAAAAACAACATAAAAGTAAAAGTGAGGGCAAATGATAGACCAAAAATTAGTGGGAAGTTGGGAAGTTTTTAAAAAAAAAACAACTTTTAAAAAACCCATAAGGGAAAAGATGAGATATGAAGATAAGCTAACCAATAATATCAAGGGGATACCAGAAGTTGTTTTCAGATACATAAAGAGTAGAAGAGAGGTGAGAGTAGATAGTGAACCACTGGAAATTACGTTGGAGAGGTACAGTAGCTGTGGTGGTCAAGGAGGTTATGGCGGACGAACCGAACACGTATTTTGCATCCGACAGCAGCGGTGTGCCGGAAGTTTGAGAATGTCGGCAGTCAGAGGTGATTCCATTGCTATTATTAGGGAGAAAGTGCTTAGGAAGCTAAAAGGTCTGAAGGTGGATAAGTCACCTGGACCAGTTGGACTACACGCCAGGGTTCTGACAGAGGGTACTGAGGAGATTGTGGAGGCATTGGTACTCGTCTTTCAAGAATCACTAGATCCTGGCATAGTCATAGAGGACTGGCAAATTGTAAATGTCACTCTACTTGTTAAGAAGGGTCGAAGGCAGAAGAAAGAAAATTATAGGCCAGTTAGTCTGACTTCAGTGGTTGGGAAGGCATTGGAGTCAATTGTTAAGGTTGAGGTCTCAGGGTACTTGGAGACACATGATAAAATAGGCCGTAGTCAGCATGTGTTCCTCAAGGGAAAATCTTGCCTAACAAATCTGTTGGAATTCTTTGAAGAAATAACAAGCAGGATAGACAAAGGAGAATAGGTGGATGTTGTGTGCTTGGATTTTTAGAAGGCCTTTGACAAGGTACCACACAAGAGACTGCTTAACAAGATAAAAGCCCATGGTATTACAGGAAAGATACTAACATGGATAGAGGATTGGCTGACTGGCAGGAGGCAAAGCATGGGAATAAAGGCAACCTTTCCAGGTTGGTTCCGGTGACTAGCGATGTTCCACAGGGGTCTGTATTGGGACTGACTCTTTTTATGTTATATGTCAATGATTTGGATGATGGAAGTGATGGTTTTGTGGCCAAGTTTATGAACAATACAAAGATAGGTGAAGGAGCAGGTAGTGTTGAGGAACATAGAACATAGAATAGTACAGCACATTACAGGCCCTTCAGCCTACAATGTTGTGCCGACCCTCAAACCCTGCCTCCCATATAACCCCCCACCTTAAATTCCTCCATATACCTGTCTAGTAGTCTCTTAAACTTCACTAGGAAGCAGGGAGTCTGCAAAAGGACTTAGATAGATTAGGAAAATGGGCAAAGAAGTAGCAGATGGAATACAGTATTGGGAAGTGTATGGTCCTGCACTTTGAGAGAAGGAATAAAAGCAAAGGCAATTTTATAAATGGGCAGAAAATTCAGGAATCTGAGATGCAAAGGTACTTGGGAGTCCTCGTGCAAGATTTCCTAAAGGTTAGTTTGCAGATTGAGTCAATGATGAGGAAAGCAAATGCAATGTCCTGACGAAGGGTCTTGGCCCGAAACGTGGACAGCGCTTCTCCCTATAGATGCTGCCTGGCCTGCTGTGTTCCACCAGCACTTTGTGTGTGTGTTGTTTGAATTTCCAGCATCTGCAGATTTCCTTGTGTTTGTAATGTTAGTATTCATTTCGGGAGGACTAGAATATAGGAGCAAGGATGTAATGCTGAGGCTTTATATGGCACTGGTGAGGCCTCACTTGAAGCATTGAGAAGAGTTTTGGGCCACTTAACTAAAAGAGAATGTGCTGACATTGAGAGGGTTCAGAACAGGTTCACGACAGTGATTCCGGGAATGAAAGGGTTATCATATGAGGAGTGTTTGTTGGCTCTGGGCCTGTACTCACTGAAGTTTAGAAGAATGAGGGGGATCTCATTGAAACCTATTGAATATTGAAAGGCCTAGATAGAATGGATATGAAGAGGATGTTTTCTATAGTGTGAGAGTCTAAGAACAGAGGGTACAGAATAGAGAATATTCTCAGCCTCAGAATAGAGCGGCGTCCATTTAGAACAGAGATGAGTAGTCAGAAGGTGGTGTATCTGTGTAATTTGTTGCCACAAGCGCCAGGTTATTGGGTGTATTTAGGGCGGAGACTGATAGGTTTTTGATTCGAGCGTGAAAGATTATGGGGAGAAGGCAGGGGAATGGGATTCAAGGCGGAAATGGATCAGCCACGTGCAGACAAAATGAATCGAATCCCCTGATTCTGCTCCTGTGGTCTTATGGTCTAATATATGATCAGTACCTACAATTGCTCATTTGATAGAAATATTTCATCTGACACTGAATATTCTGGTTTCTTTCCCTAAGGTCAAAAGCCCACAAGACTGAAAGAAAATAATTTGTTCCATTTCTCTGGTTTCCTCAGTGAGAATTTAAAAAGAGTGTTAGAGGGCACCAAAGAAAGAAGCTGATTTCCCCATTGAGAAAACACTTACCCTCTTACCCTGCTCAGCTCCTCCTCCATTTCCCATCATGCCTTGGGCTACAGTCACTGTCTTTACCTCAGAGTCAGGGAGTTTAAAAAATGGGGTGAAGATTTAAAAGAGGTAGGCACCATATGGAACAAGCTGTCATTGGAGGTGGTAAAGGTGGATACAGTTATAACATTCAAAAGACATTTAGAGAGTACACAGATAGGAAAGGACCAAACATGAGGAATTGGGACCAGCTCAGGTTGACAACTTAGTTGGCACGAACAAATTGGGCTGAAAGTTCTGTTTCCGTGGTGTATAATCCATGACTCTATGAGTGGCTGTTTATGAAGTGCCATGGGATATCATCTTAGATTCATCTTCCTTTCATTTATGGCCCCTTTGCCAAGACACCAAATATTCATAAAGCTTAGATATTGGTGAAAGGATTGAATTTAAGAGTGACTTGGTGGGGAGGGGGATGTGGAGCAGAGATGTTTGCAATCCCTGTGACAAACAATGATTATTTTAACTCTAAATCTAACCTCTCCTGAATTCCAAGAAAATGATCAAAGTTAAGAAAATGCTCTCAAAGAGTCATGGAGTGGTACAGCACAGAAACAGGCCCTTTGGCCCATCTAGTCCATGCCAAGCTGTTATCCTGCCTAGTTTCATTGACCATAGCCCTCCATACCCCTCCCATCCATGTACCCATCCAAATTTCTCTTAAATTTTGAAACTGAGTGATCATTTCTTTAAAAAACGGAACAAATATCTATAACAAATTTTCACATCAGGTTGTCAGACTCCGTTCACTGGTTAACCTATCGTCTCCATTGCCCCATCCAGGTGAGTTTCTCAGACATTAGCCTGTTGGACCAGGATGGTGAAGGGGCCACAGCAATGCACTTTGCTGCCAGTAAAGGACACGCCAAGGTTCTCAGCTGGCTATTGTTGCACGGAGGTGAAATTGCCACGGATAACTGGGGAGGGTCCCCACTGCACGATGCTGCTGAGAATGGAGAACTGGAGGTAAATTTCCAAACACTGCACGGATCTGAACTGTGATGCAGATGAAATGAAGTAATTAATAGATAAAGAGCTCAACTTCCTGTGATTCTTTATGTTTACTTACTATTTTCCTTTGTGCTCTGACAAACCTAACTCTGCTTTGTTAAAACCTAAGAATAATTCTGCTTTGAATTAGTTGGTATTAATTAAGGTCATCATATATAACATCAAGTCATGTATGTTAAAGTGAATGGTTTTACTCTGTGAACATAGATTTAAGGGGCTGAATGGCCTCATTCTTTTGTATAAGGATATATGGAAATAATTTAAAGTCTTGCAGAAAGCCCTCTCCTGGTTTAATTTGTAAATACACCAAAAGGTGCACTGGAAGGGAGTTTCCAAACTGAGTTCCCGAATTTGCAGTACTGTGCAGAAGTTTTAGGCACATAAATGTAGCTAGGGTGCTTAAGACTTTTGCACAGTACTGTAGTAACATTACGTAGTGCACAGAACTGCTGTCACAAAATAAATTAAATTTCATGACATATGTGAGTGATGATAAATTTGATTCTGATATAGATAGATGCTTCATTGATCCCAAAAGAAATTATAGTGTCACAGTAGCATTACAAGTGCACAGATATACAAATACACAAATATTAATAGAGAAGTAAGAAAGAATAAAAGATAAATTACCTCAAAGAGTCTAACTTCCCTGGCTATAGGTTGACTTAGTATAGCGCCCAATGGCCGACAGTGAGAATAACCTCCTATAGTGCTCTTCGGAGTAATGCAGTAGTCTTAGTCTTTTACTAAAAGTGCTCCTCTGTTCAGCCAAGGTGGCATGCAGACGGTGAGAAACATTGTCCAGAATTGCCAAGATTTTCCATAGGGTCCTTTGTTCTACCACAGCCTCCAGTTTGACTTCTTCAACAGAGCCAGCCTTTCTAATCAGTTTATTGAGCCTGTTGGCATCACCCATGTTGATGCCATTGCCTCAGCACACCATCGCATAGCAGATTGTACTGGTGACAACAGATTAGTAGAATTTGTGAAGGAGAGGCCTGAATATTCCAAAGGACCCCAGTCTCCTCAGGAAGTAGAGGAGACCCTGGCCCTTCTTGTACGCAGCCTCTGTGTTGGTACTCCACTCAAGTCTGTCATCCAGGAGCACCCCAGGTACTTGTAGGTCCTCACTACATCCATGTCCTCACCATCAATAGTAACAGGAAACAGTGCAGACTTAATCACCCTAAAGTCCACCACCATCTCCTTTGTCTCACTGATGTTGAGCTGCAGATGATTCAGCTTGCACCATTTGACAAAGTCCTCCACCGGGGCCCTGTATTCATCCTCCCATCCTCCCTTTATAATCCCAACTACTGCTGAGTCAATAGAAAATTTCTGCAGATGTCATGGCTCAGCATTGAATTTAAAGTCTCAGGTATACAGGGTAAACAGGAAGGGAGCCAACCCAGACCCCTGTGGGTCTCTATTGTGGACTGAGGCGGGAAGGGGGCAGGGAGAGGGGAATCGTGGTTGGGAAAAGAGGAAGGAAGAATGAAAGGAGCAGGAAGCAACAGAAAGATGTTGTGTAATGATCAATAAACCAATTGTTTGGAATCAAATTACCTTGCCTGGTGTGTCAGTGCTGGATGCATCGGCACCCATGCCACTCCCTGCCCCTGGCACACCTTCTTTGCCACCTGTCCCACCCCCCACTGCATTTCAGCCTCGCCATTCCCAACATCTTTTGCTCCTGCCAGATTTACAAACTCGCTATCTGCTCCACGTTGACAAATACAGTATTGTGCCGAAGTCTTAGGCACCCTAGCTATGTATATGTGCCTAAGACTTTTATATAGTACTGTAGTGCTCAGATATTAAATAAGTTTTCCCTCAATCAGCTATGGGGCGATAACAGCATGCCCCCACATTCTCAAAGCAGTGATGTCAATCAAGTGTCCTTTCTTTATAGCTGTCCAGTAACATCAGTAGTGAATGGCGACCCCTTAGCCAGCAGTGAGGATTATGCTTGGATAGTCCACTTCCCTATTCCTCTTTTCCTGTAGTTATTAATTTTTTAATATAATACTTTTATGTCTTGTACTGTATCGCTGCAGCAAAACAACAGATTTCACAGCAAATATCAGCAATAATAAACCTGATTTTGATTCTGAGCACACATCTGTAGAGTAGACTCCAAAGTAAATTATTTGCTTCTCGTGGAATCAATGTTCATTACAGGCATTAGGAGAATTTGAATTGGCTTATTATTGTCACATGCACCAAGATCCAGTGAAAAGTTGGTCTTGCACGCTGTTCATACAGATCAGATCGTTACACAGTGCGGTGAGGTAGAACAATAACAATGCAGAATGAAGTGTAACAGCTGCAGAGAAAATGCAGGGCGTTTGAGAGATGAGAAATATATTTCATGCAATTCTGCTCAGTGTGTGGTGTGTTGTACTGTTATTTCAATAGAGGCAGTGACTTGCGTTATATTCATTTTAACATTTCGAAGCTCATTTAGTTTCTGAGAGTTTTCTGCATGCTTTAAGGTCCCCCAATAAAGTCTCTCAAAGTTGCCATGCACGTTGATAGGATTGTTAAGAAGGCATACGATGTGTTGGCCTTTATTAATCGTGGGATTGAGCTCAAGAGCCACGAGGTAATGTTGTAGCTCTACAAAACCCTGGTTAGACCGAGCTTGGGATATTGTGTTTGATTCTGGGCACCTTATTGTAGGAAGGAGGTGAAAACATTGGAAGGATGCAGAGGAGATTTACCAGGATGCTATCTGGGTTGGAGAGCATGTCTTATGAGTGAACGTCTGTTTTTCTCTTTGGAACAAAGGAGGACGAGAGTTGAGAGAGGCGTACAGGATGATAAGAGGCACAGAACAAGTGGGTATTGAAAGACCTTTTCCAAGGGTGGAAATGGCTAATACAAGGGGGCATAATTTTAAGAAGATTGGAGAAAGTAACACCCTGCCAGGGGTCGTGTGGAGATAGATACACTAGGGGCATGTAAGATGAGAAAGATTATAGAGAAATGGAAGTTTAATATAGGAGAGAAAAGTTAGATTGATTATAGGGCAGGTTAAAAGATCGGCACCATATTGCAGGCTGAAAGGCATACACTTTGCTGTAATGTTCTATGTTCAGTGGAGGGAGGAAATATTGATGCACAATTCGGAAACTACCTTGTCACCAGTTCCATGGAGGGTTCTGGTCATCATCTGTGCTAACCTTGCAACTTCCCAGCTTGTTGATTTATCTATCGATTTATTTATTTATTGAGATACAGCACAGAATAGGCCCTCCAAGGAGATGGTGGTGGACTTGAGGAGACCTAGGCCTCATATGGAGCCAGTGATCATTAATGGAGAATGTGTGGAGCAGGTTAAGACCTACAAGTATCTGGGAGTACAGTTAGACGAGAAGTTAGACTGGACTGCCAACACAGATGCCTTGTGCAGGAAGGCACAGAGTCGACTGTACTTCCTTAGAAGGTTGGCGTCATTCAATGTCTAGTGAGATGCTGAAGATGTTCTATAGGTCAGTTGTGGAGAGCGCCCTCTTCTTTGTGGTGGCGTGTTGGGGAGGAAGCATTAAGAAGAGGGACGCCTCACGTCTTAATAAGCTGGTAAGGAAGGCGGGCTCTGTCGTGGGCAAAGTACTGGAGAGTTTAACATCGGTAGCTGAGCGAAGGGCGCTGAGTAGGCTACGGTCAATTATGGATAACTCTGAACATCCTCTACATAGCACCATCCAGAGACAGAGAAGCAGTTTCAGCGACAGGTTACTATCGATGCAATGCTCCTCAGACAGGATGAAGAGGTCAATACTCCCCAATGCCATTAGGCTTTACAATTCTACCGCCAGGACTTAAGAACTTTTTAAAAGCTATTATTAATGCTTTTTGAGATAGTGATTTAGATGCATATCATATTTTTTACTAGGTTAAGTATTGTATGTAATTAGTTTTGCTACAACAAGTGTATGGGACATTGGAAAAAAGTTGAATTTCCCCATGGGGATGAATAAAGTATCTATCTATCTATCTATCTCCCAGCTCTTTAAGCTGTGCCATCCAGCAGATCCCCTGATTTAATCCTAGCCTAATCACAGAACAATTTGCAATGACCAATTAACCTACCAACTGGTACATCTTTAGTCACGGGCAGAACATTACAAACTCCTTCTAGGCAGTGGTGGGAATTGAACCCAGGCCGCTGGTACTGTAAAGCGTTGTGCTAACCACTACACTACTGTGCCGATGCTGGTCAATTTACCAACTGTCCGGTCTGAGTGCCACATAGAATGAAGTTCAAACGATGTAGAAATTAAGGCTTGTATTGAGGATTTGAAGAACAGGCACCTATAGTTGGATGTAAACCTGGGTGTTAATGATGCCCTGAAAGCTAAAGATGATTTGCTCCACTGCGGTTCAGTGGGTTTTGAGGTTGGCGAGGAGCTCGATGCAGTCTCTGTCACAGGTGGTGCATAGTCTAGGGTGTTGTGTGGAGAATCATCTCCACCTCCTCCCAGTTGCTTCTTCTCCAGTTTGAGCTCGTCTGGGATTACCCTGAGCCTGGGAGGATGTTACATCTCTCTCTATGAGAACGACTTTCCTCTATGCTGGAAATCTCCTGCTGTGACACAAATTGGAGCTGACCTTGTTTTGGGTGCTTGGTACCGATGTAACCCACCCATCAGAGCTGGATAGGGCTGGCCTGAAGATTGCCTTTTGCTTCAAGGACCTGAGCAACTGTATCTAAGTGTCATTACATATAATCATGTATTTCAATGTAAACTGGCTTAGTGAAACAGCTCCTCCTACATTTAAGAGGCATTTTGGCAGACATTTAAATATCAAGGCATCACAGGACATAATCCTAACGCAGGAAATGCACTCCAGATCACCTGCCTGTTAACATTCATGTGGCAGCAACTCAATGCATAAAAGCATGCGGACACAGCCAAGAGGTTCAGTTGTTGTTCAGACCAAACATCAGAGTGGGGAAGAAATGTGATCTGAGTGACTTTGACTGTGGAATGATTGTTGGTGCCAGATGGGGTGGTTTGAGTATCTCAGAAACTGCTGATCTCTTGGGATTTTCACACACAGCAGTCTCTAGAACGGTGAGAAAGACAAAATGCATCCAGTGAGTGGCAGTTCTGTGGGTGAAAACACCTTGTTAATGAGAGAGGTCAGAGAAGAATGTCCAGACTGGCTGAAGCTGACAGGAAGGTGACAGTAACTCAGATAGCCACAGTGTGTGCAGAAGAGCATCTCTGAAAGCACAGCCATCAAACGTTGAAGCGGATGGACTGCAGCAACAGAAATTCACAAACATACGTTAATGGCCACTTTATTAGGTGCAGGAGGTACCTAATAAAGTGGCCACTGAGTGTAGGATTCAGTAGCCAAAAAGGTTGGCATGTATATGCTGGGCTGAAAAGCCTGTTTCTGTGCTCTCTTTGACCCTGTGACTATGAGATGTCAGGATGTGAATACATAACACCTTACTGCCCCCAGACACTATGTTAGCCTTGAGCTGGAACAGGCCTGATACTGGGTATCCCACCCTGCTAATGGGTTTGGAAAATTTGGTTGAGATGGCATTGGTGATACCTTTGCTGTGCTCTCCTGCTGTCTGGTTGTCCATATCTCTCAGTCCCACAGGGGGCAGAGGTCACTGCAGCTGGGTGAGCCGTGAACTTGGTGCCTGGTTTTGAAGTCTTGGTTTTTGAGCAACTTTTCCCTCAGAAGGCTGAGGCCATCGTAGAGCACTAGAGCACAGAATCAGGAGACTGAGGTCCTTCAACATCTGCCGGACGATGCTGAGGATGTTCTACAAGGCTGTGGTGGCCAGTGCTATCATGTTTGCTGTTGTGTGCTGGGGCAGCAGGCTGAGGGTAGCAGACACCAACAGAATCAACAAACTCATTCGTAAGGCCAGTGATGTTGTGGGGGTGGAACTGGACTTCCTGACGGTGGTGTCTGAAAGGAGGATGCTGTCCAAGTTGCATGCCATCTTGGACAATGACTTCCATCCACTCTATAATGTACTGGTTAGGCACAGGAGTACATTCAGCCAGAGACTCATTCCACTGAGATGTAACACTGAGCGTCATAGGAAGTCATTCCTACCTGTGGCCATCAAACTTTACAACTCCTCCCTCGGAGTGTCAGACACCCTGAGCCAATAGGCTGGTCCTGGACTTATTTCCACTTGGCATGATTAACTTATTTTTATTTAATTATTTATGGTTTTATATTGCTATATTTCTTCACTATTCTTGGTTGGTGCGGCTGTAACGAAACCCAGTTTCCCTCGGGATCAATAAAGTCTGTCTGTCTGTCTGTCTGTCTTTGGCCCATCGAGTATGTGCTGAACTGTTATTCTGCCTAGTCCCATGGACTCACACCTGCTCTGTAGCCCTCCCATCCATGTGCTTATCCAAACTTCTCTTAAATGTTGCAATCAAACCCACATCCACCACTCACGTTCGCAGCTCATTCCACACTCTCACCACTGCAGTGGGGAGTTTAATCATTTGATATTTGCTCCCAGAATCATAGTACATGGGAAGATATTGTATCAGAATTATTGTACAGAAAGACCAAGGAAAACTGGAATTAAGTGTTAGGTTGGCATTGTTATTCCCTGCCCCAGGCTCCCCCCTTCAGCAATAATGATGACACAGCTGTAGGTATTCCTAAATCTTCCCTCCTGTGGTCTCTGGCAGGGAAGCTCTGTGTATCTGTGCAATCCTTCTTCTCACCCTTTCTGTGTTACACTTCCTGCTGTGATCTCACAAATGACTCACCAAGTCCCACAACGACAGGTGTCAATGCTGTCGCTGGACGGATTCAAGTCGCATAATATTCCTACTGGAGTTATTCCGGGAGGGCAGACTTTCCTTTGGAAGCAGATGCCAATAAAAAAATTCCTCTTTCAAACATTGTGGGGAACTTGACTGAATTATTTTCAAAACCTTCAATTCATTGTTTAAATTCAGATGTTGGCTATTATTAATTTTTATTAATGGGAAGGTATTTACCTTTTTTTTCTCCTTAATAAACAGCTTCAGTCTTGGTCAGGGTTAGATTCTTTTTTTTTGTAATAAATTAATATAGTTCAATATAACTATTGATTAACTTATATGAATACGGGGTAATGAGATTTTTATTATGAATGTAGGCCACCTTTAGTCTCAATAGACCATGGATTTGCGCCTTGGAAAGTTTCCGAAGTTTTTTTAACGGAAAACCCTCAGTTGCCCAAGCTGCAAGTCTCCCCTCTCCATGCCACCAATTTGTCCAAGGGAAGGGCATTAGGACCCATACAGCTTGGCACCAGTGCAGCACAAAACAGGCCTTTCAGCCCATCTAGTCCATGCCAAAACAGTAATCTCTTGAGTCCCGTCAACCTCCACCTGGAGCATAGCCCTCCATACCCCTACCATCCATGTACCTATTCAAATATCTCTTAAATTTTGAAGTTGACTCACATCTACCACGTGAGCTGGTGGCTTGTTCCACACTCTCACTACCCTCTGAATGAAGAAGTTTCCCCTCATGTTCCCCTTAAGCATTTCACCTTTCACCCTTAACCCATGGCCTTTAGTTGTAGCCTCACCCAAGACCTCAGTAAGACCTACTTTGGTGGTTTCTCCCAAAGTGCAACATCTCCTTATCAACATTAACCATTAAATTCCATCTAACACTTTTCAGCTAGTCCAGAACCCATTGCAAGCTTTGGTAGTCTTCCTCACTATCCACCGCACCTCCAATCTTGGTGTCATCTGCAAATGTGCTGATCTAGTTAACCATGTTATTATCCAGACCATTGATATAGATGTTAAACGGTAACTGACCCAACACCAATTCTTGCAGTACGCCACTGGTCACAGGCCTCCAGTCAGAGAAGCAATCATCTATTACCACTCTCTGGCTTCTCCCATGAGGCTAATGTCTAATCTAATTTACTACCTCATCTTGAATGCCAAGCAACTGAACCTTCTTGACCAACCTCCCATGTGGGACCTTGTCAAAGGTCTTGCTGAAGTCTATGAAGACAACATTCAGTGCCTTGCCTTCATCAACCTTCCTAGCAACTTCCTTGAAAACTGTTATGATTGGCTAGACATGGCCCACCTCACACGAACCATGCTGACTATCTGTAATCAGTCTCTGTCTATCCAAGTACGTAGATATACGTTCCCTAGAATACCTAGCAATAAATTTCCCGCTACTGATGCCAGGCTTGCCAGCCTATAATTTCCTGGCGGAACAACACTTACTATCCTCCAGTCCTTCGGCATCTCTCCCGTGGATAAGGATGTTTTAAATATCTTAGTTGAGGCACCTGAAATTTCTGCGCTGGCCTCCCACAGGGTCCCAGTGAACACCTTGACAGGCCTTGGGGATTTATCCACCCTAATTTGCCTCAAGACAGCAAACATCACCTCCTCTGTAATCTGTATACGGTCCATGACCTCGCAACTGTTTTGCCTCACTTCTATAAACTCTATGTCCATCTCCTGAGTAAATCAATTTAGGATCTCCACCATCCCTTTCAGCTCCGTGCAGATTGCCACCCTGATACTTCAGAGGACCAACCTGTCCCTTGCTATCCTTTTGCTCTTAACGTATCTGCAGGAGCCCTTAGGATTCTCCTTCACCTTCTCTGCAAGAACAACCACTTGCCTTTTTAGCCCTCCCGATTTCCTCCTTAAGTGCTCTCTTGCATTTCTTATATTCAAGTACCTAATTTGTTCCTTCCTGCCTGTACCTGCCATGTACCTTTTTTTCCTGAAGCAGAGCCTCAATGTCTCTCAAAAGCCGAGCTTCTCTAAACCTGTTATCCTTGCCTTTTATTCTGACAGGAACAGAAAAACTCTCTACTCTCAAAGTTTCACTTTTGAAGGCCTCCCAAGTACAACTTTGTCAGAAAACAACCTGTCCCAGTCCACACTTGCCAGATCTTTCCAATGCCATCAATATTGGTCTTTCTCTACTTTAGAATTTCAGCCCAAGAGTGATCATTTCATGATCACAGGAGGGAATGAAAATGTGCAGAGGGTAAGGGGTACGTGTAGAGGGGATGGGCGAGGGGTAAGTGTAGCAAACTATGTAGACAGGACTGAAGTGCATGGGGCTGCAAACTCCTCTCTGAATAAAAACCGTTTCAGAGGTAATTTCGTGTCTCTGGTGTTTTTCCTCAACTGAGCAGGTTAATAATTTCAGGTTGACACAAGGACCAGACCAATCCTTTTCCACACTTACCTTGAAACTAAAGGTGTGATGATCACAAGATGCAAAGTGTTCCCTTGCACAAGCTTCTGTCACCTGCTCCATCTCATTCCCTCACAGGAGATCTAGTATCCACACTCTCTCTAGCTGGGATTTCTATGGGCTGATTAAGGAAACTTCCCTGAACACATTTAACAAACTCCTTCCCATCCAGCCCTTTTACAGAATGGGAATCCCAGTAAATATGTGTAAGGTTAAAATCACCTACTGCCACAACCTTATTTTCTTGCATCAGTCTGTAATCTCTCTACAAACTTCTTCCTCTAAATCCCAAGGTCTGTTTGGTGGTCTGTAATGTAGCCCTATTAATGTGATCATACCTTTTTTATTCCTCAGTTGTACCCGTAAAGCCTCATGAGATGAGTTCTCCAGTCTCTCCCTGTCAGAGCACTGCCATGATATTTTCCCTGACTAGGGTCACCATCCCCCCTCCTTTGCTCCCTCCCACTTTATCACGTCCAAAACAACAGAACCCTAGTTCCAAACAAGAGAAAATCAGCAGATGCTGGAAATCTGAACAACACACGCAAAATGCTGGAGGAACTCAGCAGGCCAGGCACCATCTATGGAAAAAAGTACAGTCAATGTTTCGGGCCGAAATGGTTGAGGACAACATTGATGGTGGAAGAAGGGAAGCCCCTTTCTTTGAAAAGCCCCAGTCCTGCCCCTCCTGCAACCAAGTCTCACCAGTGGCTACAATATCATAATTCCACGTGTTGATCTATGCTGTAGGCTCATCCGCCTTTCCTAGAATACTGCTTGCGTTGAAATATATGCAGTTTAGAACATTAATCCCACCATGCTCAACGATTTTATTCCTGACTTCATACATAGGCTTAACAATATCTTTCTCCGCAATCATCCCGCTATCTGTTCTGGCTCCCTGGTTCCCATTTACCGGCAACTCCCACTTAAACCCCAACTCCCCACCAGTGAACCTTCCCACTAGGATATTAGTCCACCTCCAGTTCAGGTGCAAACCGTCCCATCTGTACGTTCCAACCTTCCCCAAAAGAAAGCCAATGATCCCTCCCCCCCCCCCCCCACACCATCTTCTCAGCCACATGGTAAACAGTACGATCTTCCTATTTCTGACCTCACCAGCATGTGGCATAGGTAGTAATCCTGAAATCACAAACACTGGAAGTCCTGTTCCTTAGCCTAGCACCTAACGCCCTGAACTCACTTTGCAGAACCTCGTCCCTCTTCCTACCCATGTCAGTGGTACTCACTGGGCCATTACCTCTGGCTGCTCACCCTCCCAGAATGCAGTGGACTCCCTGACCCTGGCATCTGGGAGGTAACATACCATCCAGGAACCTTGTTCTCGTCCGCAGAACCTCCTTTATGTCCCCCTAACTAACAAATCCTCTACCACTACAACCCGCCTCTTCTCTCGTCACCCCTTGCCGTCTGAGCCACAGAGCCAGACTCAGTGCCAGAGACTTGATTGCTGTGACAGTGTATGTCCATTCTTTATCCACGTCCAAGCTGAGCTGACCTAGAGAAGGGCACAGTCTCAGATTAGAAGGACGTCCCTTAGAACAGAGGTGAGGATGCTCTCTTCTCATTACTGCCATCAGGAAGGAGATACAGGAGCCTGAGGTCCAACACCACCAGGTTCAGGAACTGTTATTTCATCTCAGCCATCCTGAACCAGAGAGGATAACTTCACTCACCCCAACACTGAACTGATTCCACAACCTATGGGTTCACTTTCAAGGGCACTATGACTCGTGTTCTTTCTTTCTTTCTATCTGTCTATCTATCTAATCTTTTTTATTTTTTGCATTTGCACAATTTGTCATCACAAGATCACAAGGCAAAGGAGCAGAAGTAGGCCATTTGGCCCATCAAGTCTGCTCCACCACTCCACCATGAGCTAAACTATTCTCCCATCTAGTTCCAATTTCCGGCTAATTTCCCCATATCCCTTGATATCCTGACTAATTAGATACCTATCAATCTCCTCCTTAAACACTCTCAATGATTGGGCCTCCACGTCTGTACGTGGCAACGAATTCCATAAATCCATGACCCTCTGGCTAAAAAAATTTCTCCTCATCTCTGTTTTAAATGGGTACCCTCTAATTCTAAGACTGTGACCTCTTGTCCTGGACTCGCCCACCAAGGGAAACAGCCTTTCCACATCTACTCTGTTCAACCCTTTCAACAGTCAACTTTTACACGGAGGTTGTTTGTCTGTTTGTTTGCAGTTCTTCATTGATTCTTTTGTGTTTCTTTGAATGTACTATGAATACCTGCAAAAAAAATCTCAATTTACTTTGAATCTATTTAGGCAGAGGGTGGTTAGTACCTGAAATACACTGCCTGAGAGAGTGGTGGCAACTGGGTCTCTGCCAGCATTTAAGAAGTACCCAGATGAACACTTGAGTAACTTGGGCATAGAAAGCCATGGGCCAAGAGCCGGGAGATGGGATTAATATGGATGAGTGCCCCCTAGTTCACGTGGGTGAGTTAGCCTAAAGAGCCCAGTCCCATGCTGTGTTATTCAGTGGTTGCTAGCAGTGTTGAGTATCGCTGCAGTATGGGCAGTCTTTGTGTCGCAAAATGGACCAGTTCTTATAGTCACCTTGGTAGTTTAGTGTCTGTCTTTCTCCAGTAGTGGCGGCCGGATCAGTAACATTTATTACGTTTGTTTGACATGTATTTCTCCTGTTAATGCAGTGTTGCCAGATCTTGGTGGTCAATGGTGTCGACCTGGGCATTCGCGATAACGACGGCTACACAGCTGCAGAGTTGGCTGAGTATAATGGACACAGTCAATGCGCCAAGTACCTCAAGACAGTCGAGAACATGGTAAGAGAAATCCGCCAGGGAATTACATTTGGAGTCATGGATAAATCCCTCTGATTAATGCCACAAATGCAGACTTCCAGAAGCAGGACGATTGTTCCCATTCTGTGAACTGACTCACTTTCAAGGACTCTAAAACTCATATTCACAGCACTATCTATCGATCGATCTATTGTATTGATGTACACTGGCAATATTGGACTCAAGTGCAGAGGAAAGACAGACTCCAATGTAGAGACAGCGACCAGAGTTTACTCATAATAATTCCAATAGAAAGTCGGTGTCTCAGCTGAGCGACACCGTGAGGCATGACATTCTCAAAACTGGGACCTTGCGATTAACTCTAATCAGGCATCTGCTTAAGTAATCCCCAAGACTATCAAAACAAACTTAACAAGTTTAAATGGAAAGCACTAGGAGATCACGTTACAAAGAGCGAGTCGTTTGTGAAAAAAAACACATGAGGAACTGTAAACAATTAAACAACAATTAACCAATTCAGGTGGTCTAAAATCTTTGGAGCCCAGTGCTCTCTGGCACCCTGCACAGGACTGAAAAGCTTATTACAACCTGTCTCCCTATTAGTCCATCAATGCATTTATCTATCTATCCACCAATCACCTGTCATCTATCTTAATCTATCTCTCTATCTCTATGTATCTGAATGTATAGTTATTGATTTTTCTTTATCTATCTTTGTGTTTATTTATTTATTTAACTCTCTCTATCTATGTATCCATTTTTTTTGTGCAATGATTCTTTGTCAGTCTTCATTTTTGTTTTTTTTTTTCGTAAACTCTATTGTATTTCTTTATATTCCTGCAACTGCCTACAGGAAAATGAATCTCAGGGTTGTATATGGTGACATATACATTGCTAATAAACTTACTTTGACTGGACTTGTTCCTGATAGAAGCATCTGTGTTTGGGTAAAATTCCACAGACAGGAGCAACTCCCTGACCCCTGACCTTTGCCCATATTATGAGGCAAACTTATGATTATTTGGCTATGTTGATCACAACCGTTAATAGAACATAGAACGTGGATCAGTACAGCACAGGTACAGGCCCTTCAGCCCACAGTGTTGTGCCGAACCAGTTAAAAAGCAAATCAAAAACACCCAAACACTAATCCCTCCTCCCTACACCATGTCCATATCCCTCCATCTTCCTTGTATCCATATGCCTATACAAACATCTCGTAAAATGTCTCTAATGTACTTTGCTCTCCACCATACCAGGCCACGCACTCCAGGCATTCACGAGTAAAAAACTTACCCCTCACATCTCCCTTGAACCTACCCCCTCTCGCCTTCAATGCGTGCCCTCTGGTATTAGACATTTCAACCCTGGAAAACTCGCTCTATCTCTGCCTCTCATAATCTTCTAAGCCTCTATCAGATCTCCCCTCAGCCTCTGGCGATCCGGAGAAAACAACCCAAGTTTACCCAGCCTCTCGTGATAGCACATGCCCTCTACACCAGGCAGCATCCTGGTAACCCTCTTCTGGACTCTCTCTAAAGCCTCGACATCCTTCCTGTAGCACGGCGACCGGAACCGTACACAATACTCCAGATGTGACCTAATTGGAGTTTTATAAAGTTGCAACATAACCTCTTGACTTTTGAACTCAGTGCCTCGACTAATAGAAGCAAACATTCCATAAGCCTTTTTAACCACCTTATCGACCTGTGTAGCCACTTTAAAGAAGCGATGAACTTGGATCCCAAGACCTCTCTGTTCAACAACACCATTACGTATCTTGTCCTTAACCACGTACTGTCTCCTTGCATTTTCCCTACCAGGAGCAACACTTCACTTTTATCAGATAAAGCCATCAGACTCCTCGATACTCAGAGCCTGGACTGACACCAACTCACTGCCCTCTACTGCGCCTATTGTCTTGTTTATTATTTATTGTAATGCCTGCACTGTTTTGTGCACTTTATGCAGCCCTGGGTAGGTCTGTAGTCTAGTGTAGTTTTTTTTTCTGTGTTGTTTTTATGTATTCAGTGTAGTTTTTGTACTGTTTCATGTAGCACCATGGCCCTGAAAAACGTCTCATTTTTACTGTGTACTGTACCAGCAGTTATGGTTGAAATGACAATAAAAAGTGACTTGACTTGACTTGACTTAAACTCAATCTGCCATTTCTCTGCCCGTATCAGCAACTGCTCTATATCACACAATGTTCTTTGCCAATCCTCCACACTATCTTGGTATCATCCGCCAATTTACTAATCTACGTTTTGATCCAGGTCATTTATATACATCACAAACAGCAGAGGTCCCAGCACAGCTCCCTGTGGAACTCTACTAATCACAGACCTCCAGCTCGAATAAGTCCCTTCAATCACTACCCCCTGTCTTCTATGTACAAGCCAGTTCTGAATCCAAGCAGCCAATTTTCCCCAGCACCCATGCATCTTAATCTTCTGGATTAGCCCCCCATGAGGTGCTTCGTCAAAAACCTTACTAAAATCCGTGTAGACAACATCCACTGTCCAACCCTCATCATTTTGTCAAAAAACTCAGTCAAGTTGGTAAGGCATAACCTGCCACTCACAAAGTCATACTGGCTCTGCCTAATTAGGCCGTGGGTTTCCAAGTAATCCAATCCCTCTGAATTTTCTCTTGCAATTTCCCTTCCACTGACATCAGACTCACTGGTCTATAGTTCCCAGGAATTTCCCTTGCTCGCTTCTCAAATAGAGGTACAAAATTAGCCACTTGCCAGTCCTCCAGGACCTCGCCTGTGGCCAGAGAGGACACAAGGATACTGGTCAAGGGCCCAGCAAACTCGTCTCTTGCCTCCCTGTGGGGTAAATTGCATCAGACCCTGGGGAATTATCCACCTTAATACTAATTAGGAGGCCCTCCTCCTTGACCTCTAAACACACTAACATTTATACACTCTGTGCTGATCTCCTGGTGCTCTATAATCCTTTTCCTTGGGAAATACTGAAACAAAGTACTCATTAAGTACCTCACATCCAAGCAAATGTTCCCCCCTTTATCCCTGAGTGGTCCCACCCTCTTCCTAGTTATCTTCTTGCTCTTGATGTGTGTATAGGATGTCCTGGGATTCACTTTAATCCTACTTGCCAAGGACTTACCATGGCCCCTCCTGGCTTTCCTACTTCCCTTCTTTATTTCTAGCTTCTGGCTTCTTTATACTCCATAGTGTGCTTCGTTTGACCTTGACTTCTGAAGCTTTGCATTCTTTTCCTTTCTCTTCTTGACTACTTTCATCAACCCTCTGGACATCCAAGGGTCTCTGACCTTTCCATCCCCGTCCTTCCTTCTCACAGGAACATACCTTTCCTGTACTCTGTACAACTGATCTTTAAACCCCCTCCACGTCTGATACGGGCTTACATCAAAGTGGTCTTAATTAAAGCATCTTAGTTCCAGCCTAATGCCCTCATAATTTGCCCTATTCCAATGAGTGAAGAGACTGCGGATGCTGATGAGGGAGAGGTGGAGAGGGGGCACAACCTTGGCAAATAATTTTGTGCCATCTTCCTCTGATGGATGTCAGGGTGTTCACCAGTCAGGAGTAATTAACTCGCCAACAGTGTATGGCGCAAACCCTGACTCTCACGTTGGATACACTCAGCGGCTCAGGCAGTACCTGTGGATAGGGAAACTGAGTTAATGTCATCAGTCAATAAACTTTGTTCTCCTCCCCCACAGAGGCTGCCTGCTTTGCTGAATATTTACCATGTTCTCTGTTATCTCATTTTTCTGGTTTCTAATGTTCTAATTTCACTGTTTTAAATATTACTCTCACCTTTGACATCAAAGGGCAGAGGATCAATTTTATTTGTCCACAAGATTATTTTCTAAATTTTAGCAGCTTATATATATATATATATATATATATATATATACATACATACATACATACAGACAGTGCCTATAAAAAGTATTCACCACCCCCCCACAGAAGTGTTCATGTTTTAGTGTTTTACAACATTGAATCACATTGGATTTAATTTTGCTTTTTTGACACTGATCAACAGAAAAATACACTTCCGTATCTAAGTGAAAACAAATCTCTACAATGTGATCTAAATTAATTACAAATAAAAACCACAAATTAATTGATTGCATAAGTATTCATCCCCATTTAATATGACACACCAGATCGTCACTGGTGCTGCCAATTGGCTTTAGAAGTCACATAATCAGATAAATGGAGACCTGTGTGCAGTCAAAGTGTTTCAATTGATTGTAGTAAAAACACACCTGTATCTGGAAGGTCCAACTGCTGTTGAGTCAGTATCCTGGCAAAAACTACACCATGAAGACAAAAGAACACTCCAAGCAACTCTGTGAAAAAGTTATTGAAAAGCACAAATCAGGAGATGGATACAAGAAAATTTCCATGTCACTGAATATCCCTTGGAGTACAGTTGTCAATCATCAAGAAATGGAAAGAATATGACACAGCTGTCAATCTGCCTAGAGCAGGCCATCCTCAAAATCTGAGTGATCGTGGAAGAAGGCGACTGGTGAGGGAGGCCACCAAGAGACCTATGACAACTCTGGAGGAGTTACAAGTTACAGCTATATGGGAGAGTGGCAAAGAGAAAGCTGTTGTTGAAAAAAGACTCAGATGAAATCTCAGCCAGAGTTTGCCAGAAGGCATGAGGGAGACTCTGAAGGAATGGCTGAAAAACAACAAAGTTAATTCCTGGAGTGGCCAAGTCAGAGTCCAGACCTCAATCCAATTGAGAGTTTATGGCTGGACTTGGAAGAAGGCTGTTCATTCACGATCCCTATGCAATCTGACAGAGCTTGGGCAGTTTTGTGAAGAAGAATGGGGAAAAATTGCAGTGTCCAGATGTGCAAAGCTGATAGAGACCTATCCACACAGACTCGAGGCTGTAATTACTGCCAAAGGTGCATCCACTAAATACTGACTTGAAGGGACTGAATACTTAGGCAATCAATTATTTTGTGTTTGATATTTGTAATTAATTTAGATCACATTGCAGAGATCTGTTTTCACTTTGACATGAAAGAGTCTTTTTCTGTTGATCAGTGTCAAAAAAGCCAAATTAAATCCACTGTGATTCAGATATTCACCTGTTTGTTAGATTAATGAGGGTGGAAATTCATTGCCAATCTGTATCAGCCTGCTGAGAAGGAGGGGAAAGCTTGTGTTCACATACACCTGCCATGCCCTAGAATACTTAACAACTGATCTATTGCCCTGCTAAAAGTGCCACAGTAGCTCAGCAGGTGCCGGCAGTATCAGAACCCAAGTGTGGAGGAAAGGCCGACTCCGACGTAGAGACAGTGACCTGAGTTCATTCGTAATATTTCTAAAGGAACGTCAGTAGTTCAGCAGAGCGACACCACGAGATGTAACATTCTCAAAACTAGGACCCTGTGATTAGCTCTAATTGGGTGTCCCGGTGTGTTTTAGTGAATAGTCCTGGTGTGTGTTAGTGAACGGTCCTGGTGCGTGTTAGTTAACAGTCCTGGTGTGTGTTGGTGAGTAGTCCCGGTGTGTGTTAGTGAGTAGTCCTGGTGCGTGTTAGTGAACGGTCCCGGTGTGTGTTAGTTAACAGTCCTGGTGTGTGTTGGTGAGTAGTCCCGGTGTGTGTTAGTGAATAGTCCAGTGTGTGTTAGTGAGTAGTCCTGGTGCGTGTTAGTGAGTAGTCCTGGTGCGTGTTAGTGAACGGTCCCGGTGCGTGTTAGTGAATGGTCCAGTGTGTGTTGGTGAGTAGTCCCGATGTGTGTTAGTGAATAGTCCAGTGTGTGTTAGTGAGTAGTCCCGGTGTGTGTTAGTGAGTAGTCCCGGTGTGTGTTAGTGAGTAGTCCTGGTGCGTGTTAGTGAACGGTCCCGGTGTGTGTTAGTGAGTAGTCCCGGTGTGTGTTAGTGAGTAGTCCTGGTGCGTGTTAATGAACGGTCCCGGTGTGTGTTAGTGAACGGTCCCGGTGTGTGTTAGTGAGTAGTCCCGGTGTGTGTTAGTGAGTAGTCCTGGTGCGTGTTAATGAACGGTCCCGGTGTGTGTTAGTTAACAGTCCTGGTGTGTGTTAGTGAGTAGTCCCGGTGTGTGTTAGTGAGTAGTCCTGGTGCGTGTTAGTGAACGGTCCTGGTGTGTGTTAGTGAGTAGTCCTGGTGCGTGTTAGTGAGTAGTCCTGGTGCATGTTAGTGAACGGTCTCGGTGTGTGTTAGTGAACAGTCCTGGTGTGTGTTAGTGAATGGTCCTGGTGTGAGTTGGTGAATGGTCCCAGTGTGAGCGCTGGTCTCCTGTGTGATGGGGTCAGTTGAGGATGTGGTTCAGTAGCGAAGCCTGACTCAGGCAACCTGGGAATATGATTGTGTAAATGGAAGTGTAAAGAGTTTGTCCATATCTGGTATAAGGGAGCAAGCTGGACTGGTTGGGAGGAACAGGGTATGTTCATGCTGTGTTACTTCATCTCTCTGTCTCCTTTCAGAGTGTGGAGCACCGGGTCCTGTCTCGGGACCCGTCCCTGGACCTCGAATGCAAACAGCCTGACTCGGGGATGTCATCTCCCAACACCACCGTCTCATCGCAGCAGCCGACTGGGACGGACTTGGGCTCCCCCTCCAGCACACTGTCCAACTACAACTCCTGCCATTCCAGCCAATCCAGTACCAGGGAAAAGAGGGGCAGCCCGGCGGGGCAGGCCCAGGGCCAGGGACAAGGTGTGGCTCAGTAAAGCATTGTCACTCTGAGATAGGAGCTTAAGGCTAGAACAGAACCAGGGAAGAAAGGGGCATGGTTTTGGAATTGGAGGGCAAGGGGAAGTCCTCAGGCACGTAAGTGAGAGATGTGGAGGAGTTCATTTCCACGGAGGGTGAGGAATCTTTGGAACTTCCTACCTCAGGGTACTCTGGAGGTTGACCCAGGTGAAAATCAGGTTAACGGTCATGTATGCAAGCTGGTGCATGGTTGTGTGTGGTGAGGTGGAGATACGTCTCTACCAAAAGAGGTGTAAGGGACTCCTTCCCTCGCTACCCGGCAGGTCACCCTTGGGCAAGGTGTAGCACAAGCTTAGCCTCCTCCTCACCCCCCCCCCCCCCCCGATCAGGGTGACATGAAGCCAAGGGGGCAGGTGGTGGATGGTCGTATGAGCAGCTGGTGCATATCACAAGTCCTGGTGATGCGACCACTGACAATCTCTGAAGAGTATTGATAATGGCTGGGGTCGCCTGTCTTGTAAAGACACTGCCCAGAAGAAGGCAATGGCAAACCACTTCTGTAGAAGCATTTGCCAAGTACAATCATGGTTAGTGGAAAGACCATGATCACCCACATCATACAATCGAGCACATAATGATGATGTCATACAATATGGCACATAATGATGATGTTGGTGACAGAGGTGTGATGAAAAACTTTAAAACTTACGGCAACTTTTCAGGCACATAGAGGCACGATGTTCAGAAGAAAAGCATTATTTGTACATAAATGGTGCAAGGCAGAACACAATTAGATCAAAAACAAGCAAACTGCATTGCATTGGGAAAGTGGTCAAAATGGTCACAGTGTGGCTAATAGATGAGGGTTGTGCAGATTAGTTCAAGAAATGACTGGTTGAAGGCATGTAGCTGTTCTGGAATCTGAAGGTTTGGGATTTCAGGCTCCTGTACCTCCTGCCTGATGGTAGCTATGATTTAAGGCTTCCCACGGTGTAATGTGGACTTCCGGAGTGTGAGGCCAACCTCTGTGACCACAGCATAAACACAAGTACATTCCCTATGTGCCATGTCATATGACATCATCATTATGTGCCATGTCGCATGACGTGGGCAAGCATGGTCTTTCCATGATCAAGATTGTTCTTGGTAAATGCTTCTACAGAAGTGGTTTGTCATTGCCTTCTTCTGGGCAGTGTCTTTACAAGATGGGTGACCCCAGCCATTATCAATACTCTTCAGAGATTGTCTGCCTGGCGCCAGTGGTCACATAACCAGGAGTTGTGATATGCACCAGCTGCTCAGACGACCGTCCACCACTTGCTCGTGTGGCATCACGTGATCCTGATCGGGGAGGCTGAGCAGATGCTACACCTTGCCCAAGGGTGACTTGTAGGCTAGCAGAGGGAAGGAGTGCCCTTCACTTCCTTTGGTAGAGATGTATCTCCACCCGGTCATCCTATAAGCACAGGACATTCTGCCGATACTGGAAAAAACAGAGCAACACACACGAAGTACTGGAGGAATTCAGTAGGTCTGGCAGCATCTGTGGAAAGGAAAAAAGAGTCAAGGTGTCGGGCCAAGACTGCTGTTGTACTGGGTTACTGCTTTAGTCAGACCTGTAGAATGGCTCCTTTTGGTTTGTTAGTGAAGCTTTGTCTCCACCTAGTGGTAATGAGAAACATTACATGCTCTATCATTTTTTTCGGTTTCAACCAGTTCTGTGCTTGAGAGCAATTTGAATGTTACCTGAGAAATTTGATTAACTCAACAAGGGAGGTTTTTTTTAAATTAAAAAAAAAGAAATATTTCATTTATGCTGAGGTCCTGCCCTTCTCGCAAATTGTAATAGTTAGGTTTTATTGAAATTGCTTCAGGTCTGAAGGGTGAGGAAGCCAAGTTGCTAGTTCCATTTGGACTCCATCACAGAAGGGTTGTGGACAAATGAGGATTTGGGTAGTTCCACTAGATGGCGCCCAGAGCCTTGAGGTTCATCTCAGAATGGGGACCTCCACATACTGTGCCAAATTTTTGTAAAGCTGCCGAGAGTCATAAAAATGTTAAGGGGAGATGTCAGAAGTTAGGCTTTTTATACAGAAAGTGGTGGGTGTGTGGAACACACCGGTGGTGGAGACTGATACAATACAGATATTTAGAAGATTCTGCCTCCTCTACATTGAGAGACTTGCCATAAATTGGGGGACTGCTTCGACGAGTACCTCCACCCCATCCACCAAAAGCAGATCTTCCTGGCGGCCAAACATTTTAATTCCCATTCCCGTTCTGAAATGTCGGTCCATGGCCTCCTCTTGTGTCACAATGAGGCCACCCTCAGGGTGGAGGAGTACCTGGTGACCCAGGCAAGGTAGGACAACGTCAGCATGGTTCCTTCAAGGGAAAATTTTGCCTGATAAATCTGTTGGAGTTCTTTGAGGAGATTACAGGTAGGAGAGATGAAGAGGATTCAGTGGATGTTGTATATCTGGACTTAGACCATAAGACCAGCTGCCACACATGAGGGTGTTTACTAAGTTAAGAGCCGATGGTATTACAGGAAAGTTACTGGCATGGTTAGAGCATTGGCTGATTGGTAGGAAGCAGCAAGTGCAAATGAGAGAATCCTATTCTGACTGACTGCCGGTGACTAGTGGTGTTCCTCAGGGGTGGGTGTTGGGACCACTTCTTTTTATGCTGTATATCAATGGTTTAGATGTTGGAATAGATGGCTTTGTCGCTAAGTTTGCAGACAATGCAAAGATTGGTGGAGGGGCAGGAAGTGTTGAGGAAACAGGTAGGCTGCAGAAGGACTTGGATAAATTAGGAGAATGATCAAGAAAGTAGCAAATGAAATACAATGTTGGAAAACACATTGTCATGCACTTTGGTAGTAGAAATAAATGTGCAGACTATTTTCTAAGCGAGGAGAAAATCCAAAAATCTGAGATGCAAAGGGACTTGGGAGTCCTTGTGTAGAACAACCAAAAGGTTGACCTGTGGAGGCCAGGTCATTGGGTGTATTTAAGGCAAACCTTGATAGGTTCTTGATTGGACACGGCATCGAAGGTTACAGAGAGAAGGCTGAGGAGGGGAAAAATGGACCAGCCATGATTGAATGGCAGAGCAGATTTGATGGGCCAAATGGCCTAATTCTGCTCTTATGTTTCATGGACTTATGGTCTTGTATTCTGTTTGGGTAGCGTCCAACCTGATGCTATGAATATCAATTTCTCATTCCAGAGAAAAATTTCTCTTCCCCGTCCCTTCTTTCTCTATTCCCCACACTGATTTCTTGCCTTTTCTCACCTCCCCCCTGTGCCCCTTTCTCCTTCCCTTTCTCCTGTGGTCTACTTTCCTCCCCATTAGATTAATTCCTCTCCAGCTTTTTACCTGTCCCACCCACCTGGCTTCACCAGTGCTCATCCCCCTTCCATCCCCCCCACCATTTTATTTCCCCTCCCTTTCCAGTCCTAATGAAAGGTCTCGCTCTTTATTCATTTCCATCGATATACTGCCTGACCTGCTGAGTTCCTCCAGCATTTTGTGTGTGTTGCTCTGGATTTCCAGCATTGGCAGAATTTCTCATGTCACAGGTAGTCTCATAGATATAAAAAAGCATGGAGGGTAATGAGTCGTGTAGGAGGGAAGGGTTAGTAGGTTTATGTAGATAGGTAGAATATTGTGGGCCGAAGGGCCTGTACTGTTTTATGATTCATAAAAAACAAATGGAGCTTCAAATACTGGCGGCATCAAACCTGAAAATGCTTGTGTTCTGCTTAAAGTTTTTAAAAAAAGACAGAGAAAATGTGTTCATTTAATGAGCGAAATAATTGCGAAAGGGGTTTACCTTCTTTCTCTTTTCCCTGGTGGATTTCTTCCTCATCCCTCCTCCGTGACGGGGGGGGGGGGGGGGTGGAGACTGTTCCTCAGTCAACATCAGTGTTGGCGGTTTGATGAGAAAAGATCTCGTCACGGCCCCTGATTCACTGGAGGTCTGCCAGTGGGGTGGGGGGGGGGGGGGAACGTGATTAATGCACCCAGCGTGATTCCCACTGCTCGTCTTGCAGTCTCGAAGTTCAAAGTAAATTTATTATCAAAGTACATACATATCACTGTATACAGCCCTGAGATTCATTTTCTTGCGGGCATTAACAGTAATTACAATGAAACACCACCAGAATTACTGAAAGATCCCATACATTATGGACAAACAACCAGTCTGCAAAAGACAACACATTGTGCAAATACAAAGGAAGCAAAAAAAAAAATCAACAAATATCGAGAATATGAGATGAAAGGTCTCCTTTATGAGGTTGCTCATTCTGTGACCAGCTGTTGGCCTCTGGTGAGCAAGACTGATTTACAAATGTACAAATCCTGAAGCCCACTTAGACGTAAAATTAATTATGTCGAATTGACTGTCGGCAACACGCACACAAAATGGTGGAGGGACTGAGCAGGTCAGGCAGCATCTACTGAGAGGAATAAACAGTTGATTTTTTTTGTTGGGGGGGTGGTGCTGAGACCCTTCGTCAGGACTGGAAAGGAAGGGGACAGAAGCCAGGATAAGAAGGAGGGGGAGGAGAACAAGCTGGCAGGTGACAGGTGAGACCAGGTGAAGGTGGGGGAGTGTGGGGAAGGATGAAGCAAGAAGCTGGGAGGTGATAGGTGTAAAAGGTTGAAGGGCTGAAGAAGAGGGAATCTGATTGGAGAGGACAATGGACCATAGAAGGAGGAGGGGCACCAGAGGGAGATGATGGGCAGGTAAGATGACTCCCACATTTATATTTGGGAAGGGAAGAAAAGAGCGGCCTTGCATTTATATAGCACCTTTTCTGATCTCAGCACACTCCAAAATATTCTCAACAACATGGCACACACTGAATGCTGGAGGAAATCAGCAGATGAGGCTGCATCCACGGAGATGAACGAACGGTGTGTGTTTCAGGCCGAGGGCTTTCATCAGGTCCCGATGGACTGCTTATTTCCCTCCATAAGTGCGGCTTGATGTGCTGAGTTCCTTCAACATTTTGTGCACTTTGCTCAAGGTCTGCAGGACCTCTCGCGCCTCTGAGGAATCACCTGTGATGTTACAAGCTGCACAACGATTATGAAGCACAAAAAACTGGAAATGATATAAATCCAAAATAGAACAGAACAGGTGAGAAACATTCAGCAGGCCTGGGACACCTGTAGGGGGGGGAGGGCAAAAGTGAGAAAGATAGAGTCAGAGAGAGAGAGAGAGCCGGATCTGCTGAGTATTCCTTGCAATTTTTACTTTTATTGCATGGCAATTATTGCAACACTCCTCCTTAAGATTCATTAATACAACCAGTGGATTCCCCTTGCAAACTAAAGTTTTATAGCCCGATTTTTTTCCCCCCAAGAGTTCCGAAGTTTTCCTTGGATTCTGATTGAACTTCCTTGTTCCCAGGGCCATCAGCGAATACGGACATGGACACTTACATGGACATGCTGAACCCGGAGGTGAGCCCTCGGGAAAACCAGGCACCGGGAAGCAAAGCTCTTCCGCTACCTCCTATGTTCCCGGCTCCGTCTCCCCCGGCGACGTCTCAGCCGCTGCCACCTCCGCCCTGCTACCCGGCACCACACCCCCCGGCGGAAGAGCCCTCGGCGGACATGTACGCGCACACGAGGAGTAACCTTCGGCAGGTCAAGAACGAAGCATCGAATAAACTGGAGGTGAGGATGGTTGATTAGTTGACATGACCACCAGAGTTCAGATCTTCTCTGGGAAAACAATACAGCTGCACAGGAGGCTGACGAAACCTTACTTCGCCATGAAGGATGTCATGAAGCGAGAGAGGGTGCAGGATAGATTCATGATGGTGTTCCAAAGGGGTAACAGAGAGCGAGGATCTCACAGAACTCCCATTAAACTGAGGAGGCAAACGTCTTCAAGTTCGGCATGCCTTGGAGAAACTTTCCAAAGGAGCCACAAAATGGATCAGGACTAGAAAGCAAGGTGGATAAAGCCAGGATAAAAAATTGGGTGGAGGAGGAGTGCAAACTAGCAGGTGATAGGTGAGGTTAGGTGAGCAGAAAGATAGATGGGTGAGGGCTGGGGGGGGGGGTGAAGTAAGAAGCTGGGAGGTGATAGGTGGAAAAGGTAAACGGCTGAAGAAGAAGGAATCTGATAGGAGAGGAGAGTGGACCACAGGAGAAAAGGAAGAAGGAGAGGCACTGGAGGGAGATGATGGGCAGGTAAGGTGAGGAGAATGGGTAAAAGGGGGAGCTAGAAAGAAGAAAAGAAAAAGAGAGAAGGGGGAGAGGGAAGGAATTACTGGATTAATCAATGTACATGGTGTCGGGTTGAACGACTATAGTCTGGGAGTTATAACAGCCAAAACTAGAATCAGAGCAGAAAGACATTTGGCCCGTTACTCTGATCCTAGCTCCTAGAGGGAAATCCTACCTGACAAGTCTTTGAGGAATACACAAAGTAGAATTGGTGGATGTTGTGTACTTGGATTTTCAGAAGGCCATTGACAAGGGTCACATGTGAGGCTGCAAAACGAAGTAAAAGTCCATGGTATTACAGGAAAGATGCTAAAATGGCAGATGATCGGGCGACTAGCAGAAGGCAGAGAATGGGAACGAAGGGGGCCTTTTCCAGTTGGCTGCTGGTGACTATCAGTGTTCCACAGAGGTTGGTGTTGGGTACTCTACTTGGCGTGTTATACATCAATGATGTGGCCAAGTTTATAGTGGAAGTTGATATGTTCTTGACTGGTCAGGGTGTCAAAGACTACAGGCAGAAAGCAGGGGAAGGGGTTGAGTGGGAAAATAAAGCAGCCACAATCAAATGGTAGAGCACGCCTGATGGGCTGAATGGCCTAATTCCGCCCCTCTGTCTTATGAAAGAACTACCTATTTACTTCTATCCCATGTGTTCTTTCCCACAGCCCTCCAATTTTATTTTCCATGATGTGTGTTCACACACAATGAAAATGACACCTAAATCCCCTTGCAGCACCCTTTCAGGCAGTGTTTGATAACTCAAGGTCAGATATTTGGTATTTTCAGATCAAAGCTGCTTTAATACTGGTGTTAATCGACTTATTTTAAATCCTTTCTGACAGCGGATAAAGTAACACCACAGCAGGGTGTTAAATCTTTGTTCCCCACTGACTTGAGTCTCCGCTGTGAAGATTTATACCTCAAACTCTCTCAGTGATCCCCACGAGTAAGTACACAACAAACACAATCTAGATGCATCACAGGGGTAGATTATTACTAGGTTTGTCTTCAAACCTTATAGAGCGATGTTAGGATATTAATATACACTCAGTGGCCACTTTATTAGGTACCTCCTGTAGCTTTCAAAGTGTATGTTCTGTGTGTACGTTCGTGGTTTTCTGCTGCTGCTGTGACCCATCCACTCCAAGGTTCAAAATGTTGTGCATTCAGAGACGCTCTTCTGCACACCACGGTTGTAACGTGTGGTTATTTGAGTTACTGTCACCTTCCTGTCAGCCTGAATCTGTCTGGCCGTTCTCCTCTCTGACATTTCTCATTAACGAGGCATTTTTGCCTACAGAACTGCTGCTCGCTGGATGATTTCTGTTTTACGCACTATTCTCTGTAAACTCTAGATGCCGCTGTGCATGAATATCACGGGAGATCAGCAGTTTCTGAGATACTCAAACCACCCTGTCTGGCACCAACAATCATCCCACTGTTAAAGTCACTTTTCTTCCCCATTCTGGGTCTGAACAACTAGCGAACCTCGTGACCATGCCTGCATCCTTTTATACACTGAGTTGCTGCCACGTGATTGGCTGATTAGATATTTGCATTAACAAGCAGGTGTACAGGTGTACCTTTAAAATGGCCACCGAGTGTACGTCTCTAGGCTGTGGGATAGGTGGTGAGCTAAACCAACCAAGCTATTTATTAAATAAATGGACTCACTGAGAGAAGGGAAGTGTTTCCTTCCTGTGCATCTCGTTTTAGTCCTCACAATATTGGCAGAGCATGTCACTGCACACAGGTATTACTGGGAAGTACTCTTTAAACCTCTCTGTATCATTTGATAGTATGAACACATTTCTATACTTAATGCCATCCTGTGGCCCTCTGGGGTGAAACCCCTTCCACTGCCCTCGATGATGTGTTGTAATATCAACTAGACAGCCAGCCAAACTCCATTCAAAGATGACAAGAGAGTCTGAATATAGCTTCCTAGCTTCTTGGTTTTATTGCTGACTCAATGGTATGACATAGCGAACAAGGAGTGAAAAGACAATGCTTCTGTTCAGGACGGTTTTGGATAGAAACTTCTTTCACTCCTAACATAAACCTCCAGCCTTCTGCCAGCCAATGTGATTTCCTACTTACTACTTCCTGTCTGCATAGGAAGTGGCCTAATATAGATCTGAAACTGCTCATTTCAAAATAAAAGCCGAACGTGCTTAATCACGTGGTAAAATCAAACCAATAGCCCAAAAGGCAGAACACTCCTTGTTTGAGGGGCTTCAGCACCCGATTCCAGTCACTCAGCAGTAGAAGAGCACTAGGGCTGTGGTCCTGCCCCACCTGACGCAGCTCCTCCCCGTCCAGTAGTTGTAGAACACCAGACTGTGCTGCTTCCCCACGGAGCCCTTGGCGCTGGCTGCGCCAGGCGTCAGTGTATCGTTCAGCACGTACTGCAGCCCAGGATGTGCCAGCTGACGGCGTTCCTTTATGGACTTCTCACCGTGCTGGAAGGCCCAGCAAGTTTCAGGAAGACGAAAAGTCGGTCTTTCGGGAGTTAATGATCTTCCAGCAATATTTGATGTTCTTCCCAGCATTCCATTCGTGTCTGCAGAAGAAGCAGGGGAGGGGCAGATGATTTGGGAAAGTGAACAGACCACAGGAGACACGGTTTAGTGGCCAATGTCCCACACCTTCGTTGACCTAGATCCAATTCCATGCTATCTGTGTGCATCTACACATTCACACATCGTTATCAGACTCTTGAATGGAGCTCTCATACACTAAACATTAACACCCTCAATCTCCCAGTCACTCTCATCATGTTCCTTGAACTTGTTTACCTGCACTGCAATTACTCCGTGACTGTAACACCATTTTCTGCATTCCGTTTTACTTTTTCCTTCCTCAATGTGCTTATGCATGGCACGACCTGATTGGATGTTATGCAAACTTAAGCTTTTCACTGTATCTTGGTACGTGGGACAGCAACTGTAAAATCAACCAAAGAACACCCTGTTGCTTTCTCTTGGGTATTCCAATTTCCTCCCACGTCCCAAAGACATACTTGTCATTGGGTTAATTACCTCTGTCCCATCTTAAGAGTTTCTTCCCCCATGCAGTTAATCTGATCAACCATTCTACCTAGCCCCTCCCATCCCCTCGCTCTGTTATCACCATGACTGCACTGGGTGGTGAGGTGGAGATACATCTCTACCAAAGGAGGTGTAAGGTGCTCTTTCCCTGCATGGACTACACTACACTGTAACCATTTAAACCACTTTTTTTAATAATGCTGTTTGCCTTGTAAATACATGCTGGTATTTATGTATTTATACACATTTTACATCTTTCTATAATTATTTATAATTGTTGAAGTTGTTTCATGTTGTATGTCCCTGACCAACACACCACAGCAAATACCTAATACATTGAAAGGTATACAGCGAAGAAAGTTAGCCCTTAAATCTTGATCCTAGTAAAGTTGGGAAAGATAAGTGAGTGGGGGAAGGGGGGAGTGAGAAGCAGAGAGGTGATATGTGGAAATGTAAAGGGCTGGAGAAGGATCAATATGATAGGAGAGGACAGTGGACCATGGGAGGACGGGCAGGAGGAGGGGCACCAGAGAGAGGTGAAAGGCAGGTGAGGAGAAGAGGGGGATAAGACGGAAGCCAGAATGGAGAATAGAAAAAGTGAGGGGAGGGGGAAAAATTCTGGAAGTTTGAGAAATTAATGTTCGTGTTGATTGATTGAAAGACTACAGTCTGGGAGTTATTTTGGCCATTATGCTGGTCCTAGCTCTTTGAAAGCATGGTTTCCTTGAGGAAGTCTGTTGAAATTCTTTGAGGAAGTAATAGTTAGGATGGGCAAAGGAGAGTCGATGGATGTTGTTTACTTGAATTTTCAGAAGGCTTTTGTCAAGATGCCACGCATCAAGCTGCTAAGCAAGATAAGAGGCCGTTGTATTACAGGAGAGGTTCTAGCATGAACGGACTGCATGGCTGACAGAAGGCGAAGTGTGGGCTGGTGATCCTTGATCCCAGTACTAGTGGCTGATGGGAGGATGAGTGGATGTTAAGAGGCACAAAAGGGAGATTGGGTTGTGGGAAATAAAAGTGCAATGGGAATGATGGGGTTGCTCTGAGAGCCAGCGTAGACACCGATGGGCAAAACAGCCTCTTCATCTATCTGAAGGATGTATGAAATATCGGTGGAGTGGATTGAAGGGGCCGTGTTGCCTACCCTACTCCGATTTCTTGGTTCCTTTGTGAGCAGACTTAACAAGATATGTTGTTATGTTGCAATTAAACTAATTATAAAAACTGCAATCACAAACTCATTTTACAGCTGAACGCCCGTGTCAAACCCTTCAGCGCTGATTAAACTTATTAGGTGTTGAAGGAAGCATAGTGCCCCATTGTGTGAGTTCACAATTACCTGCTCTCTGATTGCTGTTATTTACTGATCCGAGAGCACTGACTAACCTGTCTAATTAGCAAAACCTTCACTGTTTAATGAGCATCAGACTTGTGCTGAAGACTATTTCAATGTAACAAAATAATTCATTCCTTTTAATAATCACCCTGGGAACTTTGGCTGTTTTTCCCATTTGTGGACGTAGAAAGATTTTTTTTTTTAGCTTGCTTCACCTTTCATATCTCAAAGTCTACCGCTAGTGAAGCATAGTCGCCATTGTATTGGAGCAAGCACAGAGAGTAATGTGATATTAATACCGCATTATACGTTGCTAGATTCATTTTATTAACCTGCAAAATGTGGGTGTTATTATCTAAGGCAGAATTTATTCCCATCCCTGTGGGATTTGTTTGTCATTTTGGAAATCAGTTACTGCACAACTAGTTGTGAGTCCGGAGCCATGCATGAGCCTGTCTAGTAAAGCTGGTGCATTTCCTTCCTGGACAAGAGTCAACCAATGCACTCATGCATCAGCACACAGAGAACGCTGTAGGAACTCAGCATCTATGGAGGAAAATGAATAGTCGACATGATTGGGCCAAGACAGGACTCCTACATCAGCTCATGTAATTCTTCGCCCAATTCTAAGGATTAGAATTTAAAGCCCAATTCTTAGCTCATTCTAAGAATGCAGTGTGCATTCTTACATTAGTTCAGCAATCTCAGGATTTTAGTTGTATGTAAGTTAAATATTTCTTTAATTACCTGAACTTAAGTTCCTCGGCTGTGATGTTGAGATTAATACTGGTCACCAGCGGCTCGTCTCTAGGCAACTCCGAGCTCCTGAATCGGCCAAGCACCAAGGAAGAACTAACAAGCAATGCTAGAAACACTCAGTAGGTCAGTCAGCATCTGTGGAAAGAGAACAGAGTAATACTTTATTTATTTAAAGTAATATTTCTTTTATACATTTCTTACTGTAATTTGCAGTATTTTTAATGTATTGCCCTGCAATGCTCCACACACAAAAGAACAAATTTCCCAACATATGTCAGTGATAATAAAGCTGATTCTGATTCTAGGCCAACGTCCTTTCATCAGAACATTTTTCATGAATGATCATCAAAGTGAAATATTATTTCTGATTTACTCCGCACAGATGCTGAGTATTTCTAGCATTTGTCCATCTGTCAGAATCTCGGACAGACTCTCTCTCACTAGCGAGGGAGAGAGCGATCACTCCTGCAACAACGAGATCGGGAGACCAGCTCTCCAAGCCCTCCCCATTCAAGGACCTACAGGCTCTCATTCGCCACAAAAGAGAGAGAGAGAGAGAGAAAGAAAGAAAAATCACCCGGCTACAGATGCCTGCTTCTGACAATAGCACACACCGCCTGCTGTCTCGATGTTTCAGTCTCCCACGACACTTCAGTTGCCGACATCGGTGAGGAACTGGGTCACCTACGGGGCCGCACCCTGAAGACACAGACCTTCCAGGCCGCACCTGGAGATATCGAAATGCCGGTGCGAAAACTCACCGCTCACGGAGAACCGTAGTTTGAGCTGTAGCTGTAGATCACGGTCTCGGACAGGACCCCAGCCACCTTGAAAGGAGAAAAATAAGCTGTTGCATGGACGAACTGGACAAAATCACCCAGTTCTACAAAAACTTCAGGCACCATCTTTTCTCACACTTCTAGCACTTCCCCTCTTATTGAAGAAATGTTTAAGGGAAACACGAGGGGGGAAGTTCTTCACTCGGAGGGTGGTGAGAGTGTGGGACGAGCTGCCAGAGGAAGTGATAGATGCAGGTTTGATTTCAATGGTTAAGGAAAGTTTGGGTAAATACATGAATGGGAGGGGTTTGGTCCAGGTGCAAGTCAATGATAGTAGGCATAATAACAGTTTGGCACTAGATGGGCCGAAGGACCGGGTTTCTGTGCTGCTGTGCTCTATGGCTCCATGACTCAAATGAGATCACCTCCCATTCTTGTAATCTCAATACCCTAGAGCACTTAATCTCTCCTTGAATGACCCACCCGCCAGCCATGAATCAATCTGGCGAACATTTGCTGCCCTCCATTTGTTGGAAGTACAGTATGTCCCAGGTAGTGAGATTGTACCTGTACCCAGTGTTCTAGGAGCATGCACATTTGGAACGCAGCAGCTCTCCTGCTCTTAGATCCTCTATATTCACGCACAAGGGCACCCAGGTCCCTCCTAATATACTTCTAATATTGTAAACACTTCTTTAAGAACCCTGAATTGGGGGAAGTATTTTGCCTTTATCTGAAATAAAAATCAAAATGTAAAAATGTGTTAGAAATGGTCAGAAGGATGTGTGGCATCCATGGGAGGAGAAAAAGTGAGAGTTGTGCCAAGTTCAAAGTCAATTTATTATCAAAGTACATAGATGTCACCATATACAACCCTGAGATCTGTCTTCTTGTGGACAGATTCAATAAATCTATAGAAAAATAACCGCAACAGAATTAATGAAAGACTGCCCAACTTAGGCATTCAATTAGAGTGCAGAAGACGACAAACTGTGCAAGTACATAAATTAATACTAATGAATAAATAAGCAATATTTAGCAAGAACATGAGATGAGGAGTCATTGAAAGTGAGTCCACTGGTGTGGGAATATGTCAAAGATTGGGCAAGTGAGATTAAATGAAGTTACCTGCTTTGGTTCAAGAGCCTGATGGTTGCGGGGTAATAACTGTCTCTGAACCTGGTGGTGTGAGTCCTGAGAGTCCTGTGCTTTCTTCCTGATGGCAGGAGTGAGAAGAGAGCATGGCCTGGGTAGTGGAGGTCCCCTGATGATGATTTCCTGCATTAGCATTTCATGTAAATGCGCTCAACAGTTGGGAGGATTTTATCCATGATGGACTGGGCCATATCCAGAACTTCTTGTGGATTTTCCAACAATCTTGATTGAGATGGAGGTATAACAAATCCAAAGAGCAAGAGTGATTATTGAAGGAAAATAAAAAGAGAAAGAAAACAGTCCTGATGTGGGGCCTCTGCCTGAAACATCAACTGTTTATTCCTCTCCATAGATGAACCTTCTGAGTTCCTCTGGCATTTTGTGTGTATTACACTGGATTTCCAGCACCCGCAGAATCCTTTGTGTTTAAGTGCATGTTTCTTTTAAAACTTGATTTCATGTTTTATTTTATTTAGAGATACAGCCCAGTAATAGGCCCTTCTAATCCAATGAGTCTGTACCGCCCAATTACACCCATGTGTTACCTATTAACCTAAAAACCTGTACGTCTTTGGCATGTGGGAGGGAACTGGAGCACCCTGAGGATACGAGGAGAACGTCATTATCACTATCATTATGTGCCACATCGTATGGCATAGGCAAACAGGGTGACTAAGATTATTCTTGGCAAGTTTTTCTACAGAAGTGGTTTGCCATTGCTGCCTTCTGGGCAGAGTCTTTACAAGCCAGGTGACTCCAGCCATTATCAATACTCTTCAGAGATTGTCTGCCTGGTGTCAGTGGTCACATAACCAGGACTTGTGATATGCACCAGCTCCTCATACGACCATCCGCCACCCGCTCCCATGGCCTCACGTCACCCTGATCTGGAAGGGCTAAGCAGATGCTACTTCTTGCCCAAGGGTGGCCTGCAGGCCAGCGGAGAAAAGGAGCACTTTACACCTCGTTTGGTAGAAACGCATCCCCACCCCGCCATCCAGGGACGAACTCCTTACAGAGAGTGGCAACAATTAAACCCTGTCACTAAGTCGCCCCCAATTTAAACCTATAGCATATAGAACTCCTTTCAACAACCCAACATTCCAAGTTGTGTAAAGCTTTGTGGGGTAAAGGGGTTGCGATCACAAAGTGCAGCCGCAGCAATCCCATGGAACATCCCAAAGAAAAGCAGGATTCTCTTGTAGTCAAAATTCTGGAGGAGCTCAGCAGGCCAAGCAGCATCTATGGAAAAGAGAAAACAGTCAACGTTTCGGGCTGAGATCCTTCATCAGAGTACTTACTTTCCAGTCTTGATGAAGGGTCTCGGCCTGAAACGTCGACTGTTTACTCTTTTCCATAGACACTGCCTGGCCTACTGAGCTCCCCCAGTGTTTTGTGTGTGTGTTGCTTTGGATTTCCAGCATCTGCAGATTTTTTCCTGTTTGCGATTCTCCTGCCCATCTTGGCCAATATTTATCTCTCATGCATTAGCACATTGAAATTCGTCCGGAGTTTGATTTCTAGATTTTCTCAGTTACAGTAGACTGTTCTTTGAAACAATATATCTCTGCATGGCTTTTTTAAATGACTGAAAAGAAAATCTGGTTAGTGAGAAGTGGTCCATCTTGTTCAAACCCACTTCTTCGCAAGCACTCTACTTGATTAAGACTCCACTTGAAAACGATGTTTGGTCAGATTAGTCCTTGGATTAATTGTCTGTTTTCTGTGTGGTTTGGTGTTTCCCTTGTGATTTTGATCATGGCTCCAGCAGGCTATCAACTCATTAAAAATTGAGCTCCCTCCTGCAAGTATTTGGTGACAATTCATTATTCGGGGAAAAAGATACTTTTAAATTAGGTCATTAGAGAAGAAAGCTGTGCAAAGCTGGGGGCAAAACAAATGCAGAGAGCAAGAGTGATTATTGAGGGAAAACAAAAGAGAAAGCAAACAAGTACAGTACATATTTCTTTTTAAAATTTAATGAAACCTATAACATATCAAACTTCTTTCAGCAGCCCAACATTTCAAGAATGGGCAGGTGTGGGTGCATAAACACAAGAGATACTGCAGACGCCGGAAATCCAGAGTAACACACACACACTCACACACACACACACACACACACACACACACACACACACACACACACACACACACACACACACACACACACACACACACACACACACACAATGATGGAGGAGTTCAGTAGGTCATTTATGGACAGGAATAAACAGTTGCTGTTTTGGGCTGAGACCCTGCGTCAGGACTGGAAAGGGAGGGCAAAGAAACCAGAATAAGGTGGTGGGTGGGGGTTTGGGGGGGTGAGAAGGAGTATAGGCTAGCGGATGAGAGGTGAGAGCAGGTGAGGGGCTGGGAGAAGAAGGAATTTGATAGGAGAGCACAGTAGGTCATGGGAGAAAGGGGAGGGGCACCAAAAGGGAGGCAATGGCAGATAAAGAGAGGAGAAGGAGTAAGAGGGGGGCCAGAATGGAGAACAGAAAAAGAGAGAGGCGGAAGGGTAAAAATTACCAGCAGTTAAAGGATTCAATGTTCATTCATCAGACTCGAGGCTATTTGGACAGAATTGGTGGGGGTGGGAAGAGTTACTACTCTTTTTTATTATTGAGTTACAGCACGGAATGGGCCCTTCTGGCCCTTTGAGCCAGACCACCCAGCAACCCCTGATTTAACTCTCCCTAATCACAGGTCAATTTACCAATTAGCCTACCAACTGGTACGTCTTTGGACTGTGGGAGGAAAACAGAGCACCTGGAGGAAACCCACCCTGTCACGGGAAGAACGTGCAAATTCCTTACTGCCAGTGGCGGGAATTGAACCCAGGTTGCCGGTACTGTAAGGCGTTGTGCTAACCACTACACTACTGTGCTGTAGTCTTACTGTTGTGGCTGGGAAGGTTGTGGGTTCAAATCCACCCCTTGTAATAAACCATCTGTTTGGAGTTCTGTGCAATGTTAGACAAGATCATATACCAAGGCCCTGTCCTCTAACAGGTGAACATAAACAAATGAATCTTGTCATTTCATTTAACCGGAGGTCAGGGAATGATTTCTAATATTTCCAGAAGTTATCCTTCTTTCAACCTCTTTGAATCTGGTTACTAAACTGTTGTTTTAGTTAATAGACTGACTGCAACATTCCTTAGTGCCAGCTCTTCAAGTGGTTTTAAGATCAGTAAAGTATTAATGTATTTCAACAGCTGAGGCATACTTTGGAAGAGTCCTATGTAAAATTGTCTCTCTGTACTTACTTTAGTCATTGGCTGAAATGATAACTATTTCTCCCCATGGCTGCTGTCTGACTTGCTGAGTAATTGTATGATTTTGACTGGATGCTTTCCAGTCCATAAATAAACATTACCAATTAGAAGATGCAGAAAAAGTTCAGAGGAAAGCTGCCAGGGGTGGTGGGCTTTTGTTAAAAAGTGAGAATAGATAGGCTGGGATGGTCATCCCAGGATCGAAGGAGGCTGAGGGGTATATGGAATTATGAGGAGTATAAATAAGTAGATAGTCACTGTCTTTTTCCCAGCATAGAAGAGTCTACAGAGAGATTAGGTTTAAGCTGAAAGGGCAAAGATTTAAGTGGGTCTGAAGGGCACGTTTTCCACGCGGAGGAAAGCAGGTAAATAGAACAAGCTGCCAGAGGTGGTTGAGCCAGATATTGTGAGCAGTTTTGGCCCCCTTATCTGAAAAAGGATGTGCTGCCATTGGAGAAGGCGTGGGGGAGGGGGGGGGTTCACAATGATCCCAGGAATGAAAGGGTTAACATACGAGGAGGATTTGATGGCTTTGGGCCAGTTCTCACTGGAGTTTAAAAGAATGGGGGGGTGGGTGGTAGGGATCTCATTGAAACCTATCGAATATTGAAAGGCCTGGAAAGACTGGATGTGCAGAAGGCACCAGAAGGCACAGCCTCAATAGAGGAACATTCTTTTAAAACAGTAATGAGCAGGAATTTATTTAACCAGAGGGTGGTGAATCTGTGGAATTCATTGCCACAGACAGCTGTAGAGACCAAGTCATTGGGTATATTTAAACCAAGTGTTGATAGGTTCCAGGCACCCAATTCTCTCCGTGTTAAAAGCCTACCTCTGACATCCCTTCATTCAACATCTTTAAATCCAGTAACAAAATTATGTTGTGAGAACTAGCAGTCTACAGTGAACTGCGGGGTGGAAATATGTCCCTACAAAAGGAGGTGCAAGGCATTCCTTCCCTCCACTAGCCCCCAAGGTCACCCTTGGGCAAGGTGTGGTACCTGCTTTCCCCCCCCCACCCCCCCTGCCCCAGGTCAGGGTCAGCTGAAGCCATGGGAGCAGGCGGTGGATGGTCGTATGAGCAGCCAGTGCAGATCACATGTCCTGGTTATGCAACCACTGGCACCAGGCAGACAATCTCTGAAGGGTATTGATAATGGCTGCAGTCATCCATCTTGTAACGACACTGCCATGAAGAAGGCAATAACAAGCCATTTCTGTAGAAAAATTTGCCAAGAACAATCACGTTCATGCAAGGACCACGATTGCCCACGTCACATGACACAGCCAATAATGATGCTGATGATGAACGGTCTACCAATTGACTGCTGTTATTTATTACATGATCATAGTACCATACTTTTTAAATAGTTTTAAATGCAGTCAAAAACCCTACTTCTGTCACTTTCCTCCAGTCACCTTAAAGGGACGTCCTGTACAATTAACCATTGCCCTCCTCGGAAAGAGGTGCTGGCTGTCCACTCCCTCCATGCCTCTCATAATTTTGTACACGGCGATCAAGTCACCTCCCGTCTCCTTCACTCCAAAGAGAAAAGCTATGGCTATATATTTAACTGATTATAGATACAGTTCATACATCCATTTTGTGTCGTGATGTAGTGATAGTCAAACAAAGGAAGCCACAGGCTTTGATTAACCCTTTACATCCAGCTCAGTGACACCATTGAAAAAATGGAGCTGGCCCATGGCTGGGTTAGAAATGAGGGGGAAAGGAAATGTCTCTCTCCTCTTAGTCCTCCAATGGACTTGGTCAATGTGGTGGAGGACATGGTTGGTGGTCATGGCAGACCAGAATACGCTGACACATGTATTAAAGTACATATATTGGTTGCTCCCTCTCTCTCTCAATCTTCTAACAACGAGGAATACAGTTTGGGCATGTAGAAGATCCCACTCCACTAGTCAAATAACAGTAAGGAACATCCTCCATGATCTACCCGGTATTCTTAATTCAACTAAAGCACAGGTTGCTCTGAGAGTTATTGCCTGCTTATATCTGTCCCACCACAGCCAAATTGGAGTAACCCCAGATATTCACGCCTGTCTTTCTGTAGTGCCAACTGTAACTGGGTAAGTCACACACCTGCCCTTAAACTAGAGTGCTTTGGCCAAATTGTAGGTGAGACAATAACCAGGAAGGTGTCATGGATCCGATCAAGATCGTCTTAGACAATAGTTATCCCTTGGTTAACTCCATTATTTGGATATTGTCCATGGCTGCTTGTGGGACTGTGGGAGTGGCACAGCACAAAATCCCTGCCATACAATCACCCAAGACAATGAGGCAACTTTTCTCGTGGCGACAGGAATCCGCCACTGTATTACCAGGAAGAAATTGTAGTTTTTTCAGTAACAGATTGCTTTAATGAGGAAAACCCCTATATTTATATAATACACAAAACGCTGGAGAAACTTAAAGGCCAAGCAGCATGTTTGAAAAAAATCTATGGAATGGTGTTAGCCCGAGATGTCGACTGCACTTTTTTCCATCAATGTTGTCTGACCTGCTGAGTTCGTCCAGCATTTTGTGTGTGTTGCTTGGATTTCCAGTATCTTCAGATTTTCTCTTGTTTATTTATATAATACTTACCTGTAGAACGCCCTTAAGCATCTTATTCTCATGAAGTACATTTCGAGTGGGTATTCATTGGGTACAGTTGAAATTTCCTGAGGAAAAGCCTTACAGTATATCAGTAAAGTTTTTTTTTCTTTTCATTTCAGCAAACACAGAAACAATCAGACCTTTCAAACAATCTATTAGAGTTCAGCACGTCCTGGCCATTGAGATAAATGTTGTCTTGATTCCTCAATAATCTGACTGCAGAAACATGCAGAAAGTAAACAGTATGAAGTTTCAGTAGCATCCTCAGAATGATTATTTTCCCAGCCTTATCACAGTGCGTGGTGTGCATCGGATCAATGATAAGTTGCTGGTGTTTGTCTTCCTTGGTACTTTTAATTGGCTCATGGATGGAGTTGTAGTGGTCCCCCACACCCCCAATCTACTTGCGTCTGGAAAAGTGAGCTTTGCAAAGATGAGCCAGGTACCCACCTAGAGTTAGAGGGTAATACAGGGAGAAATTAGCCCTTTGGACCAACTGTCCATGTCAATCACAGCTTCCGTCCTACTAGTCCCAGTTAGCCGTGTACGGTCCATAACCCTCATTCATATATGCACAAACCTTTGCACGTTGCTATGTTTCTCAACATGGAGCAGAGAGTGAGCCTGTAAATCAGGTGAGAGCAAAGAGTGTTGGGTATGGTGGGGTGGAGTACCGTGGGAGGGGTGTGGGACAGGTGGCAGAGAAGGAGTGCCAGGGATAGGGGGTTGATGCAGGTGCAGACACACCCATCCCTGAGACACCAGGCAAGGTCATTCGATTGCAAACAATTGGTTCATTGATCATTACAGAATGTCTCTCTGGTGCTTCCTGCTCCCTCCCCTCTCTTTTCTCCTTTTCCCAACCATGATTCTCCTCTCCCTGCCCCCTTCCCACTCTCAGTCCACAATAGAGACTCATATCAGAATCAGGTTTATCATCACTCACATACGTCATGAAATTTGCTTTGTGGCAGCAGTACAGTGCAATGCATAAAATTACTACAGTACTGTGTAAAAGGTCCTAGGCACCATAGCTATGCACAGTATATGTGCCCATGACTTCTGCCCAGTATTATATACAGATGTCTCCTAGATGTTGCAGTTGTACCCACCTCAACCACTTCCTCTGGCAGCTCGTTCCAGATACTCACGGCCCTCTGTTTAAAGAAATTGTTTCTCAAATTCCCTTTAAAACTTCCCTTTCTTATCTTGTAAGACTGTAAGATACAGTATAGGAGCAGAACTGGGCCATTTGGCCTATCAAGTCTGCTCTGCCATTTTATCATGACTGATCTATTTCCCCCTCAGACCCAATCATCTGCCTTCTCCCCATACTCCTTGATTCCCTGATTAATCAAGAATCTGTCAACCTCTGCATTAAATACACCCAGTGACCTGACATCCACAGCCACCTGTGGTACCAAATTCCACAGATTCACCACTCTCTGGCTAAAGAAATTCAACCTCATCTCTGTTCTAAATGGACATCCCTCTATTCTGAGGCTGTGTACTCAAGTCCAAGACTCCCATACCATGGGAAACACCTTCACATACATTCTATCGAGGCCTTTCAACATTCTGAATTCTGGTGAGTTCTGACCCAGAGCCATCAAACACTCCTCGTATGATAAGCCTTTCAACCCCAGAATAATTTTCGTGAGCCTCTTTTGAACCCTTTTCAATGTCAGCACAGTTTTTCTTGGATAAGGGGCCCAAAACTGCTCACAATTCTCAATGAGGCCTCACCAGTGCCTTTTGGGCCTGTAAAGCACCTTGACTAGAAAAGAAACTAGCTCTGACTAAAATGATACCAACATTCTAGTTACGTATATCAATTTACTATAAAATAGTCAGATTATAATCTTGTGGAATCTGTTGCAGGAAAGCTAAGAAACTTCTAGAAAAATACAGAGAAAAGCACAGGATGTATAGATCCCAAAGGGAAAGAAGTATTCTAAAAGAAAGATGACACAGCTATGCCTAACAAGAGAAGTCAAAGCCAACATAACAGCCAAAGAGAGGGCATATAATAGGGCAAAGATTAGTGGGAAGTTAGAGGATCAGGAAGCTTTTAGAAATCAACAAAAGGCAACTAAAAAAGTCATTAAGAAGGTAAAGATGGAATACGAGAGTAAGCTAGCTAATAATATTAAAGAGAATGCCAAAAGTTTATTCAGTTACATAAAGTGTGAAAGAGAGGTGGGAGTGGATATCGGTCCGCTGGAAAACAATGCTGGAAAGGGAGAAATGGGACACAATGAAATAGTGGATGAACTGAAGAAATATTTTGCATCGGTCTTCACTGTGGAAGACATTAGCAGTATGGTGTACGTTCCAGATGTCAGGGGACATGAAGTGTGTGAAGTTGCCATAACTAGAGAGAAGGTTCTTGGGAAACTGAAAGGTCAGAAGATAGATAAGTCACCTGGACCAGATGGTATGCAACAATAACAAAGCAAAAAAAAAACCAATAGCAAAATGAGCCCCTCTCCCACCCTCCCACCCACTCAAACACCCAGAAAGGCCCCTGAACCCCAGGACAGGCCTCCAGCCCTTGGCTCTGGACCCTCAGACATAAAAGAAAGGCCTGTATTTTGTCGCGCCTTCAACACCCTCAAAATTTCCGGAGGATCAGGAGCTAGATCTCGGAATGAATGCTGCAATATTGGAAACCAGCCCGCCCACATATGCACAGCAAGATCCCAGAAAGCGCAACACGATAATGACTGCATCATCTGTTCCTGGCACGGCAGGTGACCGGGACGCGTTCCTGTCCTTCTTTGAGAAGTGCGGTGGAATATTTCACGTCTCCTGCCGCCAGCCAGGGAAATTTAATGTTTTGCCCGACAGTAGGCACCCCCCGACCGTAGAGGGTCAGCATGCAGCAATCTGCTTGAGCTCCACAGTGGGACGCAACTCCCAGACTTCTGACCCTGAGGTAGGCGAAGGCACTGCCGTAGAATGAAGCGGACTTTCCTGACTGATCTTTTCTCTCATTAGTGACTCCAAGTTTTATCCCTCTTCCTTCATACCCTGGTTTACATTACCATCTCAGAACTACCTGGAGGTCAGACAGGGAGGCCTCTGACTCCAACAGCCTTATCCCAGTCAGCTGGATTCTCACCACTGGCACGAAGGGAAAATAACATAGAAACATAGAAAATAGGTGCAGGAGTAGGCCATTCGGCCCTTCGAGCCTGCACCGCCATTCAGTATGATCATGGCTGATCATCCAACTCAGAACCCTGTACCTGCTTTCTCTAATGATCGCTTTTCCTTGAGATCTTTTCAGAAAAAATATTTCAGGCAGTTGACAAACATTCAACTTCCAAAAGACACCCAGCACTTTATAAACATTCATATTAATTTGTTGTTATTGGGGCTTTTGTCCTCTACAGTCCTATCCTGGTTTCTACACGTTTGGCCGTAAATGATATTTACCTAGCTCAGAGACAATAATCTAACCATTACTTATTGTTCAGTATGTAAAGAATAAAACCCACACACAGAAAAAGCGGAATTTGATTGGCAGTGACAATGAATGATGTCACTTGTATTACAGCTGATAGGTTTATATAATTTATTAAAGGTCATGGTAACAGTAGAAGCTAGCCAGAGTGTAGGTGGTGAGTCAGGTAACAACTCTGGGCTTCAGTGCCATCCTCATACTTGGGACAGCATCGGTCTCTTCTCAGCTGTGCTGATGCAACCTCAGGTAAGTGGAATGTTTTAATTTTCAAGCCTGCTCTGTGTTTCAACATGATAACTGTTTATATCTGATGTGGAGTTATCAGTTTCTGAGTTCTGTAGGACTGGAGACATTAAAAAGAAAATTAAAAGTGTCTTTTGGAAGAACCGTTCAAAACCAAAATATCCTAGTTAGGAATCAGAAATTTTGATCCATTCAAACTGAAGTATTTGTCCTTACTCCCAATTTTATCCTTGTCATTCAAAGACTTCCCAACAACGTAACATTTAAGAAGAAATTTTATTTTACATTTAGCAGACTTACTTTTCCAACGGGGTGTGTGATTTAGTTAAGATATCAGCAAAGTTCACAATAGATAAGATGCATTACTTGCTGTTCTTTCACATTGTGCTCCATGTTTATCTAAAATTTCTCTATAATATTATTGGTCTGAATCTTAGCCTCTGTACTCTCAGCATTCAACTACTTCACCTCAGGTGAGGAATTTATTTGAGTAAGCCACCCCACTTAACATGTTGGAGTAAAAATGAGGATTGTGTGTGCTTTTGAGTAGGGACTTTGATCTGTGGTTTATTGCAGGTCTTCTTCCTTCACTTAAGGGGGCATAAAGACAAAGAGGTTAGGGGATAGAAGTGGCATTCTGAGAGTGTGCAGTACCAGCCGAGGATGTGAGGGCCATCCCCCCCAATCAGCATATTACCAGTGGGAATCAGTCAACTAGAAATAGCTAAACAAGAGAAAATCTGCAGATGCTGGAAATCCACTGGCAAAACACACAAAATGCTGGAGGAACTCAGCAGGCCAGGCAACATCTATGGGAAAGAGTAAACAAGTCCCGATGAAGGGTTCCGGCCCAAAATTTCGACTGCTTACTCTTTTCTATAGCTGCTGCCTAGCCTGCTGAGTTCCTCCAGCATTTTGTGCGTGTTACCTAGAAATGCCTCACTAATCCCCATCATCGCCTGATTCAACAATAATTATAAAAGGCAACTTCTAGTTAGGCTGCGTGCAATAGTAAAAATAACTCAAGTTTCTAAGATGGTGGGTTTAAAAGAGCTCTTTGTAGCTATCTGTTTAAAATTTGGTCCTAATAAATAATGCAGGGCACCTTACAAGTTGGGACAATCTCCCAGCACAGAATATCTCCTTACATGTTATGTTGTGGACTCAATGATTTCATGTGAACTAAATGATTTCGTGTGAACAGCTCATTCCTGCTGGAATTTGTAGGTTACAGTGGAGCAACAGTGAATTTACAACCATTTCAGGTTGAATCTGACACCTGCCTGTAAGTCTTCAATAGACGCATCCACAGATGTATGCAAATTGTCTTTTCAAAATCAGATCCCCTATTGTAAAAGCAGGTTGCGCAGTGGCCCTGAACACTGACTAAAGAATAGAATGCAGCCAGGCAGGTGACAGGCTGTCAGTCCCACTCCTAATAACGTTGGCTTATTGGAATAGTTTTAACATCGAATCTGTTTGTTTTTCCTTATCTGCATTTGCTATAAGGTCAATGCTGTGCTTTCAAATCGTAATGTTCCACAGAGGAAGGCAAGGTGATAGGAAAATGGAGAGCTGTGGGGAGGGGAGGGTTAGATTGATCTTAACAGTAGGTTAAAGGGCCAGCACAACATTGTGGGCCGAAGGGTCTGCGAGGTAACATCAAAGAGAAGAGGGGGAATAAATGTAACAGGCTAGTCTCAAAGGGAATTAGATCAATACTCACAATCAATGGAGGGGTTTTGTGGGAAACAGATTCAGAGTTCAAGAGTTTAAAATAAATTTATCGTCAAAGTAAGCTATGCCACTGAATACAACCTTGAGATTCATTTTCTTGCAGGCAAACTCAGTAAATCCATAACAGAAACATTGAAAGACCACACCAACCTGGGCATTCAACCAGTGTGTAAAAGACAACAAACTGTGCAAATACATAAATAAGTAAGCATTGAGTACATGAGATAAAAGAGTCCTTGAAATTGAGTCCATAGGTTGTGGGAACATTTCACAGATGGGACAAGTGAAGTTGAGTGAATTATCCCCTCTGGTTCAAGAGCCTGATGGTTCAAAGGTAATAACAGTTCCTGAACCTGGTGATATGGGTTCGGAAGCTCCTGTACTTTCTTCCTGATGGCAGCAACGTCCTGGGTCAGTGGATTAAATGAGATGGCCCTTTCTGAGTGCTGGCAGAAACAAGATGGGCTGAATGGCCTCCTGAGATGGTTAATCCAATGAAACAGTGTGAAAACAACACTGCTGGTTTGTACAAGGAGGTTCAGAGCCCAAATATTGAGTGGCATGGAGAGGTTGTTGCCAGGACCAGAAAGTAGACCCTCAGATTTCAAGCATGCCCCTTTAGAAAATAAATGAGGTGGAATTTCTTTAGGCGAATCTGTAGAATTCATTACCAGATGGTTGTGGAGGCCAAATCATTGAGTATATTTAAAGCAGAGGTTGATAGGTTGTTTATTATTAAGGATGTCAAGGGTTACAGGGAGAAGCCATCAGAATGGGGTTGAGAGGTGTAATAAATCAGCCATGATGGAATTGTAGAGCAAACTTGATGGGCTGAATGGCCTAATTCTGTTCCCATGTCTTATGCTCGAAATGCCTAATTACAAGATTACATTGAGGCCGATATATATCACTGTTTATACTTGGTCAGATGGCAAACCCAGGACAGAATTTCTTCCAAGTTATTGGTATTACTGTGACATTTTATAAACAGTCTCTATGATTGAACCAGTGGCAAGGAGACAGAACAAACACATGTTTGATTCACTTTCTCTTTGGGTCACCATCCTCATTTTAAATACAGGAATGCCTCAGGACACAGATGACCTCGCTTACAAATATTCAACTTTACACAAGTTTGCATATTTTGTTTTAATACAAGAAGTATAATGAACAAAGCAGATGAGCTTAGAGCATGGATCAGTACTTGGAGCTATGATGTTGTGGCCATCACAGAGACTTCGATGGCTCAGGGGCAGGAATGGTTACTTAGAAACGGTTACTTGGTTTCAGAAAGGACAGGGAGGGAGGCAAAAGAGGTGGGGGTGTGGCACTGCTGATCAGAGATAGTGTCACGGCTGCAGAAAAGGAGGAAGTCATGGAGGGTTTGTCTACTGAGTCTCTGTGGGTGGAAATTAGAAACAGAAAGGGGTCAATAACTCTACTGGGTGGTTTTTGTAGACCACCCAATAGTAACAGGGACAAAGAGGAACAGATAGGGAAACAGATTCTGGAAAGGTGTAATAATAACAGGGTTGTCATGGTGGGAGATTTTTAATTTTCCAAATATTGATTGGCTTCTCCCTAGAGCAAGGGGTTTAGATGGGGTGGAGTTTGTTGGGTGTGTTCAGGAAGGTTACAATATGTAGATAAGCCTACAAGAGGAGAGGCTGTACGTGATCTGGTATTGGGAAATGAACCCGGTCAGGTGTCAGGTCTCTCAGTGGGAGAGCATTTTGGAGATAGTGATCACAATTCTATCTCCTTTACCATAGCATTGAAGAGGGATAGGAACAGACAAGTTAGGAAAGCGTTTAATTGGAGTAAGGTGAAATATGAGGCTATCAGACAGGAACTTGGAAGCATAAATTGGGAACAGATGTTCTCAGGCAGAAATGTGGCAAATGTTCAGGGGATGTGTTGTGTTCTGTCTAGGTATGTACCAATAGGACAGGGGAAGGATGGGAGGGTACAGGAACCATGGTGTGCAAAGGCTGTTGAAAATCTAGTCAAGAAGAAATGAAAAGCTTACAAAAGGTTCAAAAAACTAGGTAATGATAGAGATCTAGAAGGATAGAGAGATCTAGATAGAGAGCTAGCAGGAAGGAGCTTAAGAATGAAATTAGGAGAGCCAGAAGGGGCCATGAGAAGGCCTTGGTGAGCAGGATTAAGGAAAACCCCAAGGCATTCTACAAGTATGTGAAGAGCAAGAGGATAAGACATGAGAGAATGGGACCAATCAAGTGTGTCTGTGGAAAAGTGTGTCTGGAACTGGAGGAGATAGCAGAGATACTTAATAAATACTTTGCTCCAGTGTGCACTACTGAACAGGATCTTGGTGATTGTAGGGATGACTTACAGCAGACTGGAAAGCTTGAGCATATAGACATCAAGAAAGAGGATGCGCTGGAGCTTTCGGAAAACATCCAGTTGGATAAGTCTCCAGGACAGGATGAGAGATACCGTGTGGAAAGTGAGGGAGGAGATTACTGAAAATCTGGCAATGATCTTTGCATCATCAATGGGGATGGAAGAGGTTCCGGAAGATTGGAGGGTTGCAGATGTTGTTCCCTTATTCACGAAAGGGAGTAGAGATAGCCCAGGGAATTATAGACCAGTGAGTCTTACTTGAGTGATTGGTAAGTTGGTGGAAAAGATCCTGAGAGGCAGGATTTATGAACATTTGGAGAGGCATAATATGATTAGGAATAGTCAGCATGGCTTTGTCAAAGGCAGGTTGTGCCTTATAAGCCTGATTGAGTTATTTGAGGATGTGACTAAACACATTCATGAAGGTAGAGCAGTATATGTAGTGTATATGGATTTCAGCAAGGCATTTGATAAGGTACCCCATGCAAAGCTTATTAAGAAAGTAAGGAGGCATGGGATCCAAGGGGATATTGCTTTGTGGATCCAGAATTAGCTTGTTCACAGAAGGCAAAGAGTGGTCGTAGATGGGTCATATTCTGCATGAAGGTCGGTGACCACTGGTGTGTCTTAGAGATCTGTTCTGGGACCCCTACTCTTCATGATTTTTATAAATGACCTGGATAAGGAAGTGGAGGGATGGGTTAGTTAATTTTCTGATGGCACAAAGGTTGGGGGTGTCGTGGATAGTGTGGAGGACTGTCAGAGGTTACAGCGGGACATCGATAGGATGCAAAATTGGGCTAAGAAATGGCAGATGGAGTTCAACCCAGATAAGTGTGAGCAGGTTCATTTTGGTAGGTCGAACATGATGGCAGAATAGAGTACTAATGGTAAGACTCTTGGCAGTGTGGAGGATCAGAGGGATCTTGAGGTCCAAGTCCATAGGACACTCAAAGCTGCTGTGCAGGTTGACTCTGTGGTTAAGAAGGCAAATGGTGCATTGGCCTTCATCAATTGTGGAATTGAGTTTAGGAGCCGAGAGGTAATGTTGCAGCTATATAGGACCCTGGTTAGACCCCACTTGGACTACTGTGCTCAGTTCTGGTCGCCTCACTACAGGAAGGATGTGGAAGCCATAGAAAGGGTGCAGAGGAGATTTAGAAGGATGTTGCCTGGATTGGGGAGCATGCCTTATGAGAATAGGTTGAGTGAACTCGGCCTTTTCTCTTGGAGCGACGGAGGACGAGAGGTGACCTAATAGAGGTGTACAAGATGATGACAGGCATTGTTTGTGTGGATAGACAGAGGCTTTTTCCCCAGGGCTGAAATGGCTAGCACGAGAGGGCACAGTTTTAAGGTGCTTGGAAGTAGGTACAGAGGTGATATCGGGGTTGAGACTTACGCAGAGACTGGTGAGCGCATGGAATGGGCTGCCAGCAATGGTAGTGAAGGCGAATACAATAGGGTCTTTTAGGTACATGGAGCTTAGAAGAATAGAGAGCTATGGGTAAGCTTAGGTAATTTCTAAGTACATGGTCAGCCCAACATTGTGGGCCGAAGGGCCTCTGTTTCTATGTTTCTCCCATACGTTCTTAAAGTATTTTTAAGCTGGTAATAATGGGCGGTGGCGTAGAAGCAACAGCACTGGACTTTGATGTGAATGGTCCCAGGTTCAAATCTGGCCAGCTCCGTGCGCACTTTCCATCCGTGCTGGGTTGAGAGTCGAGCTAGCAACTCGGCCTCGTAAAAAAACAGACAAAAATGCTGAAGAAACAGCAAATGCCGCCCGATGTGCCAGAAGGCGCAGAGAGGGATAGCTAATAATAAGAAAACTAAAATGTTTTGTGGCAGTCATTAATTTTAAAACAGCTTCTTGCCATCCAACATCGAATTGCTGAATGGTCCATGAACGCATGAACTTGTACCAGAGTAAGTTTTATCTCTTGCACCGTACTGCTGCTGCAAAAGAACAAATTTCATAACATATTTCAGTGATAATGATAACTGGATACAATATATCAATTTATACTGTATCCAGTTACGGATAGTGGCATGGTAGTGTAGTGGTTAGCGTAATGCTTTACTACACCAGCGATAAGCAAACCGGGTTCAATTCCCACCGCTGTCTGTAAGAACCTTTGTTCTCCATGTGACCACGTGATTTCCCTCCAGGCGCTCTGGTTTCCTCCCATATTCCAAAGATGCATGGGTTAGGATAAGTAAGCTGCAGGCATGCTATGTTGGTGCTTGAAGTATGGTGACGCTCGTGGGCTGCCCCCAGCACATCCTCGGACTATGTTGGTCATTGATGGAAAAGCTGCATTTCACTATATGTTTCGATGTGTGTGACAAATAAAGCTCATCTTTAATCGTAATTAGTATTAGAGTGATTATTGGATGGAATGAAACAATTATGGCAGGAGTATGTAAAGTGACGTGATAGGGGTTAGTACAGAAAATGGATGTTTCTGACTTAAGTCAGCATGCAAACAATCCTCGGGAACAAAACCCTTATATAAAATGGGGACTGCCTGTATTTGATATGCTGGTGATAAGACAAAGTTGCATTTATGTCCATCTGTCCTCGCAATGGGTGCAAAAGTCCCTTGACACAAAGAGAAAGGAACTGATGATTATCTTTGAGGGGGCTTGTTGTGTGAAATTTGGCAGAATTTAGACATCTATTGTATTCCGTTGACTGTCGTATTGTACAAATCCATGTCCTTTTTGTAGCCTGCTTCCTCATTTCGGTTTATTGTATTGCTCGGGTGATCTGGATCAAATGGAGGAGACAGCTGTATTTGTTTTCACACACAAAAGCCATGCTTGATAATTTAACCCTTTGAAAGCTGCTTGTTCTGCTGGGGCAGCTCACAAGCTCACGTGCTTCTGGCGCCGACATTCTATTTAGAGATACAGCACATTAATACGTCCTGTGACACGCAGCGACCTCCCTGTGACCAACTAACCCACTAACCCGTACGTCTTTGTGGGAGGAAGCTGGGGGGGGGGGGGGCCCACACTGTCACAGGGATAGCGTCCAAACTCCCTACAGTCTGTGACGGAAATTGAACCCGGGTCGCTGGTGCTGCAATAGCATTACGCTACCGTGCCGCCCAGCACATAACAAGCCCGCAACTTACTAACCATGCACTGTTCGGCGCATGCAGTACAACCTTGCTTCAGCCTGAACCTTCAGGGGGGGACGTTATGAAAGAGGTTTGCTGCTACCTTCCCTGAAGATGCTGGACCATTCTCCGTGTTCGTTGTTCGTGGATTAGTCCTGGTGGTCGTCACTGGAAACAATGGGGAGATAATCAGACTCAAGCCAGTTTCTATCCATAAAACATAGGTGCAACATTAGGCCAATCGGCCTATCAGTCTGCTGCAGTATTAATCAAGGTTGATCCATTTCCCTCTCAATCCCATTCCCTTGTCTTCTCCCCATAACCTTTTATGCCCTGATTAATCAAGAACACATCAGCCTCTGCCTTAAATACACCCAATGACCTGGCCTCCCCAGCCACCTGTGGCAATGAATTTCACAGATTCACCACTCTCTGGCTAAGAAAATCCCTCCTCATCTCTGTTCTAAGAGGATGTCCCTCTATTTTGAGGCTGCACCTTGCCCACACATGCTCTTCCTGTGGAACCTATCGCACAGCAATGATCCAAGTTCTTGAGGTAAGTTTCATAGAACATAGAATATGACAGGCCAGTACAGGCCCTTCAGCCTATGATGTTGTGCCAACCTTCTGACCTACTCCAAGATCAATCGAACCTTTCCCTCCTACTTACCCCTCCATTTTTCTATCATCAATATACCTATCTAAGAGTTTCTGATATGCAAGTTTCATGCAAGTCTTTTTGAAATCAATAGGTTTTGAATCTATTTCAAACCAGAACACTAGGCAAAGACATTTCAGTTTTCAACTCAGCTCTCCGTGGGAGAGCTGAGTGAACATATTGGAGCCTGAGTGAACATATTGGAGTAGATGTGAAGTGTAAGAAGTTAGCCGTTGGTTTTTTAGCTTCTGCTTCCACCTGGAAAGATGGAGGAGTGAGGAGTTATCAGGTTTACCTCGACAAGCAACATGGTAAGGGGGACATGAGGGGAAACTTTTTCACTCAGAGGGTCGTGAGAGTGTTGAAAACGCTGCCAGTGCAAGTGATGCATGCAAGCTTGATTTCGACACTTAATCAAAGTTTAGATAGATACATGGATGGCACAGGTATGGAGGACTATGGACCAGGTGCAGGGAGCAGGCAGTGTAAACGGTTTGGCTCAGACTAGATGGGCCAAAGGGTTTGTTTCTAGGCTGTACTTTTCTATGGCTTTATTACAGTGCCAGTGACCCAGGAATAATTCCGCCTATGTGGGCAGGAAGTCTGCTGTTTTCCCCGTGACCTCATAGGCTTCATCCGGGTTCTCCGGTTTCCTCCCACATTCCTAAGACGTATGGGTTCGTGGGTTAATTGGTCACATGGGTGTAATTGGACGATGCAGGCTTATTGGGCCTGGAGAGCCTGTTACAGTGCCATATCTCTAAATAGAAGTAAGATAGCAATAAAAGACTAAGTGAAACAAATTGTGGAGTCTAATATCGATAAGGGATTGGAATATGCAGTGCAATAGAACAGAGATGATCCATACTTCACTCTTGGTGAATCTAGTTGAAGTGAAATACTCCAGAATACTGAAGGGAGCATGATGACACTTAAGAAACTCTTAGATAGGAACATGAATGAAAGGAAAATGGAGGACTATACAAGGGGGAAGCATTAGGTTGATCTTAGAGGAGGTTAAAGTGTAGGCTCAACATCATGGGCCAAAGGGCCTGTACTGTGCTGTCATGTTCAACGTTCTATGTTCTGAACAGCACATTTCTATTTGAGGGATCCCCATATGTTCATCCTACACTGCTGCACATGCATGAGATTAATGTTGGCTGATGTAGACAGGGGGACTGATTTAATAAAATGCATGCCAGGAATCTGCAGAGCCACACTGAAGAGGTTACTTAAATCACAGGTTCTGATCCTCCATGGTATCTTAGAAATTATCTTCTCCAGTACTGAGGGGAATGCATTTGAGGAATAGCTGGGGCGCTCACCGCTGTTAAATGATGATAGAATATAGAACGTAAAACATTACAGCACAATGCTGTTCGGCCGTTCGGCCCACGATGTGCTGACTTCTTAACCTACTCTAAGTCAATCCAACCCTTCCCCTCTACATAGCCCTCCATTTTTCTATCATCCATATGCCTGCCAAAGAGTTTCATACAACAGAAAACATCACTACATCAATAACCATATTACCAAAAATTTCTTTTCTTTGTTCAGGAGTTTGTCTGAACCCATAAACATAGGTAATGTCAGGAATGGAGGCAACCTCAGCTTTTCCATCCAGAGGCCTGCATCCAGTACCTGAAGGCCATTTGGCCCTTTATGCTTACCCTGAATAGGCTCCATTGAGTAGAATATAAAAACATGGACGTAATACTTAGAATTTATAATGCATTGGTCAGACCACACTTGAAGTATTGTGAGCAATTTTGGGCCCCTTAACTAAGAAAGGATGCACTGCCATTGGAGGGGGAGTATAGAGAAGGTTCATGAACTGATCCCAGGAATGAAATGGGCAACATATGAAGAGCATTTGATGGCCCGGGCCCGTATTCACTGGAGTTGGAAGGAGGAGGAGATCTCATTGAAACCCATCGAATATTGAAAGGCCAAGATAGAGTGGACATGGAGAGGATGCTTTCTATAGTGGGGGAGTCTAGGACCTGAGGACACAGCCTCACAGTAAAAGGATGTCCCTTCAGGAGGAATTTCTTTAGTAATAGGGGTGGTAAAACTGTGGAATTTGTTGTCAGACACGGCTGTGCAGGCCAAGTCATTGGGTACGTATGAAGCAGAAGCTGATAGGTTCTTGAATAATAAGTGTGTCAAAAGATATGGGAAGAAAGCAGGAGAAGGGGGTTGAGAGGGATAATAAATCAGCCATGATGGAACAGACTCAATGGGCTGAATGGCCTAATTCTGCTGCTAATTTTTATGGTCTAATGGTCTATTTAGTAACTCTAGCTGCAGAGTCCTTGCAAGCTGGCAAAACTCTGTCAGTCTCAGTCTTGAAAGCTTCAGATATCACCCAGCATCCACAACCTTCTATGGGAGAAACTTTACAGAGCTTCCCTAATCTTTTTGGAAATTGCCAGCTGCTTTTCCTCCAAAAGGCCAACAGGTGACACATTGGTGTGCTAGCAGCCACAGTCACCCAGGTTCCATCCTGACTCCTGGTGCTGTCCGGGTGGAGTTTGCATGCTCTCCTTGCTGATCTCCCATGGGTGCTTTGTTCCATCCCACTTCCCTTAAGACACACTGATGAATTAATTGGCTCCGGTGAATTAACCCCCCCCCCCCCCCACAGTAGCTGGATAGTGAGAAAATCAGAGATGGACTATGGGAGGGGATTGGTTACAGCAAAGTAAATGGGAGAATGGGGTTGATGGGATTGCTCTGCAAGCTGCTATACTCAAGGAGCCGAATGGGCTCCTTCTACACCTTAAGGAAATGTCTATGATATTAAGCAAATGACTCCTTTATTCCTGATTCCCTGGAAGTAATAGAACATAAGAGCATTACAACACAATACAGGCCCTTAGCCCATGATGTTGTGCCCACCTTTTAACCTACTCCAAAGTCAATCCAACTCTTCCCTCCTACATAGCCTCCATTTTTCTATCACCTGCACCTCCACCAAATAAGCATTTCAGTATAATAAATCAGTGCAACAGATAATTCTTCAATCTACAGGTCTCAAGGGAAGACAAGTCAGGTTAGTGAAATGTTTCTTCAGGGTTTAGCTTGGTGATCTGCATCAACTACGCCAGCACTCTGATCTGACCGTTCTCACTGCTCGCTCTTTCCGTTGTAGTCTTAACAAAATTTTCTTCCCTGGCATTGTGGTCTGAAGCTGATACTTGCTGACCATGCATTGCTCCTTTGATCCCTTCTCCAACCTAAAACCCTTTCCCACTCATTGCAAGGTTCTGTACTGTGCAAAAGTTCTAGTTACATATCTATATAGTTAGGGTGCCTAAGACTTTTGCACAGAACTGTATTGGTCAATGGGAAGTGGAGAGTGAGTTTGTAAATCTGGGTGGGAGCAAATGATGTTGGGAATGGCGAGGGTGGAGCCCTGTGGGAGGGATGTGGGACAGGTGTCAGAGAAGGAGTACCGGGGGCATGAGTGCAGGCACCCAGTCCCACGACACCAACAAGGACAGTTGATTCCAAACAATTGGTTTATTGATCATTACAGAATGTCTCTCTGGTGCTTTTGCTCCCTCCACTCTCCTTTCCCCTTTCCCCAGCCATGATTCCCCTCTTGCTACCCCTTTTCCACTCAGTCCACAATAGGGACCCATATCAGAATCAGGTTTATCATCACTCAGATGTCATGAAATCTGTTCTTTTTTTGTGGCAGCAAAAGATTACTACAGTATTGTGCAAAAGTCTTAGGCACCCTATACATAAAACTTATGCACTGTATGTTTTCTTTTAAATTCACCTGCAGTGGAAAGTGTCACAAAAATCATCTGTGGCATCATGACTGCATTAGAGTTATCTCTGTACTAAACCCTACACTGCAAAATAAAAGAGCAGCACACACAAAATGCTGGAGGAACTCGGCAGGTCAGACAACATCAATGGGGAGGAATAAACGGTCAACATTTTGGGCTGAGACCCTCCATCATGAGTCTTCCCATAATCCTGCCTGACCTGCTGACTTCCTCCAGCATTTTGTGTGTGTTGCTCTGGATTTCCAGCATCTGCAGATTCTGTGTTGTTTTAATGACTGCAGAATAAAATACAAGCCACAAGTAAGGTGAGAACCCCACCAGCGTGGAGTTGTGCCTCGTATTTGATAACGTGCTATGAAAGGCGTGCATTGTGTCATGTTTTGAGCTTTTGTTGCTCATTTTCCTCTGCTTGTGGTGTTCAATACAGCAGCCAGAACTGGGAAGGTTGATGGGTGAAGAGGAACTGTGGAGGGAAGCAGAGTGCTGGAGTGGGAGAGAGGAGCCCCATGGTAGAACCACCCAATGGAGTCCATTTATTGGTTTGGACTCAGAGGGCTCCATGGGGAGCAGGATCTGAGACAACAGACAACAGCTGCTTGATTTGCGTGGAGATTGACCTTCACCTGAACCTCATTCCTACTTCTGCTCCATTGCCAACAACATTTTCATTTTTTGCAATCTGACCTGACTCTCTGCCAGTCAGTCTCAAATTTCTTTAGGATACAAGAGGCTATTCACCTCTTCTGGCAATTCTGTCAATCCAGCTCCCCCTGCTAACTTCCTTGCAGCCTGTTCTCTCCCACTCACACCAACCGTTTATAAGATTCCATGCAGCCCGTGTTTGGGATGTGAGTAGAAACTGGAGAACGTAGAGGAAACCCGTGTGGTGTTTGGTACAGAGCCCATGGCCAGGAATGTTGATGGTTGGGTGGAAAGGGGTGGTGGAGGGAAACAGAGTGACAGGCAAGGGGTGGGAAGGGAGTGGAACGGGGTGGGACAATCAATTGGAGCACGCTCCAGACACAGTAGCGTCAAAGGTCAGAGCTGTAAGGTACCAGCAATACTATTCTCACCTGGTTCCACTGATTTCACATGCATTGATGAATCACCATCACCCTCCTCATCCTCACTTTTAAAAGCTTTGCCCTTGTCCTGACCTCGTGCAATAATTACTTCCACCACACATTCTTTCAGCCACACAGCCTCGCCCACTGTTCTCATTTCCCCCTCATCCTCTGTGAGGGACATCCTTTACGTCTAACACCCGTACCCTCTGGAGCTCTCCCAAAAATCCTCCACCATAACTCCCCTCTTTTACTTTACTGCCGCCTTCCTCCTCCTTTCCAAAAACCAAGTGAAATAATTAAAGCAACACACACAAAACGCTGGAGGAACTCAGCAGGTCAGGCAGCATCCATGGAAATTAATAAACAGTTGACATTTTGAGCCAAGATCCTTCTTCAAGACTCAAGAAAATTAAATCTTTCCATAGGCTCAAACCCTTGTTCATACCATCTAAGTTCTAAACTGCACTATCATGACTATGCTAAGAATTCCTCAGCAATACCACAGAAACCGCCTCTGGATGAGTGAAGTAAGACTGGTAGGCCACTGCCAACTTAACATTTTATTTCCTCTCATTAAGCCCTTTCCATGGTGGTTTTTAAAAGATGGGATTGGTTAAGTGCCTAGACCATGCGATATATCAAGTGACTTGTGTTATTCTTAGTTTGCAATTCAAATCTATGGAAATTAATTAATAATTAAAATATATGCTAAATAATTTCAGTTAATGCCTTGCTTGAAACTTGCCCTCTCCTGAGGCCTTACTCATATAATTTATACTGTTTCATATTTGCTTTCTACTTCCAAGCACATGGGACACGCTTTCATCGTGCTCAATGGGACTATGAAAGGTTTGGTTTCTCAGCCTATGTTCAGAGATGAGACTGCCTCATCTGCTTTATATACTGTGAGAGAGGAAGCACAGAATGAAAGTACGTCTCAGGAATGTAATTTCCATGTTTCTGTTAATAACTGTGACATGGCAGTAACAATCCAAATTTCAGGAAGTCCTAATGTAAAGAGGCAAACTATTTTATAAATGGGACTACAGTTCAGAAATCCGAGGTGCAAAGAGACTTGGGTGGGAGGGGGGTTTCCAGTGCAGGATTCCGTGAAGGAGAACTTGCAGGTTGAGTTGGGAGCGAGGAAAGCAAATGCAATGTTGCATCTATTTCAAGAGGAATAGGATATAAAAGCAGTAATGTTATGCCGAGGCTTTAAAAGACATTGGTTTTAGTCCCCCATGTTTGAGAAAGGATATGCTGGCTTTGGAGGGGGGGGGGGGGGTCCAGAGGAGATTGATGGGAGTGATCTCATGAATGAAAGGGTTAACATATGAGGACATTGGCTGATGGTGTAGTGGCATCAACACCAGACTTCGAGGCGAGTGGACCCAGGTTCCAGTCCGGCTGACCCCTTGCACGCTTTTCATCCGTGGCGGGTTGAGCGTCACTCGGCCCCGTTTAAAATAAAAAGACAAATAGTAAAGAAACAGCAAAAGTTACCGCCTGATGCAGCACGAGGTGCGGAGAGGAGCAACAACATAGGAGCATTTGATGACACTGGACAATTACTCACTGGAGTTTAGAAGAATGAGGGGGATCTCATTTGAAACCTATTGAATAGTGAAAGGACTAAGTAGAGTGAATATGGAAAGGATGTTTCCTATAATGAGGGAGTCTAGTTCCTGAGGACACACCCTCTGAATAGAAGAGCGTTTCTTTACAACAGATAGGAGGAGGAATTAACTTAGCCAGAGAGTGGTGAATCTGTAGAATTCATTCTCACAGACGGCTGTGGAAGCCAAATCATTGGGTATATTTAAAGTGGGGGTTGATAGGTTCTTCATTAGTAAGAGCGTTAATGGTTTTCGAGAGAAGGCAGGAGGATGGCATCGAGGAGGATGATAAATCAGCCATGATTGATTAGAAGGGTTGAGAGGCCTAATTCTGCTGCATGGCTTATGGTTTTATGGCTAGTGATTTTGCAACAGTGTTTGATTTCTTCAGGAAGGGGCTAATATATTTTGCAGATATACCCTGTGATATTGAAGAGTTTCTTAAATGTCCCTGATATAATTGCCTCTACTGCCACCCTGGCAGGGCGTTCCACACACTCACCACTCTGCATTACCTCCCAATCCATCCGCGGATGAGTTTGTAGCTCCCACATTGATATTGTCAGCGGTCTGGGAACTTACAAAGTTCAACGTAAATTTATTGTCAAAGTATGTACATGTCACCTTATACAACCCTGAGACTCATTTCCTTGCAGACATTCACAGCAGATGCAGAGAAATACAATAGAATCAGTGAAAAAGTATACACAAAGAGTGGCAAGCAAGCAATGTGCAAAAGGACATAAACTATGCAAATACAAATAAAAGAACACATATAATAACAATGATAAATAAGCAAATAAGTAATACTGAACGGGTAGATGGAGCTCGTCAGCCTGGGAAGGCAGTCCATCTGAGAGAGGGAAAACTCTGATTTCAAACCTCCGCTACCTTGCGGCCATACCCACTCATGGGAGAGGCTTCGGGAGTAAACCCTGAGGACAAATCTGGAGCTGGAGTCCCTAAGGCAGTCCGACGTTGTCTTCAACCTCACTCTGGCAACTCCTGCGACGACACCGGTGCCAAGCTGTATTGGCCCTTGCTCTTCCCTTGGACAACATCGGTGGCGTGGAGAGGGGAGACTTGCTGCATGGGCAACAGCCGGTCTCCCATACAACCCTGCCCAGGCCTGCGTCCTGGAGACCATTCCAGGCGCAGATCCATGGTCTCGCGAGACTAACGGATGCCACCAAATAATACTGAGAACATGAGTTGTAGAGTCCATAGGTTGTGTTCGGTGATCAGTTCAGTGTTGAGGTGAGTGAAGTCATCCACGCTGGTTCAGGAGGCTGATGGTTGAAGGATAATAACCGTTCCTGAACCTGGTGGTGTGGGACCCGAGGCTCCTCTACCTCCTGGCCGATGGCAGCAGTGAGAAAGGACCGTGGCCTGGATGGAGGGAGTTGCCGATGATGGACGCTGCTTTCCTGTGGCAGTGCTCCTTGAGGATGTGGGAAGGGTTTTTCCAGTGATGGACTGGTCTGCACCCACTACTCTTAGTACAGAACTGGAGTGGAAGGAAGTCATCCTTGATCCTGAGGGGACGACCCAAAAATGGATTCCTGCAGATCATGTTCTGACTGCTTTTATACTGACACTTTTCCATGATAAGATTGGAACCGACCTGAACAGCCATACAGAAGCTGCAGTACTGAATCACGTCGTACAGGTTAGACATATCCACCAGGACACAATTCTACCAGGGAGTTCTTGACCTCTGAAGCCTTTACTCCTCACGGGGAGAAATAACTGGGAGTCCTAAAGAACCTATCAGATCACCTCAGAGTGAGTTGCAGCTGATAAAGTAATTCAGATTAAGATTCCAATTTATTTATCACATCTACAGTACTGTGCAAAGGTCTTAGACACATATATATAGCTAGGGTGTCCAAGATTTTGGCACAGTACTGTATAAATTTATGTATTGCACTGTACAGCTGCTGAAAAAAAAGAACAAATTTCATGACATATGTAACCTTTCATGCCATGACTTATCAAGAATCTATCAAACTCCACCTTAAATACACCCAGTGACCAGGCCTCCAGAGCTGTCAGTGACAATGAATTCCACCGATTCATCACCCTCTGGCTAAGAGAAATTCCTCCTTATCTCCATTCTAAATAGATGCCCCTCTATTCTGAGGCTGTGCCCTCTGGTCCTAGACTCTCCAATTATAGGAAGCATCCTTTGCACATTCAGGCAACCTAGACCTGTTAGAGCACCAGTATCAATTTGGTTACGTTCAACTAAAATCAGCTATCTAAGATCTGCTGGCAGTCAACAGAATAATTCAAATGTTTAAATTAAAGTTTAAATGGTTCAGCATGGATCAGATGGGCCAAGGGACATTTTTCTGTGTTGTATTTCTCTATGGCTCAATTTACATTTATGACAGTATAAACACTCAGCCTAAAATTTAAAATGGCGAATCAAAAAAATACTTCCTCATATTGCTGGGTGTAATTCCATTTCACTATTAAATACTATTATCATCAGTAATTCACTGGATTTGCCTTCTTCATGAATTCCTTTCCATTCCCCCAGTTCCTCTATGTCTGGTACATCTGCTCTAATATACTATACATATACACACTGTGCCCACTTTATTACAGTCGCTTGTTCACCTAATCATCAATGCAAATATCTAATCAGCCCTAGGAATGAACTGCTTACTTTTTGCTTCATATGTCCCAGTCTGCATGCTGTATATTGGTCCCCACAGCCTACCAATTGCAGCTGACAAGCATATACTGTCATGATGATTTTTTGTTTTTTTTCCCACTATTCTTTGTAAACTCTACAGACTGTTGTGCATGAAAATCCTAAGAGATCAGCGGTTTCTGAGATACTCAAACCACCCCATCTGGCACCAACAATCATTCCACAGTCAAAATCACTGAGATCACATTTCTTCCCCATCCTGATGTCTGGTCTGAACAGCAACTGAACCTCTTGACCATGTCGGCATGCTTTTATGCATTGAGTTGCTGCCACACGATTGGTTGATTAGATATTTGCATTAATGTGCAGGCGTACAGATGTACCTAATAAAGTGGCCACAAACTGTATACCATTTGTGACGAAATGGCTTCTTTCTCCATGCGGCTGAGTCTGTTCCAGCATCTTTTGCTTTTATTTCTGGCCTCTCCTAGATGACCAGGTTGAGTAACAACCGGTCAATGAAGGGCTCCAGGATGCTGACGATGGAGCAGATAACACCATCTGCCCAGCCTCATTGACTCCTACACCAGCATTCTGTGCTTAGCCCTCTAACCATATGACTGATTGTTCAAAATTGAGTTAATTTTCACTCATTTTCTGCATGTCCATTCATTGCTGACCCTTGAATTGCCTGCTTGAACCACCACAGTACTCTTAAAGAAAGTACTCCGCAGCCGGGGAGTAAGTTCTGGGAATTATCTCCAGCAATGCTGATGCAAAGATGATTGACTTCCAAATGGAAATGGTGTGCTTTTTAAAATTGCTCTCGGCGGGCACTTCATTAGGTACGGGAGGTACCTCATAAAGTGGCCACTGAGTGAATGTTTGCAGTCTTCTGCTGCTGTAGCCCATCTGTTTAAAGGCTCAATATGTTGTGTGTTCAGAGATGCTCTTCTGCACGCCATTGTTCTAACGTGGTTATTTGAGTTACTGTCGCCTTCCTGTCAGCTTGATCCACTCTGACCTCTCTCATTAACAAGGCGTTTTCGCCCTCAGAACCGCTACTCACTGGATGCTTTTGCACCACGACGAAAGTACTCCGACATTTGGGGAGTAACGCAACGCTACTGAACGTCAAGGATTAGGCAGTTTGATTCTCCTTTGCTGGAGGTAATCACTTCTAGAGCAGAGAACAGTACAGCACGGAGATTCAGGGCTCAAGTTTATTTATCAAGCGTACATCGAAGCACACAGTGAGATGTCTTGTTTGTGTTGACACCCAACACACCCAAGGGTGTGCTGGAGGCAGCCTGCAAGAGTTGCCTCGCATTTTAGCAGCAACATAGCATACCCACAATGCTCGGCAGAACAAGGCAGAAGACAACAAGCAACGAAACAGCAACGGCAAAACAAGACCCTGTTCCTCCCTCTCACCCGTGCACGTGCACATTTCTCTAAACCCGGTTCTTCAGTCTCCAGCCTTCAGCAGACCGGGATTCGGATGCCGACACGCAGACACCGGGCCTTCAGCTACCCCAGCGGCCTTGCAGAGATTCGTGGACCCAGGGTACAGATTCTTCAGCCCACGATGTTGTGCAGACCTTTTAACCTACTCTAAAATCAACCTAACCCTTCCTTCCCGCATACCCCTCCATTTTCTTTCATCCACATGCCTATCTAAGAGTCTCTAATGTCCCTAATGTATCTGCCTCTGGGATACACCCCTGGGAGTGTCTTCCATACTCCCACCACTCTCTGTCTGAAAAAACTTCTGACATCCCCTCTATACTTGCCCCCAAACACCTTAAATTTATGCCCCCTCTTATGAGCCTTTACCACCTTAGGAAAAGGTGTCTGCTGTCCGCTGTATCAATGCCTCTTATGCACCTCTCTCAAGTCACCTCTCATCCTCCTCCTCGCCAGAGGAAAGCCCTAGCCCGCTGAAACTCTCTTCGTAAGACATGCTGTCTAATCCAGGCAGCGCCATGGTAATTTTGTGGCACAGATGTCACCTATCCGTTCATGCCTAGGTACTGTGTAAGGCTTGCTGCATTCTGGCACCAAGAGTTGCAAATAGAGTTGAATATTGAACGATTTTCAGCAATGGTTCTAATCTTGTGATTGAAGGAAAGTCATTAATGATACAGCTGAAGATTGTTTGTCTGAGGACACTACTCTGGCAAACTGCTAGACATTAGATGCTGGATATCTAGAGAAACACACACAAAATATAGGAGGAACTCAGGAGGTCAGCCAGCATCTATGGAGAGGAATAAAGATTTGCTGTTTTGACATCTTGATGCCTGTCAAGTCCTGATGAAGTTAGAAACCAACTCTCTATTCCTCTTCATAAGTGCTGCCTGACCTGCTGAGTTCTTCCAGCACTCTGTGTGTGTTACCCAGGAAACGTGTGTACTGTTATCCTGGTGTAAGAATGTTTGGCCTCTAACAATCACCACCATCTTTCGCTGTGTGAGGTATGATTCCAGGTATTGGTGCCATACTCTCCCATGATGCCATATTTGGCCAAAGGTTCACACTCTCCCTTCACCTCTGGAGTTCGGTTCTTGGCTCCCTGTTTGGGCAAAGGCTGTTAATGAAATCTGGATCCAGTAGTATAGTGAAACCCAAACTGGTCACTGGTGAGCAGATCGCTGGGAACTAAGTGCCACATGATAGTACTATCAATGACATCATTTCACTGATGATGGAGAGTAGATTGAATCAGTGGCAATTAACCCGATTAGTTTTGAACTGCTCATTATGAACCGGATGTAGCTGGGAAATTATCCACATTGTTGAATGGATATCAATACTGTACTGACATGGGTTCAGTTCCGCCGTTGTCTGTAATAATTTTTTACGTCATCCCCTGACCACGTGGGTTTTCTGTGGGTGCTCTGGTTTCATCTACATTCCAAAGAGGTACGGGTTAGTGAGATAATTGGTAACATGGGTGTAACTGGACGGTGCGGACTCATTGGATGTGAAAAGCTTGTTACTGTTTTGTGTCTCTAAATAAATAAATATATACAGATGACATTTTCCCTTTCTGGAGATGAATAGGAACACTGTGAAAGAAAAATGATTGGCCATTTGAGACAAGTGAAAAGGAGCTTCTTCATCTGGAGAGCAGAAAATGCCTGAAATTCTTTAAACATGAAGGAATAATTTGAAGTAAAGATTAACTTATTTTTGGATTTTGATGGATATGAGACTGGTTCTGGGAAGTGGTGATTAAGTGAAAGGTTCTACTGAATGGCAGAAAGGCTTAATCCTTCCAAGGGCAAAATCCTAAAGTTGAGCTTGTAAGCGTGCAGTAAAGTTGAGGGATCAGGTTACAAGGAGAGATTGCACATGCAGGGACTTTACTCCTTTGAGAAAAGGAGACCGAGGGGTGACCTTAAATCAAAGACCAAGGAACTGATTATTAACTTCAGGAGGAGGAAATCGCAGGAGTCCTCATTGGGGGATCAAAGGTGGAGAGGGTCAGCAACTTTAAATTCCTCAGTGTTGTCATTTCAGGGGACCCGTCCTGGGCCCAGCACGTAAGTCCAATTACCAAGAAAACACAGCAGTGTCTCGACTTAGAAGATTGTGAAGATTTGGCATGACATCTAAAACTTAGACACACTTATATAGATGTGCAGTGGAGAGTATGTTGACTGGTTGCATCATAGCCTGGTAATGGAAACATCAATGTCCAAGTGGATATGGCCCCATCCATCACAGGTAAAGCCCTTCCCACTACTGAGCACACCTATATGGAGCACTGTTGCAGGAAAGAAGCCTCCATCAGGTACACACAGACTTCTCCCTCAGGTTTGGGGAATAAAGAATTGTAGGGCATAGGTTTAAGGTGAAGGATAAGATTAAATAGGCAACCTTCTCACTTGGAGAGTAAATTGAGCAGGCTACCAGAGGAGGTGGTTGAGGCAGGTACAGTAACAACATTTAAGAGACATTTAGACAGGTAAATTGATAGGAAAGGTTTAGAGCAGGGGTTCCCAACCTTTTTTATGTCATAGACCAATTCAATGGACCCCAGATTGGGAAACCCTCATTAAAAGGGATGTGAGTCTAGATTAGATGGGCCGGCATGGATGAATTAGTGACTGTGATTCTATGTAGGATAGAGTTTTCTGATTTTCTTAATTGCATGGGCAGATTCTGGCTGGAGGACACGAAGTGTGTGAAGCTAACGTCTGCATGGCTGTAATGTCTCTATGGGTTAGGTTTATGTAATGCATTTACTTATCAGAAAGGCTCTCTCCTGCGGCTTTTTATTTACCACCAGTTTAAAGGCATTGCCACTATGCGGCCACAAGAGAACATTTTATTCCCATTGAGAAGCAGAAGTTCTGAAGTCGTACCCACATTCCTCTCTGACTTCCAGTGTTTTATTTAGACTTACTTACTGTCATCTAGGGCAGCAATGAAGGTCCTCCATCTCGGGCAGTGTTCAGGGCTTCCTTCATCATGTCAGTAGCTTCCTCTCAGTTTTCTCTAATGTCAGTCATGCAAGTCCTGGGCAGAGACTCAGAAATACCGTCGCACTCAGATATAGAAGGATTCTTTGTTGATGTTCCCATAACAGTTTTGTCCTACCAGTCAGGGTTGTTAGCCCTCAGCTGAGCCCCCGAAGCTGGAGGACTGGTGGACCACTTTTAGTTTGGCCTCTACCCTTTGACCTGCTTGGCATGGGTGACCCCAACCAAAGCATAAAATTCTGACTCCAGCCAACATAGATTTCTGGGTCATTGAGGCATGCAAGCCTCCAACCCACAACAAGGTTCTGGTCCTCTTAGAGGTTTGTTGGGCACAATTAATCCCCAGACCTTTCCAGCGATTGTGTTGTATGTGCATTGGATGAGGAATTTGTTCAATATTTTATCTTGTTTTTTTTTATTTATTAAGGTTTATGGATTTGTGTTGTATCTAGATAAGATTCCATACCTTGAATGACTTTAGATTTATTATATCGAAGTACCAAAATGTAGTTCCTCCTGAGATTCTAGGATGGACAATTCACATTTCCTGAACTTTATTCCAGTTATGAAAACAACTGGAATAAGGGAGGTTTTGGTTTATTGGTAACACCCCAATCCAAAACTGGTTTAGCATTGGTGTTTTTTTTTTGACGGAGCTGCCCCAGTTTTGCTGAGCAGTTTATAGTACCTTGTCAGGCTGTAGCAATTAAGAAAACTGAAGCCCATAAGACATGGGGGAAGAACTAGGCCACTCAGCCCATCAAGTCTGCTCTGCCATTCAGTCATGGCTGATTTATTATCCTTCTCAACCCCATTCTCCTGCTTTCTCCCTATAACCTTAGAGACTCCAGCTCCAGATTTGTCCTCGGGGTTTACTCCCGAATCCTTCCCAATGTGTAGGTATAGCCGCAAGGCAGTGTGGAGGTTTGAGACTGGAATTTTCCTTCACCTAGATGAGCTACCGACTATGGCTGATGAGCCCCATCTGCCCAAAGTGACTGGTTTTAAGTGCCGGTAACCCATCTTTGCTATTTCTCCTGTCAGTAGAAATGGTTCCATCGGGGTTAGTAGCTAAGCGACAGGTGAAGGCCAGGAGCTGGATAGTTGTCAGAGGCTATTGGGAGCATTTAATAGATAGTGGGAGCTTATCCCTACTAGCTCCCCCAGCTATGACAACCTTAAGGACACCCTCCGGGCCTACTACTTACCGATATGTTAGGGTCAATTTGCAGGGGCCAGTTATCCTAGCAACCTGTATATTTGTTGGATGTATGAGGAAACCGGAGCACCCAGTGGAAGCCAGGCAGACACAGGGAGAACATGCAAACTCCACAAAGACAGCACCAGAGGTCAGGGTCGAATCAGGGTCTCTGATGTTGTAAGGCAATGGGTCTGCTTGATTCACCACAGTGCCACTCACTCCCCGCTTCATCAGTGAGGAAATAAGAGTATTGGTTGTAGGGGCTTTTACCAGAGGTGTAATCTTCTGGCTGGTGACGCAAATGCTGTGTGTGAATACAGGAGCCTACTTGAAACCAGGTCAATGGCTCTTTGCATACGTGCAATGTATTTTCTTCTCTGTAATCACAGTGTTATTTCAAGAATGCAAGCTCAAACAATGGAGAACAAGACAAGTGAACAGGTGGAAGGAGAGCGAGCCAGAAATCACTTTGGCAGAGCCAGGTTTCTTCCATTCTTCCCAGCGTACTTCGAAAGAAAAGTCTGGCTGCTATGAAAGTGTCCCTTAGAGAGATAGTAACACAAAATAAGATCTTCCAAAGTAAATGCTGACTGAAATAGACACGCACAAATTGCTGGAAGGACTCAACAGGTCAGGCGGCAGCTATGGGACTGAATAAGCAGTTGATGTTTTGGGCAGAGACCCTTCTTCAGGACTGGAAAGGAATGGGGAAGGTGACACAATAAAAAGGTGGGGGGGGAGGGGAAGGAGGATAGCTAGAAGGTGATGGGTGAAGCCAGGTGGGTGGGAAAGGTGAAAGGCTGGGGAGGAAGGAATCTGATAGGAGAGGAGAGGGGACTATAGGAGAAAGGGAAGAAAGGAGGGGACCCGGGGAAAGTGATAGGCAGGTGAGAAGATGTAAGAGGCCAAAGTGAGGAATAGAAGAAGAGGGGAGAGAGAGGAAATTTTTTTTCACTGAAAGGAGAATAAAAGGACCACAACGTCAGGTTGGAGGCTACCCAGACGGAATATAAGGTGTTGCTCTTCCACCCCGAGGATGGTCTCATCGTGGCACAAAAAGAGGCCTTGGACTGACATGTCAGAGTGGGAATGGCAATCGGAATTAAGCGTTTGACCACTGGGAAGTTTCACTTTTGACGGATAGAGTGGAGGTGCTCGAGGAAGCGGTCCCCCAATTTACAACAGGTCTCACCAATGTAGAGAAGCCCACATCGGGAGCACCGGACACAATAGAGAGCCCCAGCATATTTGGAGGTGAGGTGTTGCCTCACCTGGAAGGACAGTTTGGGGTTAAGATATTGCATTAGCAGTCATGATTTTAAATAACACTATAGGCATTTAAAAACTTGAGTTCAGTAATCCAAGGGAACTGTTTTAGGTGTCAGTTTGAGATTATTTCAAATATTTTGTTCTACTTTACATGTGTATGGGAAATGACATTAAACAATCTTGAGTTGGCTCCATGCTTTTGAATCTATAGGATGTTTGGGAAAGGGGAAGTGATTTGTTTGTTACTTGTTCATCAGATGTGGTCTGAGGCATCATTTAATTGTCTATGCCTAACACCCCTGAGAAGATGGTGGTGAGTTGCCTTCTTGAACTCCTGCAGTCCTCGAGGTCTGATGAAGATAACGATTAGCTTTATCTGTGACACGCACATCGAAACATATAGTGAAATGCGTTGTTTACGCTGGGGGAGGGCAGCCCGCAAATGTTACCACACTCTTAGTACCAAAGTAGTACTCCCACAACTCACTAACCCTAACGGTACATCTTTGAAATGTGGGAGGAAACCAGAGTACCTGGAAGAAACCCTTGTGGTCACGGGGAGAACGTACAAACTTCTTACAGACGGCAGCAGGAATTGAACTCCGGTCCTTATAGATAGAGCTGTAATATCATTACGCTAACCACTACACTAGTATGAAATTCCATGGCTTTGACCCATTAACTGTAAAGAAACAGAGATACATTTCCTGTTTGGATATGACCACAGTCCCATCGGGAAGGATTAATTCAGATGCCACTATGAGGTATTAGTTTCTTGAAATCCACCCACCAACTCAGGAAGTAGAAGACAATTGATGTAGTATGATGCTTCCTAAAAACAAATTGAAATAGGTAAGTTTACTTAACGGGCAAGGTAGTGTAGTGGCTCGTGAATTGACATTGTAGTGCCAGTGACCGCTGCTGTCTGTGAGGAATTTGTATGTTCTTCTGGTGACCACATGGTTTCTCCAGGTGCTTCGAAGTTCAAAGTAAATTTTATTATCAAGGTACATATATGTCACCATATTATCAATAAATTCCAAAGACATACAGGTTAGTAGGTGTAATGGGACAGTGGGGGTTACATTGGCCAAGAGGGGCTTGTATTGTACTGTGTCTCTAAATAAAACAAAATCAACATACACTCTTCAGTCAATCCAAGTGATACAATTTCTATTTTACTGTTTGACTGTACACAGTAAATTATTTTTGTGGACCAGTAGTTCAGTTCTCTCATTCATAACCTCTGACCTCTTTTTGCCTCCACATACAGTTAAATCCCAATGAAATAAATCCAGACAGACTGAAGAGGGTTGAATCAAATCGAAAGTCAAGAGGCTTCAACAAGGAACCCAGCACGGCTGATTATTACAAGGCCCTTGGAAACAGTGCACAGCAAAGCTCTCAAATGGCACCTAATGAGGAGGTGAGTTTCAGCCATTGCAGTAATGACTCTGGCAACCTTTTACATTACTGCCAGACTCAGGAAATCAAACTGATTTAGTGCTGGAAAACAATATAGTCTACTGAAGCAATAACTCTTAAATGAACAATGGTGTCTTGGTTCAACAACATATCAAAGTCAAATCATCAGATAAAAACAAGTTAACAAAAGGTATTTGGTAAATTACATACACCAATTATAACATAAGACATAGGAACAGCATTAGGCCATTCAGCCCATTGCCATTCCATCATGGCTGATTTACTATCTCTCTCAACCCCTTTCTCCTTCCTTCTCTCCGAACCTTTGACACCCTTAATAATCAAGAGCCTATCGACCTCCACTCTAAATATTTGCTTAATAAGATTCAGCGCGAATAGGCACTGCCACCCAGCAATCCATGGAATTAATCTTATCCTAATCATGGAGCAATTTTTAATGTCTACTTAACCTGCTAACCAGTATGCCTTTAGACTATGGGAGGAAACCGGAACACCCGGAAGAAACCCACATGGTCACAGGGAGAATGTACAAACTGCTTAATGGCAGAGGTGGGAATTGAACCCCGGTCGCCCGTACTGTAAAGCGTTGTACTAACCACTAGGTTACCATGCCACCCCTTACCCAGTGACTTGGCCTACATAGACATCTGTGACAATGAACTCCACAGATTCACCACCCTCTGGCTAAAGAAATTCCTCCTCATCACTGTTCAGAGAGCTATGCCCTCTGGCCCTAGACTCCCACACTATAGGAAACATCCACTCTGCAACCACTGTATAGCCCTTTCAATATTCGAAAGGATTTTCCCATCATTCTTTTAAAGAAAATTAGAAAATAAAATATACAGAAAATACAGTACTCAGCAGGTCAGGCAGCTTCTGTGGAAAGGGAAACAGGTCAGAGAAGCATTGCCCTTCCATTACCTTCCCATGTATATATGATAAATAAATAAATCTTTATCCTTTACATTCCTCACACCCTCTCTTAAAACATTTCACTTTTCCAATATTTATGGAGGGTTCAATCCTTGCCACTGCCTGTAAGGAGTCTGTATGTTCTCCCTGTGACCGTGTGGGTTTCCTCTGGGTGCTCTGGTCTCCTCCTACAGCCCAAAGATGTACTGGTTGGTAGGTTAATTGGTCATTGTAAATTGTCCCGGGATTAGGCTGGGATTAAATCGGAGATAGTGGGCCTGTGAGGCTTGAAGGGCTGGCGGGGAGGGGGGAAGGGTTGGAGGGTTTGCCTGTTAGGTGCTGCGTCTCAATAAATAAATAAATATAATGTCTTGTAAGGTGAAGAGATGCCAGAGTTTACAGAAGGACCTGGTAAATGAGGGAGGCCTGTGGAACATAGGTGAGAGCTGTTACAGCAAAGAGAAACTAGATTCAGATTTATTTATCATGTGTACATGGGAAGGGTATGGAGGACTATGGTTCAGGTGCAGCTCGATGGGACCAGGCGGATTAACAGTTTGGCATGAACTAGATGGGCCGACGGCTCGGTTTCTGGGTTGTGGTGTTCTATGATTCTCTGAACATACAGTGAAATGCATCATTTGCATTAACAACCAACACTCCCAAGAACGTCACCGCACATTCTGGCACCAAAACAGCATTGCTACGATGTTCAGCAGAACAGCACAAACAGCAACAACAGCCCACCTAGTCACCTCCACAGCTTCCCTGGGCTGAGAATTCCACTGATCCACTACTCTCTGAGGGGAAAATAGCAGTTCTCCTCATCTCCATCCTAAATCTACTCCCTAGAATCTTGAAGCTTTGGCTCTTTGATCTCTTGGGTGGAGGGGTTCAGTCGATTGCCAGGTCCAGCGTGACCAGCTGGATTCAGCAGAAAGCCCAGAGAGAGAAACATCTGCCCTACTTGAGGAACCAGTGGACCTCTGGGTCCGGGTCCAGGGTCTGCCTGCCACCTGCCTCCCTCAAGCTTGACTGTGCACGTTTAGTAACTTTGAAACAAGCAATTATATCACGAGATTGTCACCAATGTAGACGCAGAGTCTAAAATTTCAGGCCACAATCAGTTTGGAGGCTTTGGACATTCGTGTTCAGTCTTGAAATGTTGTGGTTTCAAAACTGAAAGGCCTCAGCTCCATGCACATCTACCATCCTTTTAATGGATCACTGAGGCTGGTAACTTCAGCAAGACGAATTTCTTCCACAATTGTGTTGTTAATCAAGACCATTGGTATCAGGTTTATTATCATTGGCATATGTTGTGAAATTTGGTGCTGTGCAGCAACAGTGCAGTGCAATACATAAAAAAACTATAAATTCCAATAAGAAATATATATTTAAAAGATTAAATTAAATAAGTAGTGAGGTAGTGTTCATGGATTGGTTTATTGTCTGATGGTAGAGGAGAAGTTAGGAGATTGGTGCTGAGACGGAAAATGATAAAATGGTGGTGTAGACTCAATGAGTCAAATAGCCTAATTCTGCTCCTATATCTTGTGGTCTTAGGGTCTAGGCTGTTGATTGTGTGTCTTAAGACTCCTGTACCTTCACTCTGATGGTAGAAATAAGAAGAGGGCATGTCCTGGGTGATGGGGGTCCTTAATGGTGGATGCTGCCTTTTTAAGGCATCACCTTTTGAAGATGTCCTCGATGTTGGGGAGGCTAGTGCCTGTGATAGAGCTCTGCAGATGGTAATGCGACCAGTTAGAATGCTGTCCATGATACATCCATAGAAAAAAGTTAGAGTCTTTGGTGACATACCGAATCTTCTAATGGAATATAGCCACTGACATGCCTTCTTCATTGTCGCTCCTTGCCACACCTTGTGGTGAATTGGGCGGCAACTTTTCCATTTATTTAGTTGCTAGCTCAACGCTCAACCCATCATGGATGGTAAGTGTGCAAGGAGCTGGCCGTGTTTGAACCCGGGACTCCGGTCTGGATGTAACTACACCACTGGCTGGCTAACATGCCTTCTTTGCATCAATATGTACACTGGCTCAAGAAGACATCAAGAGATACCAAGGCAAGATTCAACCTGGAAATTTCCAACAGTGTAGCTAAGATTTTCAGTAGTTCTCCGACTCTTAGAAGCAGTTTTCTTGCTAAGTTACCCATTACCATCTTGAAGACTGTTGCCATTTGATAAGTAGTGACTCAGCTCTTCAGGGGAGTTAACAGCCAACCACATGGGTATGGGCCTGCTGGCCTGACATGGTAAGAATGGCTCGGTCCCCTTCGCTGAAGAGAAGAAGAGCATCATTTGGGTTTGTCCAACAATCTGACAACAGCCATTCTTGCTGCTACTTGAGGCTATGAACAGGACTGTAAGACTGCAGTGAATTATTTCAGATTGCTTTATAAAAAATACAATCTTTACCCACGGTAGTGTAGTGGCCAGTGAAATTCTATTACAGCTCGGGGCCTGGGAGTTCAGAAACCTGGCACCGTCCATAAGGAATTTGTACGTTCTCCCCACATAGGTTTCCTCCAAGTGCTTCAGTTTCCTCCCACAGTCCAAAGGGTGGCAGGGACTGCAGTCTGGAGGCGTCCATGGCTGTCAGGAGTGGAGTGGATGACAGCGCGATCTGCGGTCTGGAGATGGGCAATCTTCTGATCCTTCCTGGACGCAAGGAAGGTGAAGAACTGCAAATTGCCCTGTGATTAGTCTCGTGCTAAATAGGTGATAGGTGGCCAGTGGTGTAGTGGCATCAGCACCAGACCGAGGTGAATCGTCCCGGGTTCAAATCCAGCTGAACCCTTTCATGCTTTTCATCCGTGATGGGTTGGGTGTCGAGCTAGCGAATTGGCCTCATTAAACAAAAACAGTCAGATGCCACGAAAATGTCAAAAGTGCTGCCCAATGTGCCACAAGGTGTGAGAAAGGAACAACAACAAATAGGGGCAGAAGGGCCTGTTCGGCACTGTATCTAAATAGATCGATATAGATAGACAGACTGACTTCCCATGTTGAGTTTGCAATTAACTATAGTATAACTTGTTGAAAATTTTACACCTTGCACTGTATTGCTGCCACAAAAGAAATTCCACAAATTTCACGACATACGTCGATGGTAATAAATCTGATTCTGATTCTGCTTGCCCAATATAATGACTTGTTTACACCCGCAGAAACATCTTAAATGTCAGAAATTGGCATCATTTCTTTGTAATTTTTTTTATTGAAGTTCATCATCAAAAAAACAAGCATAATTTCTTTTCAACTTCAAACTGCCTTACTTTGTCTCTTAAAAACACAAAATGCTGGCAGAACTCAGTAGGCCAGACAGCATCTATGGGAGGAGGTAGTGACAATGTTACGGGCCGAAACCCTTCATCAGGAGACGACGTTTCAGCCCGTAATGTCGTCACTACCTCCTCCCATAGATGTTGTCTGGCCTGCTGAGTTCTGCCAGCATTTTGTGTTTTTATTTATTTCCAGCATCTACAGATTCACTCGTGTTATTTTGTCTCTTGCTCAGTTCTGAAGACAGGTCTTCAACTTGTAACTTTCATTCTTGTTTCTTGTTCCACAGACGCTGCCTGACCTGCTGGTTGTTTCCAGCATTTTCTGATTTCATTTTCAGATATTCAGCATTCACTGTTCGTTGAATTAAAACGTCTTAAGGTGTGCCTCCTCATCTAGAAAGAATTGTGGCCTACCTCTGAACTAAGCTGACATAAATAAACTACTGATGCATTTCCTTTGGACAACTCCAAGACAGTACATTCTGCAGGAACACTAATTTTCTGTCTTCCCAACTCAAAACTTTTATTCACAGTTCACTCCTTATTCTTCCTAGGGCTCTCTTGCACTGGAGGGAGGACTTAGGAATGGAAGCATTCCAGAAAACCAGCTCATCAGCGAAATATCTGCTCCCCCACCCCCTCCCCCTCTCCCAGAAACTGTGTCAAACCCCCTTCCTCCACCTCCACCTCCACTGCCAACAGAGACCACCGTGTCCAGCAGCAACCAGCGAAGACCTTCTTCATCCTCTGCAGGAAGTAAGTACTTGGTGACATCGTAGTCCAATTGGACAGACCTTGTGAAAGAGTTGGCTGAGGGCTAAAGAATTTAATGTTAACTACTTGCCTGATAGGCAGCCAGTGGTATAGTGCCATCAGCACTGGGCTTTGAGGTGAGTGGCCAGCCCCTTGCGTGCTTTCCGTCCGTGCTAGGTTGACCGCCGAGCTACCGACTTGGCTGTATAAAGAGCAGACAAAAATGCTAAAGAAATGGCAAGGTTTCTGCCCAATGGGCCACAAGGAACAACAAACAAAGTAACAAGAATTTGCTTGCTAAGGCGTGCGCAAAGTAGAGATCCCACTCATGAAGGAGTTCATAGTAAGAACCATGAAACATAAATTCAATGAAGAATTCAGGAAGAGACCTTTTTACAACAAGTAGGTAGAATGTGGAGCTTGTGAAGCTGAACAGCACAGATGCCTTTAAAGAGCACATGGATAGGGACCTGAAGGGAAAACAATGCCAGTGGGGTGAGATTAAGGTGGGGGAGAGAAGGACCATGTGAGGCATAAGCATTAGTGCAGGTGGACCTGCGTCTGTACTGCGTGATATACAGATTGAGAAACCTTTCGTTGCTGAACTTCTCTCTTCTTAAAATGACTGAGTGCCCACTGTCCCCAATCTGGCCTCGTCTACATTGCTGAGACCCAAAATAAATTGGGGGTCTGCTTCATCGAGCACCTCCACCCTATTTGCCAGAAGCAGAACTTCCCTGTGGCCAAACATTTTAATTCCCATTCCGATGTGTCGGCCATGGCCACCTCTTGTGCCACAATGATACCACCCTCAGGGTGGAGGAGAAACGCCTTACATTCCATCTGGGTAACATCCAATCTGATGGCATGAATAGCGATTTCTCCTCCTAGTAAGAAAAATCTTTTCCCTCCCCTTCCCATCTTCTTCTATTCCTCACTTTGGTCTTTTACCTCTTCCAACCTGCCAGTTTGGTGGTGTAATAACATCAGCACTGGACTTCGAGGTGGATTGTCCTGAATTCGAATCCAGCCGGGTCTCAACTTGGGCAGCAGCAGTATCTGCGTGGAAGAAAGGCCTGGCAGTCTACTTCCGTATTCTGCCACGAACACCCCATGGACAATTACACTATCCATAGGGTCGCCATGAGTCAACGACAACTCAACGGCACTCAGCAACAACAACCTGCCCATTACTTTCCCCTGAGTGCCCTCCTCCTTCACTTTCTCCAACAGTCCCTTCTCCTCTCCTAGCAGATTCGTTCTTCTCCAGGCCTTTACCTGTCCCAGCCACCTGGCTTCATCTTTCACTTTCCAGTTAGCCTCCTTCCCCTCCCGCCACCATTTTATTCCTTTTGAGTTCTGAAGAAGAGTCTCAGCCCTAAATGTTGGCTGTTGGTTCATTTCCATAGATGCTGCCTGACCTGCCGAAGTCCTCCAGCATTTTGTGTGTGTTGCTTTGGAATTTCCAACATCTGCAGACTTTCTTGTGTTTATGGGTTTAGGTCATTCGTTGGCTGATGCTGTCATCTGGTCTTACACCCGTATGTTCTAAAGCATCAGATTAAATGGGTTTTAATATTTATGCAACAAGAAGCTATTGGGTCCAGATTTTAATAAGATGCTTACTTCTAGGCTTATTTTTAAGAAGACCGTAATGGAAACTGTTTTAAAGATCTCACCTGATTCGGAACAAAAAAAATGTTCAGGCCAGATAAAATCAAAAATTAAGTTATGAGATACATTCTGCTGAATAGTATGTGGAATGAAACAAACTTCTTGCAAAGAAAAACATTTGGCCTGGATATCTTGCCAGCACCTGGAAATTCTATAAAGACCCGCTGATTAAAACCAGCGTAATCATAAATCTAAACCTATTATTTCTAAAGTTGTCATGCTCAATTCCTTTTTTTTGTTGCTTTGCTACAATGTGGTAGAATCACAAAGCAAGAAACTGTTTTTTCCCAAAAGAAAAATACTGTCTGTGAACATTCTTGAAACACGTAAGGTGGTAGAATACATCCCAAAAAGAGATAACTTAATGATTTGTGTGGCTTAATGAGGAGATCTCGTGGGGGCAATAATGCAAATCGCCTTCCAGAGATTTGAGTTTTAGCTCTAGACAGATGTACCCTTGAAGGATTGAGGGATTGCTGCCTTATAGGAAGTCCCATTGTTCATTTGGGTGTCTCAAGGAAGGGAAGTTCTTACTGATATTGTGATTTTCCAGCCCTTTGAGCTGCGCTGCCCAGTAACCCACCGATTTAACCCTAGCCTAATCACAGGGCAATTTACAATAACTGGTAGGTCTTTGGACTTTGGGAATAAAATGATGCCCCTATTTGCCTCGACACACAAGCCAGGGCAGAACAATATGGGGAGCAAGCAGTTGCCCATGTAGCAAATTCCTGCTCTCCACACATTTGATGAATCCTAAGGAACGGCAGAGACCGATATAGTTTGGCACCAGCAGCATCGCAGGAGTTGCCAGTCAGCATCGTACTCAACGTAGGACTGTCTTAGGGACTCCAGTTCCAGATATTTCCTTGGAGTTTACTCCTAAAGCTTTTCCCATGAGTGAGTATAGCCACAAGGCAGGGGAGGTCTAAGATCAGAGTCTTCCTTCTCCTAGGTGAGCTGCCAACTACCAGAAGTGATTGGTTTTAAGCCACTTTTGCCCCTTCTTCTGTCAGTAGCAACAGTTCCACTGGGCTTAGTAGCTAAGCCACACATGAAGGCCAGGAGCTGGACTTGGTTGTCGGAGGCTGTTTGAGACACATGCCATTGGGAACATTTAATAGGTAGTGGGAGCTTGTCCCCACTACCACCCCCGGCTATAACAACCTTAAGGAGCCATTCTACAACCAGTCTCAGTAAACTAGTAACTGATCTGTGTCATTATCGCACTGCTGTCTGTGCGACCTTGCTGTGTTACACCTAGTGTCCTCTCAGATGGGATCTTCACTTGCCTGATGTCACAAGATCGAATGCACCTAAAGTTTGCGTCATAGAGTAATAGGGAGATACCATAGAGGAACAGGCCCACATCAGCCATCAACCATCAGACGCCCATTTACAGCAATTCTACATTAATCCTTTTTTGTTATTTTTAAATCAACTACAACCCATCTAATTTCTAACAGAGTACAGGCTACTTACTATGTTAAAACCTGTGGCTGTGATGTTTGCTGTAAGTAAGTATTTTACTGCATACATGTGCTGGTGCATATGACAATAACTCGACTTTGACTTTGAGTTACACTGATCGATTATCCTAGCAACCCACAAATTTTTTCGATGTGGAAAGAAACCAGGCACTCAGAGGAAACTCACAGGATTGCAAATACAATTTTCAAATTCCACACAGGTAGCAGGATTCAGTCCAGGTGAGAGGAACTACAATGAAACAACAATGAAAAAGACCCTAATGTGAGTTATCTACAGGCCCCTAAATAGTAGCCTGGATATAGGGTGCAAGTTGAATCAAGAGTTAAAATTGGCGTGTCGCAAAGGTAACGCTGCAGTTGTAATGGGGGATTTCAACATGCAGGTAGACTGGGAAAAGCAGGTTGGTATTGGACCCCAAGAAAGGGAGTTTGTGGAGTGCCTCCAAGATGGATTCTTAGAGCAGCTTGTATTGGAGCCTACCAGGGAGAAGGCAATTCTGGATCTAGTGTAATGAACCGGATTTGATAAGGGAACTCAAGGTAAAGGAGCCATTAGGAGGTAGTGGCCATAATATGATAAGTTTTAATCTACAATTTGAGAGGGAGAAGGGAAAATTGGAAGCGTCAGTATTACAGTTGAACAAAGGGAACTATGGAGGCGTGAGGCAGGAACTGGCCAAAGTTGACTGGAAGGATACCCTAGCAGGGATGACGGTGGAACAACGATGGCAGGTATTTCTGGGAATAATACAGAAGGTGCAGGATCAGTTCATTCCAAAGAGGAAGAAAGATTCTAAGGGGAGTAAGGGGCGACCGTAGCTGACAAGGGAAGTCAAGGACAGTACAAAAATAAAAGAGAAGTATAACATGGGAAAGATGAGTGGGAAGCCAGAGGATTGGGAAACTTTTAAAGAGCAACAGAAAATAACTAAAAAGGCAATACGGGGAGAAAAGATGAGGCATGAAGGTAAGCTTGCCAAGAATATAAAGGAGGATAGTAAAAGCTTCTTTAGGTATGTGAAGAGGAAAAAATTAGTTAAGAGCAAAGTTGGGCCCTTGAAGACAGAAACAGGTGAATTTATTGTGGGGAACAAGGAAATGGCAGACGAGTTGAACAGGTACTTTGGATCTGTCTTCACTAGGGAAGACACAGACAATCTCCCAGATGTAATAGTGGCCAGAGGACCTAGGGTAACGGAGAAACTGAAGGAAATTCACATTAGGCAGAAAATGGTGCTGGGTAGACTGATGAGACTGAAGGCTGATAAATCCCCAGGGCCTGATGGTCTGCATCCCAGGATACTTAAGGAGGTGGCTCTAGAGATCGTGGATGCATTGGTAATCATTTTCTAATGTTCTATAGATTCAAGATCAGTTCCTGAGGATTGGAGGGTAGCTAATGTTATCCCACTTTTTAAGAAAGGAGGGAGAGAGAAAACAGGGAATTATAGACCAGTTAGCCTGACATCAGTGGTGGGGAAGATGCTGGAGTCAATTATAAAGATGAAATAGCAGCACATTTGGATAGCATGGATTTATGAAGGGGAAATTATGCTTGACTAATCTTCTGGAATTTTTTGAGGATGTAACTATGAAAATGGATAAGGGAGAGCCAGTAGATGCAGTGTACCTGGACTTTCAGAAAGCCTCTGATAAGGTCTCACATAGGAGCTTAGTGGGCAAAATTAGAGCACATGGTATTGGGGGTAGGGTACTGATATGGATAAAAAATTGGTTGGCAGACAAGAAACAAAAAGTAGGGATTAACAGGTCTTTTTCAGAATGGCAGGCAGTGACTAGTTGGGTACCGCAAGACTCGGTGCTGGGACTGCAGCTATTTACAATATACATTAATGATTTAGATAAAGGGATTAAAAGTAACATTAGCAAATTTTCCGATGACACAAAGCTGGGTGGCATTGTGAAATATGAGGAGGATGTTAGGAGAATACAAGATGACTTGGACAGGTTGGGTGAGTGGGCAGATGCATGGCAGATGCAGTTTAATGTGGATAAATGTGAAGTTATCCACTTTGGTGGCAAGAACAGGAAGGCAGATTACTATCTGAATTGTGTCAAGTTAGGAAAAGGGGAAGTACAACGAGATCTAGGTGTCCTTGTTCATCAGTCACTGAAAGTAAGCATGCAGGTACAGCAGGCAGTGAAGAAAGTTAATGGCATGTTGGCCTTGATAACAAGGGGAGTTGAGTATAGGAGCAAAGAGGTCCTTCTGCAGTTGTACAGGGCCCTGGTGAGACCACACCTGGAGTATTGTGTTCAGTTTTGGTCTCCAAATTTGAGGAAGAACATTCTTGCTATTGAGGAAGTGCAGCATAGGTTCACGAGGTTAATTCCCGGGATGGCGGGACTGTCATATGTTGAAAGATTGGAGTGACTGGGCTTGTATACACTGGAATTTAGAAGGATGAGAGGGGATCTGATTGAAACATATAAGATTATTAAGGGATTGGACACGCTACAGGCAGGAAACATGTTCCCAATGTTGGAGGAGTCCAGAACCAGAGGCTACAGTTTAAGAATAAAGAGTAGGCCATTTAGAACTGAGTTGAGGAAAAACATTTTTACCCAGAGAGTTGTGGATCTATGGAATGCTCTGCCTCAGAAGGCAGTGGAGGCCAATTCTCTGGATGCTTTCAAGAAAGAGTTAGATAGAGCTCTTAAAGATAGCGGAGTCAAGGGATATGGGGCGAAGGCAGGAATAGGGTACTGATTGTGAATGATCAGCCATGATCTCAGTGAATGGTGGTGCTGGCTCAAAGGGCTGAGTGGCCTACTCCTGAACCTATTGTCTAACTCTATGGCTGCCCCACCCCTGCTTCAGGGACTTCCAAGGGTTATGGGAAGCAGGACACATAAATGCAATTTCATTTGAGAATTTAAAATGGAGCAGGATGTAAAATCAATAGCATTAAGAAAAAACACTCCAATGGCAAAAATTATACTTTGCAAAAGTCAAGGACAAAGGAAATCTATTGTCAAAGTACATGTATGTCACCATTTTATACTTTGACATACATCTTCTTGCAGACATATACAGGAAAGTAAATATAGTAGAATTTATGAAAAACTATACATAAATAAAGATTGGTAAATAACTAATGTGCAAAAGGAGAGAATTTGTGCAAATTGAAAAAAATAATGCTGTGAACATGAGTTGTAGAGTCCTCAAAAGTGAGTCTTTTGGTTGTGGAATCAGTTCAGAGTTGAGGTGAGTGAAGTTATCCCTGCACTATGCCATCCATGGTCAATGGTTGTTCATCCCAGCCTCAGAACTCACTGCAGGAGGTCCTCAGCACAGTGAACTAGGCTCAGCCATTCCTGGCTTTCTCTTTAATGCCTTTCTTTCCATGTCAGAAGAGGGAGTGTTCGCTGATGATTGCATAATGTTAAATTCATTTGCAGCCCCATTGAAAAAGAACCAGCCCATGTCCAAATACCATAAAACATAACACACCCAGACACAGAGTGCCACAGCACATAAATGGGCCCTTCGAGCCATCTAGTCCATGCTGAACTATTATTCTCCCCAGTCCCATCAACTCACAGCTGGACCATAGTCCTCAATACCCCTCCCTTCCATGTACCTCGCCAAATTTATATGTTGAAATCAAACCCAAATCCACCACTTCTGCTGGCCGCTTGTTCCACACTTGCACCAGCCTCTGAGTGAGAAGTTCCCCCTCATGTTCCTCTTAAATATTTCACCTAACACCCTTAACCCATGACCTCTACTTGTACCCCCGCCTAACCTCAGTGGGAAAAGCATTTACCCTATCTATACCCTTCATAATTTTTGTATACCTCTATCAAATCTCCCCTCATTCTCCTATTCTCCAGGGAATAAAGCCCTAACTTATTCAACCTTTCCTTTTAATTCAGGTCCTCAAGTCCTAGCAACATCCTTATAAATTTTAATCTGTCCTTTCAATCCTATTGATATATTTCCTGGAGGTAGGTGACCAAAACTGCACACAATACTCCAAATTAGGCCTCATACTGATGTTCCCCATAACTTATAATGACCAGTGTGAGCAAAAATCCAGTGACAACAACATGTGCGCACTGAATAATTTCTTCAATAAAAACTGCATAAATAAGCCAGTTCTAAAATCTGCAGGCAAATCATAACAAGCTCCCCGTAGTCAACGCTGTCCGCATCAGAAACCAGAAAAGGAAATGTGATTATGTACAATCATGAAATACACTTAACATGCCAAGAAGGTAGAGGGTGACAACCTTTAGTGCGCTATTTACATTCTTCTGTGTGCTAGTAGCAAAAGATGTCTGTGTGTGCACACGCCTTAGAGCATATATGTCAAACTCAAGGCCCGCGGGTCAAATCCGGCCCGTGGTGGAATTATCTTTGGCCCGCGAGCTAATATCTAATTACTATTAAAGCTGGCCCCAGTAATCGAAGCGCCTATGGCGTATGATATGGCTAATGCTGAGTTTATTCAGGTACCAGGTTTTCAGGGTTTTTAGTGTTTATTCGGCAGTCTTGCTCGGCAGTCTTCTTCATAAGAAACGGAATTTGTAAAGTGAAACACTTTGTAGTTATAGCAGAGACTGAGACACATGAGAGCAGGCTGAAAAAACGGAGGCAACGAAAGCTGCGTTCGCACGCGTCCGACTGATCCGGCCCGCATGAAGCTGCATTTTGCTCAATCCAGCCCGTGACCTAAAATGAGTTTGACACCCCTGCCTTAGAGGGAACATTGTCTCACACCAACGTCTTAACAAGTCCATCATAACATCCCAACTCCTGTACTCAGTACTTTGATTTATGAAGGCCAATGTGCCGAAAGCTCCTTTTACAATCCTATCTATCAATGACACAGTTTTTAAGGAATTATGGATCTGTATTCCCGATCCCTCTGTTCTACCGTACAACCTTGTGCCCTCCCACTCACTGTGTACGTCCTACTTTGTTTTGTCCTCCTGAAGTGCAACACCTCACACTTTCTTGCATTAAAGTCCGGCTGCCATTTTTCCAGCTGGTCCAGATCCAGCCACAAGCTTTGATATTTTTCCTTGCTCTCCCTAAAAAATCAAGTTCAAGTTTATTGTCATCTGACTGTACACATATACAACCAATCCAAACAAAATTCCTCTGGACCACAATGCACCCACAAAACATATATCACACACAGCTCATGAAACATAATATTACCATAAATAATGTAAGCTAATAAAATATAATTAAAAAATGCATGTAGTGTACAGCACAGGTAAACTGTAAACAGCTCGCTGTCCCAGTGATGAGATTTCAGTGCTGGCAGGGTATTCATTAGTCTCACAGCCCAAGGAAAGAAGCTGTTACCCAGTACACCCCACCTTTGTGTTTCCACATATTTGCTGTTCCAGTTTACCACATCATCTTCGAGATCATTGACCAGTTGATTGGCTGATAAGTGGCAGATAGCTTATAAACACAGTGGTCCACCTACATCAAGCCATTTACCTTGGTCTTCAGTAGCATTACCATCACCAAGTTTCCCACCATGAATAGCTTGCAGTCACAACAGACCAGAGACTCAGCTTGACCAGCCACAGAAATATTTTGCCTACATGAGACACGGTATCCTATAGTGAATGGCCCACATCCCAACACCTCAGAGCCTTTCCACTATCTACCAAGCTCAAGGTACAAATGTGTTGAATCCATCAGTACATCCAGGTGAAAGGAACTCACTCTGTTCTATAAAACTCAGCTCTATTAAACCCTGGTTCGACCACACTTGCAGAATTGTGTTCAGTTCTGGCCGCCTCACTATAGGAAGGATGTGGCAGATCTAGGGAAGGTGCAGATGAGATTTACCAGGATGCTGTCTGGATGTGGGCTGAGAAGTGGCAGGTGGAGTTCAACCCGGAGAAGTGTAAAGTGGTACACTTTGGAAGGGCAAACTCCAAGGCAGAGTACAAAGTAAATGGCAGGATACTTGGTAGCGTGGAGGAGCAGAGGGATCTGGGGGTACATGTCCACAGATCCTTGAAAGTTGCCTCACAGGTAGATAGGGTAGTTAAGAAAGCTTATGGGGTGTTAGCTTTCATAAGTCGAGGGATAGAGTTTAAGAGACGCGATGTAATGATGCAGCTCTATAAAACACTGGTTAGGCCACACTTGGAGTACTGTGTCCAGTTCTGGTCGCCTCACTATAGGAAGGATGTGGAAGCATTGGAAAGGGTACAGAGGAGATTTACCAGGATGCTGCCTGGTTTAGAGAGTATGCATTATGATCAGAGATTAAGGGAGCTAGGGCTTTACTCTTTGGAGAGAAGGAGGATGAGAGGAGACATGATAGAGGTGTACAAGATATTAAGAGGAATAGATAGAGTGGACAGCCAGTGCCTCTTCCCCAGGGCACCACTGCTCAGTACAAGAGGACATGGCTTTAAGGTAAGGGGAGGGAAGTTTAAGGGGGATATTAGAGGAAGGTTTTTCACTCAGAGAGTGGTTGGTGCGTGGAATGCACTACCTGAGTCAGTGGTGGAGGCAGATACACTAGTGAAGTTTAAGAGACTACTAGACAGGTATATGGAGGAATTTAAGGTGGGGGGTTATATGGGAGGCAGGGTTTGAGGGTCGGCACAACATTGTGGGCCGAAGGGCCTGTAATGTGCTGTACTATTCTATGAGAGTATATCTTATGAGGGAAGGTTGAACAAGCTAAAGCTTTGCTCTTTGGAGCAAGGAGGATGAGAGGTGTCTTAAAAGAGGTGTATAAGATGGTAAGAGGCATAGATAGAGTGGATATTCAGAGACCTAGTCCTCGGGCAGAAACGGCTAATACAAGGGGGTGTAATTTTAAGGCGATTGAAAGAAAGTATAGGGGGGGATATCAGAAGTAAGTCTTACACAGACAGTGGTGAGTGCGTGAAATGCCCTGCCAAGGGTGGAGGTGGAGGTCGATATGTCAGGGGCATTTAAGAAACTCTTAGATAGGCACACGGAGGAAAGAAAACTGGAGGGCAATGTGGGAGGGAAGCATTAGAATGATCTTGGAGGAGGATGATCCCAGAAAAGTGTGAAGTGAATCACCGTGGAAGGTTGACTTTCAAGGAAGAATAGAGGGTTAATGGCAAGATTCTTAGCAGTGTGGAGGAACAGAGGTTCACGTTCTTGGATCCCCTCCAACTTGCCACGCAAGTTGATAGGGTTGTTGAAAAGAGCTGTGATGTGTCGGCCTTCCTTAGACAGGGGATTATGAGTCATGAGGTAATGTTGCAACTCTATAAAACTCTGGTTGGACCATACTTGGAATATTGTGTTCAGTTCTGGTTGCTTCGTTACAGGAAGGATGGGAAAGCTTAGGCAGAGTGCATAGGAGATCTACCAGTATGCTGCTTGGTTCAGAGAGCATGTCCTATGAGGATGGGTTGAGCGAGCTAGGGCTTCATACTTTGCAGTAAAGCATTGCCTGTAAGATGGGGCCAGTATACAGATCTGAGCTCCACCATCCTGCCTGACAGCAGCAAGACTTTGCTCAGATGTTCAAAGGACAACGCATGTAACATGGAGAGAAACCTGAGCAGGTGACAATTAGGTATGTCTGCTACCCTGGTCCTTCTTGGCAGCTTTGGAAGAGCCTGAATATTGTCATTGATGGAGTCTGAACCCACTGTTCATTGCTGGTGGTGGGAAGTAGGTTTAGGCAGCAGATGAGATACCAACGTGGAGTGTAGTTGTCTCCATGGCGCAATCAGTCAGCGTGTTCAGCTGTTAACTGAAAGGTTGGAGTTCGAGCCCTCCCAGAGATGGTGAGTTGAGGTATTCTATTCAATTATGAGTATTCTGGGGGAGGGGATTGCTGAATCTTAGGGTACCACAGTAGTGTAGTGGGTAGCATGATGCTATTACAACCAGGGGCATCAGAGTTCAAAGTTCATTTCCTGCGACATCTGTAAGAAGTTTGTACATTCTTCCCGTGACCACACGTGTTTCCTCTAGTTGCTCTGATTTCCACCCACAGTCCAAAGACGTACCGGTTAGTAGGTTAATTGGTCATTGTAAATTGTCCTGTGATTAGGCTAAGGTTAAATGAGTGGGTTGCTGAGCAACGCAGCTTAGTATTCCATACTGTATCTGTAAATAACATAGAACAGTACAACACTGTACAGGCCCTTCGGCCCACAATGTTGTGACAAACTTGGTAAGATCAAACTAGAGAAAGAATACTCTGTTTTCATCAAATTGCTGGTTTAGTGCCAAATGGATCAGCAGAGCATTTATGGATTAGCAAATCTCACTGACATTGAGTAATGAGTTTCTTCGAATGCAGACCTCAGATGTTGTCACAAGTATTGTATAGTGAAAGAGGACACACTGATGGTTTTCCACAATTGCAGCTCCAAGTACCTGGTCAAGGTACTATCTCCATGATAAACCAGCCTAAGAGTGAAAAGGTTTTAGAGATGAACATTGAGCAAGTTAAGATGAGCTTCCCAGGTCGCGATTCGGTACGGTTGTTAGATTAATAGAGCACTACAACACAGAAACAGGCCCTTCAGCCCATCTAGTCCATGCTGAATTGTATTATGTCCAGTGTTATTGACCCGTGCCTGGACCATAGCCCTCCACATCCCTTCCATCCATGCACCTATACAAATTTCTCTGAAATCTGTTGAAGATACTTTCTTGACCATTTTTATAAATTATATATGAGGCGATGCCCACTCCAAATTTATCATAGTTGATGGTGCCAAATTGGGTGGTATGGTGGCATACCAGTTGGTGTAACACTTTACAGCACACTGATCTGGATTCACTTCCTGTCACTGTCTGACAGGAAGTGAATCCTGAGTTTGTATGTTCTCCCCGTGACCGTGTGGGTTTCCTCCCTCATCGTACGGGTTAGTAAATTGTGGGAGTGCTATGTTGGTGTACGGGTAGCCCCCAACACATCCTCAGACTGTGTTGGTCATTGATGCAAATGATACATTTTCCAGAATGTATATTTCAATGTAAATGCGACAAATAAATCTTCATGACTGGAACAAGGATGAAATGGGACTATATTTTTAATAATATTTAAATTTATTTTAATAGATTGGAAGTTGAAACTCCTTCTGTGAATGTAATTCATCTCCACCCTGGAATCACATTTCTGTATTGGCCACTAAATTATATCCCTTTTATACTGATCTGTGTCATAAGTTCACTGACCTTGTTTCAAATTCTACAGACATTCAAATAAGGTTCCCTTACATTCATTGTCCTTATAGGATCTAGTAGCCATTGTGTTCTTTGCATTTGATTTTTCTGTAGTCCACTTTTTGACTTCCTTTTTGAAATTTTGCTGTTTTGAATTTTCTCATTTCTGGCAATCTAACATGATATAAAGTGTGTGTACATCTGTAGTCAATGCCCATTCACACTGTATTACAGAGCATGAGTGTACAGCGCTCATTCACATTACATGACAAGGTAAGGCTGGTGAGACTTTCTCCAGTGTAAAAATGTTTTCTATGTACCTGTACCTAAATTCTGGAATGGTTCCAGAAGATTGGAACATTTCAAATGTCATCCTATTCTTCAAGAAGGGAGAGGCAGAAGAAAGGAAATTATGGGCCAGTTAGTCTGACCCCAGTGGTTAGAAAGATGTTGAAGTTGATTGTTAAGGAAGTGGTTTCGGGGTAATAGGAGGCACCTGATAAAATAGGCTATAGTCAGCATGGTTTCCTCAGGGGAAACTCTTGCCTGACAAATTTCAAACAAGAGAAAATCTGCAGATGCTGAAAATCCGAGCCACACACACAAAATGCTGGAGGAACTCAGCAGGCCAGGCAGCATCTATGGAAAAAAGTACAGTCGACATTTCAGGTCCTGCTGAAAGGCATCAGTTTCTTGTATCCCAGTGTAATTGTGTCTGTGCATCTCAGCCTATCTGCAAGAGGAATGGACTGAAATTACAAAGTGGGCAAGTGCAGGACTGAAAAGCCACGGGCAGTGAAATGGGTCCAGTGAGGATCTCTAGCCCATGACTACACCATAGAATCACTGCCAGAACTCAGTGACAGCAGTCACTGAAATGCCAAAATGGCAGGGTGGAGATAAATCTCTACCAAAGGAGGTGTAAGGTGCTGCTTCCCTCCACTAGTCTGCAAAGCGTAGCATCAGCTTAGCCCCCGATCCCGGTCACATGCAGCCATGGGAGCAGGTGGTGGATGGTCATATGAGCAAGTCCTAGTCATGTGACCACTGACACCAGGTAGGCAGTCTCTAAAGATGAATGGCTGATATCACCTGTCATGTACAGACACTGCCCAGAAGAAGGCAATGGCAATTTTGCCAAGAACAATCATGGTCAAGACCATGATCGACCATGTCATATGACACGGCACATTATGGTGATGATAATGAAGATGAGATTTGCAAAGTAGTGGATATATTGTTTATTAGTTAAATAAAATTTTGTTTAGTCCATTCATTTCTCTCCAAAACTTTATCAATTTTGCATGTTATGTTTCTATGCCCCTGCTTTCTTTAACTGTTTATTTTTCCCCTCCTGTCATCTCTTTTTGTCTCCCTCTCTCTCTCTCCACTGTTGTGTATTTGTTCCATTCCTGCTGTTTGCTCTCTCCACACTGTACTGACAAACAACGCTCCCTCGTGTCATCCTTTGCTGTGGATCACGGCACCTCCTGCCTCTTGCCATGTGATTTCCTATTGTGTAACGTTTCTCTCAATGATCGGTGTGCATGGAACCGGCAAATCCCTTGCCATGGCTACTTCTCCTCTCTTAGACGTGTCTCACCATCCAGAAGGCAAAGGACCAAAGCTAATGAAGAGTAAGTAATTTGATCGAGGTTGTACCTCGTGTTAGTTAGTCCTCAGTAAGACAGTGAAACCAGATGAGTACACGTCAGCAGAACCAGAGGAAATACTGAGCTAACAGAATCCTTACTGATTCCTGTAATAACAAAGGTGGGTGGAAATCCAAGTACTGTAGATATTATACTTTTGTTTTGTGATAAAATTATTCAGAAGTGGCCAAGATTATTTTCATCAAGTTTTGTAAAGTTTTTCTCAATGGTCAATGTGCATTTATTGTTCCAACTGCTCCACTAAGTCTTTGCAGTGTAAGACCTTACAGGAGACTGATGATTGATTTTAGTGAGTTACATTGAAATATTCCAGAGTGAATATTCTGTTACTTGAATTTTCAGTCCTGAAGAAGAGTCTCAGCCCAAATTGCAACTGTGTATTTATTTCTGTAGATGCTGTCTGACCTGCCAAGTTCCTCCAGCATTGTGTGTGTGTGTGTGTGTGTGTGTGTGTGTGTGTGTGTGTGTGTGTGTGTGTGTGTGTGTGTGTGTGTGTGTGTGTGTGTGTGTGTGTGTGTTCGCTCGTTCACCTGGATTTCCAATATCTCCAGAATCTCGTGTTTTCTTGGTGATCACTTGCGCTATGTCTTTTTTTCAAATGTAGTATAACCAAAATGTTCAAAATAGTCCAGCTTATGCATGGATGCAGTTACCTTCACAAGGGTTTTTTTTAAATTAAAGGATTTATCATGTAGGACAGTGCAATATTATTTGAGGGAGGCGTGATACACAGTGAAATTATTGATAAGTTGTGGAGTTGTCCTCTGTTGAGAACTAACTAGAGAAACTGTAAATGTTTTGGAAGAACAATCCTTAGGACTTCATTAGACTTCTGGGAGTCACTTGTAAAAAGTCATCAGTTATAAAGTTTTGTGAGAGACTTAGTGTTTCTCACAGTTATCTTGGTTATACCACTTCCCACCATGTCACATGTAAAAATGCTATTCTGTCAATTGTATATGCCCCTCCATTGGTGCTGCCTGTCTTGCTGAGTTCCTGCAGCAGTTTGTGGATGTTCCAGTATCTGCAGAATCTCTTTATGTGACAGATTAGGAACTCAACAGGTCAGACGGCATCTATCAGAGTGGATGTTTCGGGCCGAGACCCTTCATCAGGACTTCCTTCGGCATTTTGTGTGTGCTACTCCAGATGCCCAGCATCGGCAGAATCTTTTGGCTTTATGCAGATGGTGGTTGGAGCTCAGAATAGTTAATAAAAGGAAAAGAGATTAGTCTTATTTGTCGAAATGTCGAAACAGGAAAACCTACAGTGAAATGTGGCTTCTTTGTCAAATGAAATCAACATGGGCTGCATTGGCAGCAGTCTGCAAGAGTTGCTGCATTTCCAGTGCCAACATAGTATGCCTACAACTTACTAACCATATGTCTTTGGAATGTGAGAGGAAACTGTAACACCCAGAGAAACTCAAGCAGTTATGGGGAGAATGTACAGACAGCGGGGGGAATCAAACCCCAATCCGTGATTGCTGGCACTGCAAAGTGATTGGAGACGTACCGTAAAGATTTCTACTCCTCACGTACGTGAAGGATGTAAGAAATAGTCAATTCATTTCAATTCAATACATGAGAGGCTGTAGCAGAAAAGATTTCATTTTCCTAAGGAAAAGTGAATGAGTTATTAATGTTATCAGTAGTTATTAATGTTCGCAAAATTCTAGATCAAGGAAAGAACACAAGGCAACAGGCCTGGACTTGGATTACTCTGGCAAAGTGTCAGCCCGGGATCAAAAAATTCCTTCTGTAAATGATTGTGGTTTATGCTGCTGAATGCCAAATGAACAGAGTTTTCATAAATGCATTTATAATGCCACTTCCCGTGTGTCCCGTTACTGGGCATTGTTGCAGATAAAAGTTGCCTGGTGTAAACCGTCCAACTTAAAAACTAGAATGAGCAATGCCAATAACAGGGGCTGATGAGTTTCCCAGGAGAGGTATGTTGATGCACCGATGCTGTTTGAAGGAGAGGTTGTTTGTTTGAAGTAAGTTTACACAGTGTTTCCCATACAATACACTGTGCTGTAGTTCTGCTGTTTGATCTCCCTATCCAGGTGCACAATGTAACTTCAGGCGGCATGTTATTTTAGCCTGGGGTTCTGAGTTTAATCCTGGCACTGTCTGTAATGAGTTTGTACATTTTTGCCATGAACCACATGGGTTTTGACCTGGTGCTCTGGTTTACACCCACAGTCCAAAGATATACGAGTTAGTAGGTAAATTGGTCATTGTAAATTTTCTGTGATTAGGCTCGGGGTAAATAGGTGGGTTGCTGGGCAGTGTGGCTCACTGGGCTGGAAGGGTCTGGTCTGTGCTGTATCTCTAAGTAAATACGTAAATAAGCATACCCTAGCATAGTTCAGCACTGGTACAGGATAAGTGTAGGTGAGCAGGTGTACATAGGACCTACCTGGTTCAGTATTTATTTTAAAACATGATTGCCACAGTGCTAATATCGTTCATCTTTAATTCAATCACATGTTGAGTGTAATTGGACAATAACTCTGGAAATCCCCATTCAAACCTCTCCACCTATCAAGGATTCAAAGATTCAAAGTACATTTACTATCAAACTATGCATGCAGTGTACCACCGTGAGATTCATTTTTCCACATTCAACCCCGAAACAAAGGAACTCCATGGAACCCATTCAAAGATAACAGCAAACCCCCAACGGGCAAAAGAAAGAACAAATCGCACAAATGGCTAAGAACGAGCAAGTAACAAACAGCATATAAAACATTAAACCACAGGGTCCTTGCGACAGTCTAGGAATGTTCGGTTTCGTTCAGTTCAGTTCAGTTTAGTGCTGTGTCGGCCCTAATCAAAATTGCACAAAGTAGCAATGAGAAAAGGAGTAACCGGAACCCCCAAAAAAACTACAACATGAACTGAAGAGTGTCCTCTAAATGTGTGTCCAATCCACAAACCGCGCAGGTCAGACCTTGCCTGAGACCCAAGATTCCTACACCTTCCTCTTAAGACCTTCCCGAAAACTACTTTTTCATAAAAACTTTTGGTCTCCTCTCCTAATCACATTTTAAACGTCTTTAATGTTGTAATTTATTTAATAACTTCCTGGCATGTACTTTGGGATATTTTCAAAGTTCAAAGACCAAAATTAATTTAGTATCATATACTCACCATATACAGGTGTCCCCCCCCCCCCCCCCCCGATTCACTTTACGCCACTTTGCTTCTACAAAAGACCTACGTTAGGAACCTGTTTTTGTATTACAAAGAGGATTTTCGCTTATTTTCGCCATATAAATTCGCTTTATGCCATTTCGGCTTAAGAAGTGTAACGGGGGTGGAGAGACACTTGTATTCATTTTCTTGCACTCATTCACAGTAGGACAAAGAAGTACCATAGAGTCAATGAAAAATGACAAATGACCAATGTGCAAAAGAAGGCAAGTTGTACAAATACAAAAAAAACACAAATATTAATAATCATAAATAAATAATGCCAAGCACAGGAGTTGTATAGTCCTTGAAATTGGGCCCGTAAGTTGTAGATCAGTTCAGAGTTGAGATGAGTGAAATTATCCACACTGATTCACAAGGCTGATGGTTAAAGGATAATAACTGTTCCTGATGCTGGTGGTGTGGGATCTAAGGCTCCTGTACCTCCTTCCCCATGGTAGCAATGACAAGAGAGTATGGTCTAGATGGCGGGTGTCCTTGATGATGGATGCTGCTTTCCTGAGCTCAATGGTGGGGAGGACTGGGCTGTATCCACCACCTTTTGTAGGCTTTCTATTCTTCAGCATTGGTGCTTCCACATCAGAATATGCTACTGGCATTAATGGTATTACATAGATGCATGGCATTGTTATTCATGGCCTTGCTGTCGCCTACACTTTGGCTTGAATGCAGATCACAACAGGAGAGCAGCCATTTTCATCGACCAACAGAAAACTGGCCGTCCTGCTATGTGAGACACTCACCACACTTTGATTCTGAATATGTCTTCTTGCCTCTGTGACAAACTTCCCCTCTTTGCTCGGGACCTGATGAAGGGTCTCGACCCAAAACATTGATTACTTACTCCCCTGCATCGATGCTGCCTGACTTGCTAAGTTCCTCCAGCATTTTGTGTATCTGAAGAATCTCTACCGTTACTGTTAAGCTATTTAATAATTGAGACAACATGAAATGTGTCCTTTCAGCCTTTTAGACTGTGCTGCCCTGCAATCCTCAATTTCTGAGATTCTGAGGCCTCCGTTGGTCTGAGTTGACCATGGATATTGTGTCCTACCTGTCTAGGGATACAAGCCTGGGCAGTACAACATGGAGAGCAAGCTGTTGTCCATGTAGCAAGCTCCCCCTCTCCACGCATCTGATGCACCCAAAGGAATGGCAGAGCCGGATACAATTTGATATCAACAGCATCGCAGGAGTTGCCAGTTAACATTGAACTCAATGTAGAACTGCCTTAGGGCCCGAAGCCTTCCCCATGAGTGGGTATAGCCACAAGGCAGTGGAGTTTTGAGATCAGGGATTTCCTTCTCCTCAATGAGCTGCTAACCACAGCTGACGAGCCCCATTTGCTCCGAAGTGACTGGTTTTAAGACACCAGTAACCCGCCTTGGCCCCTTCTCCTGTCAGTAGAAATAGTTCCGTCTGGCTTAGTAGAAGGAACGTGTCTGGCCCAACGTGAAGGCCAGGAGCTGAACTTGGTTGTCAGTGGCTATTTGAGACTAGCCCTCAAATTTAACCCTAGCCTGAACACTGGACAGTTTACAATAACCGATTAACCTCCCAACAAGTACATCTTTGGACTGTGGGAGGAACCGGAGTACCCAGAGTAAACCCAGGTGGTCACGGGAGAGAACATGACTTTACTGTCAGCGGCAGGAATTGAATCCAGGCCACTGGTACTGTAAAGCACTGTGCTAACCACCGCACTACCATGCCACCCCATACAAGATGACTAGTTTTAAAGCCAGAACTAAGGGACATGGTCTCAGGACAATGGGTCTCCGGAGTGGGATGTGGAATCATTTCTTAACTCAGATGGCTAACTCTTTGTAGTTTTAGAAACCTGTTGTATCCGCCTTGAAGCTTATGAAATATATCTACATTGAGATTCACTGATTTCTGGGTAGAGTCTGTGGTTTTTGCAGCAGATTTCTTAATAGTTCATTGGTTTGGGGTGGCTCAATGGAGCAGCAGTTGGCATCACTGTCTTAACGCTTCAGTCCATGCTGTCCATGTGGAGTTCGCATGTCCTCTCTGTGAGCATGTGGGTTTCCTCCAGTGATTCAGTTTCCTCCCGCATCCCAAAGGCTTGTGGGTAGTTGGTGTTGGATCTGGTGATGTCGATCCTGAGCTTCTTCGGAGGTCAAGAATGAGGCATGAATCTTAGTGGCTGCATTTTATTAAATGTTGCAAGAACAAGGAACACGGGAAGAGGACAATCGAACAGAAGCTGTGCTCGTCTCAAACTCAGACATTCCATGATAACAATTAACATATCAAATTGCAAATTCAGGGGGCGTGACATCTGATGCAGGAAAAGTAAGAAGCTTCTAGAAAAATACAGAATCAGCTACACGACAATGACTGGAAAATCTACTGAACAATTGAACATATATAGGTGATTATATAAAAATTATAAGTAAGCATAAGAAAGTTAAACTACAAGGAAATTACTAGAAAAATAACAATTCTGCAGTCTAATCCAGCAGTGGATTAATTGGTTGCTGTAAATTACTCCTAGTGGGGAGAATCTGAGAGGAGATGATGGGAGAGCATTGTGAATAAAATGGCTTAGTGTAGGATTGGTGTACCTTAATTGTCAACATGAACACACTAGGCCATAAGGCCTTTTCTTGTGCCGGGTGACTCTATGACTAAAAGATCCAATCAATGAAATTTTTTTAAAAGCTTCTTATACAGGAAGTCTAAAATATGAGCAGAAAATGCTGGAGATACTCAGCAGGTCAGGCAGCATCTGTGGAAAGAGAACCAGAATTTCAGGCCAAAGACCCTTAATCTTGGATGAGAGTTCTTCAACCAGAAGCATTAACTTTGATGACAAAAGAGACCACAGTTGCTGGACTCTTAAACATAACAATGTGCTGGAAGAACTCAATGGGTCAAGAACGACCTGTGTAAGGAAAAGAATTGTCAATGTTTCAGCTCAAAACCCTACATCAGGACTCTTGATTAAGTTTGATGCATTTTGAGTAGATTTGAGCCCCGTGAGAAGGTCATGATGAGCTTCACTAGAATGATCACAGGAATGAAAGGTTTATGGTAGGGGAACTTTTGATATATCTGGGCCTGTACCCATTGGGACTTGGAAGAATGAGGGGGGCATTTCATTGAAACCTACCTAGTATGGAAAAGCGTGGGCATGGAAAGCGCATAAACAGTACTGAGGGAGTCTAGGACCAAAGGGCACAGACTTGGAATAGAAAGAAATCCCTTTAGAACAGAAATTTAAAAGGAATCTGTGGAATTCATTGATACAGATGGTTGTGGAGGTCAAGCCATTAGGTACATTTAAAACGGAGTTGATAGGTTCTTACATAGTAAGGGTGTCAAAGGTTTTGGGGAGAAAGCCAGAAAATGGGGTTGAGAGGGAAAATAAATCAGCCCTGATGGAATAACTGAGCAGACTCAATGGGCTGAATGGCCTAAATCTGCTCCTATGTCTTGTGGTCTTAACTTTGATCCTCTTTCTGCAGGTGCTACCTGACCTGTTGAGTGTTCCCAGCATTACTTTTGTGTTAACTTTACAAGTAATGGTTGGACAGAGGCTGTTGCTTGCAATGTTTGGATGAGTAAATAATCGATGAGCTCTATTCTGTACAACTAAAGCAAGTTCTTGTCAAATTAAGTCAGGTACCAGGTTGCTTTGAATATCCTATTTGAAAGTGGTTAAGGAATGAATTATTTAGTTGTGTACTAACAGCAGGTTTATAGAAGTGTGAGGGTTGAAACAGCAGTGGAATAAATGAACTATATTTTTGTGTGCGTAGCAGCTTAACAAACACTCAGTGGCAACTTTATTAGGGGCCTTCTGTACCTAATAAACTGGCCATCGAATCTGTGTTCATGGTCTTTTGCTGCTGTCTCCCATCCACTTCAAGGTCCGACGTGTTGTGCATTCAGAGATGCTCTTCTGCACACCACTGTGGTAACGTGCGGTTATTTGAGTTCCTGTCGCCTTCCTGTCAGCTTGAACCACTCTGGTTTTTCTCCTCTGACCTCTCTCACTAACAAGGAGCTTTTGCCCACAGAACTGCCACTCACTAGATTTATTTTTGGTTCTTGCACAATTCTCTGTAAACTCCAGAGAATTGTCTATTAAAATCCCAGGAGATCAGCAGCTTCTGAGAAACCACCCTGTCTGGCATCAACAATCATTCCACAGTCAAAGTCACCCAGATCACATTTCTTCCCCATTCTGATGTTTGGTCTGAACCTCTTCACCATGTCTGCATGCTTTTATGTATTGAGTTTCTGCCGCATGATTGGCTGATTAGATATCTGCATTAACAACCAGGTGTACCTAATAAAGTGGCCAGGAAGGATATATTTCCTAGCATGGGAATGACTAAGGAAGCAGGCATGATTTTAATATAATTGGAGGAAAATATAGGGGGGAGTATCAGAGGTAGGTGCTTTTTGTACAGAGAGTGGAGAGCGTGTAGAATGTGCTGCCAGGGCTAGTGGTAGAGGCAGATATATTAGGGACTTTTGAAAGACTTAGATAGGCATATGGATAGGTAAATGAAGGGCTATGTGGGAGGGAAGGGTTAGATTGGTTATTGAGTGGGTTAAACGGTCCTGGGTATACTGTTCTATGTTCCATTCCACAAACTTGTTGCAGGTTAAAACCAGTATTTGTAAAACGTCCTTCACAATTCCAGCTATTTTTTTTTGTTTGCATTCAAGTGGAGTCACCATACTAAGGTGGGGTGCAGTATCCACATTGCACACAGTCACGATTTGTTAAATTGTTCCATTTAGATAAGTTATGCGCAGCAAACTATACGGCCATCAGTTAGAGGCCCTTCATCACAACCCATTTACCCAGGGATATGAGTACGGCCCCTGAACAATGGCTGGCACCTTGCTCAGCTGTGGGAGTCGGCGGGTGAGATACACCGTCAGCTAAGCCACTCCCTTTGGTCAAACACATGCTGTTTTATTCAAACAAGCTGCTGGAAGAACTCCGTGGGTCAGGCAGCATCCAGTGAGGGAAAGGGATGGTCAACATTTCAGGTCAAGACACTACATCAGTCATTGACCAACCGTCTGCCTCCACACATGCTGCCTGACCTGCTGAGTTCCTCCAACGATTTGAGATTGATGATGTCTTCTTGTATGGTGGTGGAACAGTTGCAAATAGATGTCTGAGATTGGAGAACAACATTTTTTGAGTTATTTCCATTCCAGATCCTGTGTGTCTCTTGAAGGACTGTCAGTGTTCCTTGCAAGGTTAACAATTATTGAGCATCTCCAATTGTCCTTGAATGAGGCAGTTATGAGTCAGTCACATGGGTGGGTTTGGAATCACAAATGCACAGACTTCCTTCAATATTTCCATATTTCCTAGTAACGTAGGTGGAGCCCATTTCATGCCATCGTCCATACAGCTCATATACTCTGTCATACACACAGGAGATTCTGCAGATGCTGGAAATCCAGAGTAACACGCACAAAACGCTGTAAAAATTCAGTAAATCAGGCAGCATCTATGGAAAGAAATAAACAGTCAAGTTTTAGGCTGAGACCCTTCATCAAGAGCTGTGGAGTTCCGCCAGCATTTTGTGTATGTTACTCTCATATGAGGGTGGCGGGTGGAGATACGTCTCTACCAAAGGAGGTGTAAAGCGCTCATTCCCTCCACTAGCCTGCAGGGCACCACTGGGCAGGGTGTCGCACCTGCTTAGTACCCTCCCCCCCCAAAAAAAAATCAGGATCAGGTGAAGCCATGGGAGCAGGTGCTGGGTGGTCATACGAGCAGCTGGTGCATATCACAAGTGCTGGTTATGCAACCACTGACACCAGGCAGACAATCTCTGAAGGGTATTGATAATGGCTGGGGTCACCCGTCTTGTGAAGACACCGCCCAGAAGAAGACAATAGCAAACCACTTCTGTAGAAAAATTTGCCAAGAGAAATCATGGTCATGGAAAGACCATGATCACTATGTCATACAACATGGCACATAATGAAACTCTCACATACCCTGTAACCTATTTTCCCACCAGCCCCACCCATTCCCATCAACTGCCTTCAGATTTTACCTACACACGTTAGGGATATGTACTGTACGGTATTGGTTTATTATTGTCACATGCACCAAGATACAGTTAAAAGCTTGTCTGTCTTAAAAACAATAACAATGCATAATAAAGTTCAGTGCAGGTAATCACTGAAGTGCAAGATCATAATGAGCCAGTCTGGGAGGCCAAGAATCCATATTATTGAACAAGAGTCTGATAACAAAGGGATGAAATCTGTACCTGAGCCTGGGGTACGTGCATTCCAGCTTTTGTAACTTTGGCTCAGTGGAGTGAGGAGAAAAGGGAGTATCTATGGTGGGTAGGGTCTTTGATTTTGCTGGCTGCCTTACTGAGCCAGCAAGAATCATTGACAGAATCCATAAAGGGTGAAGCTGTTGCTATGATGTGTGGAACTGTATCCACAGCGCTCTGCTGGTTCCCATGGAGCAGTTGCCACGCCATACCATTATGCACCCAGACAGAATGTCTCCTATGGTGCATCGATATAAATTAGTAAGTGTTGACAGCGATGTCCCAGCATATGAAGTCAGCTCCGGCAGACTGGGCGGTTAAGAGCTACAGTCAGATCCAACGACCAGGAAAACGGTTCTGCAATGCCCCATGGAGAGAGCGAAGGGCATGACGAGGCATGGAAGACGTCACGGTCATCCACCGCCACCAAAGGTGATGTTTGTTCATACTACTAGACCTGGTCCGCCAGGGTCAAGAGAGTGGAACTGCTTCAGTGTAACAGCTGTTACACTTTAAAAACTGTCCCACACGGGTCTCCTGTCGTCATCGGACATGACAGACAACCACCATACTTACCTGAGGAAGTAGAGGCATTGGTGAGTTTTCTTGGCCGTCTCATCTGTGTGGTTGAATCAGGACAATCTATGAGTGATGCTCGCACCCATGAGCCTATCAGTCTACATGTCTCTGGGATGTGGGAGGAGTCCTGCCTGGTCACAGGTCACACCACTGTTCTGCCCTGGAGGGTAATAGTCCAAGTCAAAGTTCAAAGACAAATGCCCAAGTACATGTGTGCACAGATGCAATGAAAAACATGGTTGCAGCAGCATCTCAGGCACTTAGCATTAGAGACATAACATTAGAGAAAAGCATAAATAAAACATAAATTATACAAGAAAACACAATTAGAGCCAAAGATACAAAGTCCTTTGTAATGCAGGTGGTCATAGAGTTGCCATCCTGAGGTTGTGATTAGGGTTGTGCAGATTGGTTGAAAATCTGATGGCTGAAGGGAAATGACTGGGCTTGAACCTGGTGGTGTTGGACTTTGGGCTTCTGTACCTTTATTCCAGTGGTAGCTGCCAAAAGATGGTATGGCCTGGACCGTGGGGTTCTTTGGTGGTAGGTGTCACTTCTTGAGGCAGTTCCTCATGAAGATACCATCGACTGGTGGGGACAGATACGTTTTGTGTTACATTTCACTGCGTCCACTACTCTGCTGCTCCTTATGTTAAGACCATAAGACGTGGGAGTAGAGTTAGGCCATTCAGCCCATCGAGTTTTGCTCTGCCCACTCCGCCGTGGCTGATTTATTATCGCTCTCAACTCCATTTTCCTACCTTCTCCCCAGAGCCTTTGACATCCTGAGTAATCAAGAACCTTTCAACCTCCGCTATAAATATACCCAATGACGTGGCTACTACAGCCAACTGTGCCAATGAATTCCACAGATTCACCACCCTCTGGCTGAAGAAATTCCTCCTCCTCTCCATTCTAAAGGGATGTCCCTCTATTCTGGATACACCTTTGGATGCATCTATCTCTAAGCTAAGGTCGCATACTTTATACAGCAACTTAGCTTCACCACAAGCTAGCAGCCATTCAGTGCCTGTTTCAATTACTGTTGGTCCTAAATAGACTGAATGATAAACTTACACCTAATGACTTTTCCTATTCCCCTCGGTATTATATTAGTTATCGTGCAGTGTGCAGAGATCTGTTGACACTCACCTTATATTCCAATGTATTTAGGATTGAGTCTCTCTACACCTTTTTGAACACAGAGTTGACTGTTGAAAATTCAGTCTGCAGGCAAGGTGTTTGACAGCACGTATAGATGGGGTTTTCTTGTACCATGATGGCAAGTTATATTGGAACAGTAGAAATTGACTTGCATTGTATTTTGCACAATTAAGCTTGGAGCTCTGGTTGCTTAATAAGGTTACTGCGAAAGTCTGACTAACTTTCTGACTGAGTGGTGCCACAACATCAACCTCTCATTCAATGTCAGCAAGACCAAGGAGCTGATTATTGACTTCATGAGGAGGACACCAGAAGTCCATGAGCCAGTTCTCATCAAGGGATGAGAAGTCAGTAACTTTAAACTCTTCAGTGTTATCATTTCAGAGGTTCTATCCTGGGTCCATCATGCAAGTGCCATTATGAAGAAAGCACAGCAACACCTCTACTTTCGTAGAAGTTTATGAAGATTTGTCATGATGTCTAAAGCATTGACAGACTTCGACAGCTGTGAGGTGGAGAGTATATTGACTGTTTGCATCATTACCTGATAGAGAAGTGCCCATGCCCTTGGGCAAAAAGCTTACAAAAGGGAGTGGATACAGCCCAGTCTATCACAGGTAAAACCCTCCCTGTCAATGAGCACACTTACATAGAGAGTAAATGTGTTGTCGCAGGAAAACAGCATGCATCATCAAGGATCCCCAACACCCAGGCCATGCTCTCTTCTCACTGCTGCCATTTGAAAGAAGGTTCAAGAGCCTCAGGATCCATCCCACCAGGTTCAGGAAGTTACTGCCCCTCAGCCATCAGACTCCTGAACTAAAGGGGATATCTTCACTCAACTTGGCTCTCCCCATCGCTGAACTGTTTCCACAATATATGGACCCCCCTCTCAAGGACTCCTCATCTCATGTTCTTGATATTTATTGTTTGTTTTTTATTATTATTGCTATTTCATTTTGTATTGCAGTTTGTTGGCTTTAGTACACTGGTTATTGTCCATCCTGCTGGGGAGGGGGGACAGTTTTTCATTGCCCCATTGTGTTTCTTTGTACTTACTGTGTATGCGCGCAAGAAAATGAATCTTAGGGTTGTTCACTGCCCAGTGAAGCAGTGGAGGCTACCTCAGTAAATATATTTAAGACAAGGTTGGGTAGATTTTTGTATAAAGGGGAATTCAGGGTTATGGGGAAAAGATAGGTAGGTAGGCGAAGCGCAGAATCAAATATCGCTGTGATGATTGTACGCTCTAGTATCAATTATTTGGTGACAATAAAGTAAAGATGAGTCCATGGCCAGATCAGCCGTGATCTTATTGAATGGTGGAGCAGGCTCGATGGGCCAGGTGGCCTACTCCTGGTCCTTTTTCTTATATGGTGACATGTATGTACTTTGTGTGACATATATGTGACCAAAAAAAACTTGGAACTTTAGTGACAGGTTTTGTAAAAGTGCTGGAGGAACTCAGCAACTCAGAAGAGGAGTAAACAGTTGAAGTTTCAGACCGAGAGCCTTCATCAGGACCTGAAATGTCGACTGTTTATTCCTCTCCATAGATGCTGCCTGACCTGTTGAGCTCCTCCAGCATTTTGTGTGTGTTTTTCTGATTTCCAGCATCTGGAGAATCTCTTGTGTTTTAAATATGTTTCAAGCTCTGTCTCGGTTTCTGTTGATTTGCTCAGATGACAAGAGCTTCCAGTTTCAATCTTGCTATTCACACATAAGGCAATCAATCCAGAGCTATTACTGGTTTAAATTTGCTACCTTTTGCCAGAAGGTTTTGGCTAATCCTCATGTTTGATTAAATTGCAGATCTCCATGCGGACCACAAGCTCCTCGCTGGGTTTGGAGGCTTGCATGCCTTAGTGGCTTGGAGAGCTATGTGGGCTGGAGCCAGGGCCTTGGGCTTTGGATCATGGTTGGGTTACCCATGCTAACCAGGTCAAAGGGTAGAGCCCGGACCAGGAGAGTTCCACTGGTCCTCCAGGTTCGGGGCTACAGCTCCGGGCTAACAACCGTGAATAATTTTTAAAAATTGTTACGGAAACAGCAATGAAGTATTTTTCTCTATCTGAGTGTGACTGTATGGACAGGCAGAAATGGAGGACCTTCATTACTGTCTGAAACGTCAGCAGCACGATCGGACAGTAAGCAGAGGCTTGCAATGAGTCAGTAACCGGAGTAAGCTATTTAACATAGCTTGCATTCCCTGAATTATCATTTACCATCTCATTAAAATCCTTTGATTGATTAACACTGGGCGATATTTGTAATGGACACACTAAACCAGTGTTCTTAAAATTCACTTGCTGATTATTTTAACAAAGGCTCTTTACTTTAAATAAATTAGCCCATTCAGTACCACAATTAAATAAGGACTATTCTTTTTAAAGGTGTGTAGCTGCCATTAAGGCTAGTATTAACTATCGTTATCAATGATATTGTTTGCTTGGCACCGTTTATTCGTGATACTTTCACATTGGTTAATGTTTACCAAACACAAATGAACCCAGAATTTGCACATTACGTTTCAGATTGTGATACATTTGAAATGCTCTTTTTCCACACAGTTTATAGCTTTCCATGGGATGAACGGTGCAGAAATGGCCTTCCACCCAACCAGCTTATGCTGGCACGTCTGCTCCACTATACCCTTCTCCCATCTTTCACCTCCGTCTCCTTCCCCCTCATTTGCCACTCCTGCTTCTCCTTAGACACTGGAGGAACTCAGCATTAGTGGGGAGGGGGTGGCGGAAGGGCTTGTCAAAAACTTCTCTCTCCCCCACAGATCTGCTGAGTTTCTTCAGCAGAGGCCGACAGGAGTGAGGTAGATCAGCGGGTTGAGTGGTGTCACAACGATAGCCTTGCACTCAACGTCAATAAGACCAAGGACTTAATTGTGGATTTCAGGAAGGGGAAGTTGAGTGAACACACACCAATCCTCATCGAGGAATCTACAGTTGAAAGAGTAGACAGATTCAAGTTCCTGGGTGTCAACATCTTCAAAGATCTAACCTTGGCCCAACGTATTGATGCAATTACAAAGAAAGCACGTCAACAGCTATATTTTATTTGGAGTGTGATGAGATTTAGAATGTCACCAAAGATGAGCAAATTTCTACAGATGTATGATAGAGAGCATTCTAACTGGCTGCATTTGGGCTGAAAGGTCACTGCACAGGATGAGAAAAAGCTGTGGAGGGTTGCAAACTCAGCCAGCTCCATCACGGACCCTAATCTCCCCAGCACCAAGGACATCTTCAAAATGCAATGCCTCAAAAAGCTGGCATCCATCATTAAGGACTCCCTTCACTCAAGATATACTCTCTTCTCATTGCTACCATCAAGGAGAATGTACAGGAGTCTGAAAACACACACTCAACATTTTAGGAACAGCTTCTTCCCCACTGCCATCAGATTTCAGAATGAACAATGAACCCATGAACACCATCTCACTACTTTTTGGTCTATTTTTGTGCTACGTATACATAATTTATGCTTCTATTGTAATTTATGCTTTTTCTATGTATCGCACTGTACTGCTGCTGCAAAACAACAAATTTCACAACATATACCAGTGATATTAACCCTGATTCTGATTCAGATTGTTGCTTCAGATTCTAGCATCTATAGTCTCAAGTTCAAGTTTAATTGTCCTTCAATCATATGTGAATACCCATACATACACCCAAATGAAACAGCGTTACTCTGGGAGCCAAGATGCAAAGCACAGTACCAACAGTCACACACAACACAATGCACAAATAGCACATATAAGATATCAGTAAAAAATAGTCACACAAAAAAAGTCATGTAAGTTCTTAAATCCATGAATGTTGCAGCGGTCTGAAGTCGAATACAACGCAATCTGCTTGTCTTTTGCCAAGCAAATACTGGGGACAGCACTGGCTCTAGCATGGACGTCTGCCACACCACCACTGTCACTCCAGCGGAGAACCTGATTCCAACGCCTGCCCCTAAGCGGCTGCAAACTGGTGAGGCCACGGCTTGAGGCCCAGTCCTTTCTACGACCGAGGCCACGCTGCTCTCCTGCCATTCGCCAATAAGCCAATGAACTGGACATACAACTTCGCACACCACCAAACTCCAGCAGGGGTTTGAAATCACAGGAAAAGTGACTAAGATGATCACTTGCTTATTAGAATGCACACCTCCTTCGCGCAACAATGCCCCTCCGTCGTAGGCAGCATTACGGTCCGCACCAAGTCCAGTTTCTTTTCCAATGAGCAACTCGCTGATGGGGTAGACCTGCAAGTACTTTAAGTTCTGAATGTCCCGCTGGGTCTTGCGATCATAAAAAATATGCTTAAGAAAGGGCAATAACACCTTTGGTTGAAGCAGACGAGTTCTGCGTCTGAGTGTGCTGCCATCCTACCGGAACGTGAGATGTGTTCTTTTAACTGCTGCTCACTTCAGCCACCACCTGTGGGAGTGAGTTCCACGTTCTCACCACCTTCGGAAAGTTTCATCAGTAGTCCCAGCTGGATTTCTTTGGAAAATTTATGTATAGTGTAAATATTTCAAGAGCACTGATGAAACCTACCGAATGTTGAAAGGACTATGTTGAGGGTCGGCACCACATTGTGGGCCGAAGGGCCTGTAATGTGCTGTACTATTCTATGTTCTATGTTCTATGACTAGACAGGGTGGCTGTGGAGAGGATGTTTCCTGTGGTGGGGGTACCCAGAACTAGAGGGCACAGCCTCAAAATTGAGGGGCGACCTTTTAGAACTGAGGTAAGGAGGAATTTTCTTTTAGCCAAAGAGTAGTAAATCTGTGCAATGCTCTGCCGCAGACTGCGGTGGAGGCCAAGTTCAGGGGTATATTTAAGGTGAAAGTTGATCATTTTCTGATCAGTTAGGGCATCAAAGGATATGGTGAGAAGGTAGGTGTATGGAGTTGAGTGGGATCCAGGATCAGCCATGATGGAATGGCGGAGCAAGCTCGATGGGCTGAATGGCCTAATTCTGTTCCTATATTTTATGGTCTTATGATCTCAGCTTATTAGAGGGTACATGTAGAAATGTCACAGCTCATCCTGCTTTTTGTGATTTCCCACTCTGTTCACCTGGCAATTGGATACTTATCATTGGAGCAAACACGAGGAAATCTACAGATGCTGGAAATTCAAACAACAACACACACAAAATGCCGGTGGAACACAGCTGGCCAGGCAGCATCTATAGGGAGAAGCGCTGTCCACGTTTTGGGCCGAGACCCTTCGTCAGGACTAACCGAGAGGAAAGATAGAGTACTTATTATTGGATTTCACCTTTTATTGGGAAGATAAATCTTTGCTGTGCAAACAGCCATTGGATCAAAAGACAATAAGGCACAGGAGAAAAATTAGGCCATTCAGCCCATCGAGTCTGCTCCACCATTCCATCACGACTGATTTATTGTCCCTCTCAACCCCATTCTCCTGCCTTCTCCCTGTAACCTTTGACTCCTTTAATAATCAAGAACCTATCAAACTCTGCTTTAAATATGCCCAAAGACCTGGCCTGTGGCAATAAATTCCACAAATTCACCACTGCCTGGCTAAAGAAATCCCCTCTCATCTCTGTTCTAAAGAGAACAGAGAAGAGGATTTGTGTGAAAAAGCTGCCAAGGCTGATGGTAGAGGTGGATACATTCGGGATATTTAAGAGACTCTTAGGTAGGCGCACAGTTGAAAAAAATTGGAGGGCTGTGTAGAAGGGAAGGGCTAAAATGATCATGGAGTAGGTTAAAAGGTCAGCATAACATCGTGGACCAAATGGCTATACTGTGCTGTAATGTTCTGTGTCAAGATTGTAATGATTTGAAAAATGTGGAACTAAGCAGAGTAATGGTCAGGTGCAGTATAGATGGGCAGAATGGCTTGTTTCTGTGCTCTTGTAATCCACGACTCTGTGTCTGCAGAAGTTCAACATAACATTGTGGGCCTAAGGGCATGTACCGTGCTGTACTGTTCCACATTCTATAATGTATATCTAAACGTGCTCCTAGTTGTACAGTGAGCATATAGCAACAGCCTTAAGTTACTGCCTAGAGCTTCAATTAGTGTTATTGAGGTTGGGATCTTTTTGTCAGATATTTTGATACTCTACATTTCAGGAATTGAAAGGTGAAAAGAATCTCACCCCAAACTGTAGTTTATTCCCCTCCATAGATGCTTCCTGATTTGCTGAATTCCTCCAGCATTTTGTTATGCTTAAAATTTACCACCTTGTGTTTTATTGCCTCTTCTGGTCAGGTGTGTGAATAATAGGGAGAGAAATACAATACTGTGCAAAAGTCTTTGGCACATGCATATTAGCTGGGGTACATAAGACTTTTGCACAGTACTGTAGTAATTTAATGTATTGTACTGCACAGACACCACAAAAAAAACAAAATTCATGACATATGTGAGGGATGATAAAACTGATTCTGATATGGGTCTCTACTGTGGACTGAGAGTGGGAAGGGGGCAGGGAGAGGGGAATCATGGTTGGGAAAAGGGGAAGGGAGTGGGAAGCACTAGAGAGACAATCTATAATGATCACTAGACCAATTGTTTGCAATCAAATTGACTTTGCCTGCTGTCTCGGGGCTGGGTGTGTCTGTACCTGTGCCAGTCCCCACCCCTGGTGCTCCTCCACCACCTGTCTGTCCCACACCCATCCTGCAGCACTCCACCCTCACCATTCCCAACTTCCTTTGCTTCCGCCAGGGTTACAAACTCGCTCTGTGCTGCACATTGACAAACACAATACTGTACACAAGTCTTAGGCACTCTAGCTATATATAAGTCCCTAAGACCTTTGTAAAGTACTGTAGAACAAGTGAGAAACTGAACTTGTCTCAGGAGCTTAGTGCCGATGATTGTGAAGCAGGTGTGTGGTTTTACCTAGAACATAGAACAGTACAGAGCAGGCCCTTCGGCCCACAATGTTGTGCTGACCCTTAAACCCTGCCTCCCTGCCTAAAACTTTAAGAAAGTTTTCTTAAAACTCATTTGGTTCAGTTGCTAATATTCCCACTAAACATTTGGAGGGCAGAGGGATTCTGTACAATTACTTGTTGATGTGAAAAATCAGAATGAAACTGTGCAAGATTAACATTCCTCAGACACGGCTTGCTACGCTGCGATGTTGCATGAATTTAGTGTGCGTTCAGGCATCGCCTGCTTCCACACATTGGAGCCAGATGTGTAGCCAGAATACACTGGTACAGGTTGTATAGCTATGGCATTTACTGCCTGGGCCTCCACTGTGTGATTCCTTCCAGCACCTCTTCCACTCTGTCCTCTAACCCACAGCATCAGTTTTTCATTTCCAAATGTTCCGTCGGTGATACAGTTGAGAGGTTATTACACGTTCAGTGGTGGGACAGCCCTGTACCTTCAGAGTTGCAGACCCAAGCGTGAATAACTCCAACTCTGAACAGATTCCACAACCTATGGACCCACTTTCAAAGATTCTGCAACTCATGAACTCATGTTCTCAGTATTATTTATTCACTTACGTATTATTTTTTTGGCATTTGCCTTCTGTGGCTGTTTGTCCGTCTTTGTGTGTTGCTTTTCATTGTTTTTATTGCCTTTCTTTGCCTTTCTTTCCTGTGAATGCCTGCAAGGAAATGAAGCTCAGGGTAGTACCTGGTGACATATACGTACTTTGATACTACATCTACTTTGAACTTTGAACAAGACACTGCAGATGCTATGATCAGGACCTGCGCATAACCTGATGGAAGAATTCAGTGGGATTGAGCAGCAGGCTTTCAGGGTTTTGACCCGAAAGGTCAACACTTCCTTCAACAGACCCTGCTTGACCCGCTGAGTTCTTCCAGCAGATTTTGTGTTGACACTTTGAGGTGGTTGCACCCAGCTTCAGTACATCCCTCAGCATGTAGGCCTCGACTTTGGAGAGTGCAACAAATAGCGGCCATGCTTCCAACGCCCACAACCTAAAACTGGAAGTAGAGAAAGGTGATCAGCTGTTTTATTGTCGTAGGTCAGTCATGTCCTCGTGTTCTCAAGTGGCATTTGTGATTTGCATCACCGCTGTGGAACGTGGCTTTCTTAGAACTCTGCTATTTGCATTCCTGAGGATTTGATCTGAAATCTCAGTCAATTTATGAAAATTTATGAATAATGGTTTTTTTGGAAGAAGTAGTTTGTTGTCCACCTCAAGTCACCATTAAGGAGGGAGTGGGAAGAGAAACTTCTTGGGCAAGGGAGCTTTGGGTGTGGTGCTGTCCCTCCCCAGTGAGAGCTGGAGAAAGTAGCCAAAGAAGATAATGTTTAATAATTTAGCATCAAAGAACCTGTGTCTATCAATTCCACGGTGCGTTACAGCATTAATGTGCAGTACACAGTAGAAGTATTTGGCAAACTGATCAGTAAATACAACCCAAGCTTATCGCAAATATCCTGTAGTCCCTGCCTTTCCTCTTGTATCCTCAGCTGCTTGTAGGATGAGTGTGATACCATTCAGAGGCACTTGCCATTTTCTGCCTCTGCCTTCTCTTTGTCATTCCTTCCAGAACATCTAAATTTCTCTCATCTTCTAAGACATAGTTTTAAATGTTTCTTGAAGAGCTTTTATCACCATATGGCTCAAAGTCAAATTTGGTTGTTAATAATACTTCTGAAAAGAGACTTGGATGTACAGACCTAGCATTGTTTGGGAGAGCTGGTAGTGAATAAGGACTCTTCCAGGATGAGGAAGACTCCTTGAAGGTCAAAGACTAAAGTCAGCAAGTCCAGAGGTTGAGGACCAAAATTTGAAGCCCCTGGGTTGGCTTGTCTGGAGTGGCCCAGGGTCTGTTAGTCCAGGAAGGGACTGGAGATTGGAGGCCGGAAGTCTGCAGGCTTGAGAGTCCGTGGCCATTGACTGGAGGTCAGAGGCCCGGAGACAGCCTGTCCTGTGGTTGGAGGCTTGTCTGTGTGTGAGAGTGGGTTGGTATTTTTATTTGAAAGAAATAATGTTGGTTGTCCACCCCCAGTGGGGGTGGGAGGGAGTGGGAAAGGGGCTCATTTTGCTGTTGTTGTCTTGTTGTTGTTGTTGTTGTTGTTGTTGTTGTTGTTGTTGTTGTTGTTGTTGTTGTTGTTGCCTATTGTGTTGTTCTGCAGAGCATTATGGGCATTCTAGATTGGCACCAGAATCTGTGGCAACTCGTGTGGGCTGACCCTGGCACATCCTTGGGTGTGTTGGCTGTCAATGCAAATGCCACATTTCAATGTACATGTGATAAATAAAGCTGAATCTATGAATAAACCTTAAATGCCACAATTTACATTGTAACCCTGCTCACACATAAGATTGGGAACCACCGTAATCTCTTAAGGTGCTGATTAAATATGAGTTCATTGCATATCAGTGGGTACTTTATGCTCACTCCTAGGTTGCTCGAAAATTGCATTTAGATATCAAAAACAAAATAGTTTGCATTTGCTTCCTCCAGGTCAGATGTGAGATGTTGTACCTAGGAATGTTTGTGTGCAAGTGGACCTGAAAACGTTACAGTCTCCTAGGGGCCAGGCTGAGTGAGGAAGGCCCTCAATTATCGTAGAAGTATACCACCCCAGTGGCAACAGCCCGATTGGTTTTAGGGAAAGTATTATGTGGTGGGGTGGAGATATGCCTCTACTAAAGAAGGTGTAAGGCATTCCTTCCCTCCCCTAGTCTGCAGGTTACCCTTGGGCAAGATGTAGCACCTGCTTAGCCCCTGATCATGGTCATATAGAACATAGAACATTACAGCACAGAAACAGGCCTTTTGGCCCTTCTTGGCTGTGCTGAACCATTTTTCTGCTGAGTCCCACTGACCTGCACTTGGGCCACATCCCTCCAAACCCCTCTCATCCATGTACCTGTCCAAGTTTTTCTTAAATGTCAAAAGTGAGCCTGCATTCACCACTTCATCTAGCAGCTCATTCCTCACTCCCACCACTCTCTGCGTGAAGAAGCCCCCCCAATGTTCCCTTTAAACTTTTCCCCCTTCACCCTTAACCCATGACCTCTGTTTTTTTTCTCTTCCCTGGCCTCAGTGGAAAAAGCCTGCTTGCATTCACTCTATCTATACCCATCATAATTTTATACACCTCTGTCAAATCACCCCTCGTTCTCCTACGCCATGAAGCCATGGAAACAGGTGGTGGATGGTTGTATGAGCAGCTGACAAGCTCTGAAGAATATTGCTAACGGCTGGGGTCACCCGTCTTGTAAAGACACTGCCCAGAAGAAGGCAATGGAAAACCACTTCTGTAGAAAAATTTGCCAAGAACAGTGTCAGTGGTGTCACCCTGGTGTCAGTGGTCGCATATCCGGAACTTGTGATATGCACTAGCTGCTCATACAACATGGCACGTAATGATAATGATTAAAACACTGCTGAACGCATTGACAATGAATATAAGAATGGAAATGCATAGTGTGGTTTATTCTTTTTCTTATTATTAATAAAAACAGAGAAACATAGAAAACCTACAGCACAATACAGGCCCTTCGGCCCACAAAGTTGTGCCGAACATGTCCCACCCTTAGAAATTACTAGGCTTACCTATAGCCTTCTATTTTACTAAGCTCCATGTACCTATCTAAAAGTCTCTTAAAAGACCCTATTGTATCCGCCTCCACCACCATTGCTGGCAGCCCATTCCACTCACTCACCACTCTCTGAGTGAAAAAATTACCCCTGACATCTCCTCTGTACCTACTCCCCAGCACCTTAAACCTGCGTCCTCTTATGGCAACCATTTCAGCCCTGGGAAAAAGCCTCTGACTATCTACACGACGAATGCCTCTCATTATCTTATATACCTCTATCAGGTCACCTCTCATGCTCCGTCGCTCCAAGGAGAAAAGGCCAAGTTCACTCAACCTATTCTCAAAAGGCATGCTCCCCAATCCAGGCAACATCCTTATATATTGCCTCTGCACCCTTTCTATGGCTTCCACATCCTTCCTATAGTGAGGCAACCAGAACTGAGCACAGTACTCCAAGTGGGGTCTGACCAGGGTCCTATAGAGCTGCAACATTACCTCTCGGCTCCTGAATTCAATCCCACAATTGATGAAGGCCAATACACCGTACACCTTCTTAACCACAGAGTCAACCTGCACAGCTGTTTTGGGTACCCCAAGATCCCTCTGATCCTCCACACTGCCAAGAGTCTTATCATTAATACTATTCTGCCATCATATTTAACCTACCAGAATGAACCACTTCACACTTATCTGGGTTGAACTCCATCTACTACTTCCCAGCCCAGTTTTGCATCCTATCAATGTCCCGCTGTTGACAACCTCTGACAACCCTCCGCACTATCCACAACACCTCTAATCTTTGTGTCATCAGCAAACTTACTAACCCATCCCACCACTTCCTCATCCAGGTCATTTATAAAAATCACGAATAGTAGGGCTCCCAAAACAGATCCCTGAGGCACCCCACTGGTCATCGGCCTCCATGCAGAATATGACTCATCTACAACCACTCTTGGCCTTCTGTGAGCAAGCTAATTCTGGATCCACAAATCAATGTCCCCTTGGATCCCATGTCTCCTTACTTTCTCAATAAGCCTTGCATAGAGTACCTTATCAAATGCCTTGCTGAAATCCATATACACTACATCTACTGCTCTTCCTTCATCAATGTGTTTAGTCACAAAATTCAATCAGGCTCGTAAGGCATGACCTGCCCTTGACAAAGTCACGCTGCCTATCCCTAATCATATTATGACTCTCCAAATGTTCATAAATCCTGCCTCTCAAGTTTAATTTGGAATTTAACAAAGAAAACTGACCCAGAGTTGGAAACAAGGTGTGCTTACCATCTGTGGAGTGGGTAGGGATACTGAAATATTACCAGAGACTACGGATCAGGTTCTGAGAGTTCTCAGGAGTGCAAATGGTGTGGTTCTTAGCAATGCACGGGTTCTTTAAGGAAGTATAAATCACGCATGACGTCTGACAAAGCATAACTTACTACAAGGAGGTCATCATACTTTCTTTTAATTTACTCTTGGGTGTTGTGAGCTGGGGCACAGTCAGAGGTCCAGGACTAGATGCTGAGGGATGCACTGAAACCCAGTGCAGCATCTGTGGGGAAAGGGCACAGTCTGGTGTCCTCTCACCGCTGGACCTGTGTCTAAAGACCTCTGAACCATATTGCTGATGGGACGTTCGGGAATGACAAATAAATCGTATTGACACGGAGGTTCATGTGAGGTTAAACCAGATTGGGTGGAGGTACTATTCTGGCATAGACAGAGATTTGGAGTCACAAGAGACTGCAGACACTGGTATTTGGATTTGGGGGCTGTGCGTTAACGTAGTGGTTAGCGTAACGTTATTACAACGCCAGGCACCAGGGTTCATTCCCCGCCTCTGTCTGCAATAGTTTGTATGTTCTCCCTATGACCGGGAGGGCTTCCTCCTGGTGTTCCTGGTCCCTCCGCCTTCCAAAGCCGGATGTGTCAGTAGGTTAACTGGTTATAAAGTACCGTGCAAAAGTCTTGGGCCTGTACTGTATATATAGCTAGGGTGCCCAGTACTGTATGGGTTAGAAGGTTAATTGGTCACGTGGGTGTAATTGGGCATTGTGGGCTGATTGGACAGGAAGGGCCTGTTACCAAGCTGTATCTCCAAACAAATATTGGTAAATAAATAACATGCAGAGACTTTAGGGAGACTGGGGATGCTCTAAATCCGGAGTAACACTCGCATATTGCTGGAGGAACTCAGTAGGTCAGGATGCTTCTAAGGAGCATTTTGGAGTATACAGGCATTTTCCCAGCCAGCAGAGGGTGTTAGGTGGAGTACCCCAGGGAAAAGTTGCCTGGGTCGCAGCTATTGACAACACCATCAATCATTGGGGACTAACTAAAATAACTCCAAGTTTACAGACGACATAGAGCTGGGGAAGATTGTAAGATGTAGGGCAACACAGTAGCACGGTGGCTAGCACAGTGCTTTACAGTCCAGGTGACCCTGGTTCGATTCCCGTCGTTTGTACATTTTCCCCTTGACCACGTGGGTTTCCTCTTTGTAAATTGTCCTGTTGTTAGGCTAGGATTAAACTGAGGGTTGCTGGGCAATTATTTACAAGAACAATTCTTGCCATAGGTGTCTGTGGAGACCAGGCCCTTATGTATATTTAAGGCAGAGGTTGATAGATTCTTGATTGGTCAGTGCATGAAGGGGGAAGGCAGGAGATTGGGGCTGAGAGGGAATTGGATCAGCCATGATGAAATGACAGAGTAGACTCAATGGGGAAAATGGCCTAATTCTGCTCCCATATCTTATGGTCTTATGTGCTAATAAACTGTTCACTGCCTTTTCATTCTTTACATTCATAGCCAATGCTTTCTGTACTGTTCTATTACAGTCCTACACACCAGTAGCGCTGCTCTCATTCACTTGGCCTTCTGGAGTTGGTATACTGCTACAGTAATAATCGAGAGGCTTTCTCCCCCAACCCACCCCTCCCTCTCCATTCGTGCTCCTACACCGTGCTCCTTCCCCACCGAGCCCTTGTGGTGACTGTGCCAAGTTTCAGTGCGTCCCTCAGCATGTACTCAAATGCTGGTCTTGCTCGCAACGCCACATCCCAAAGTAGAGAGAGATGATTGGCTGTTTTATCGTGGTGCTTCACGAGTTCTCACATAGCATTTGTGATTTGCATTCGCTCTGCGGAACTGTGGCTTGCTTAGAACCACACCATTTGCATTCCTGAGAATCTGATCTGACACCTCAATTTATGAAAATTTATGGAAAAGGGATCTTTTTCTGGAAAAAGATATGCCGGTTACCCACCCACGTTGTGGAGTGAGTGGGGAGTGGGTGAGGGTTTTGTGATAAACTCAAGCAATTCTGCAAATGCGGAAAATCCGTAGCAATGCACACAAAATGCTGGAGAAACTCAGCAGGTCAGGCAGCCTCTGGAGAGGAGTGAACATTCGACGTTTTGGGTCGAGACCCTTTGTCACTTTGTTAAGTGAGATTTGGTGTGTTGTTGACTCTTCCCAATGGAAGTGAAGTTTAAGGAGTTTATCTGAACTGAAACGGACGTTGCATCGGCTTAATGTAAATGGAATGACAAATAGTTTAAATTCAAATCAAATAGTTCAAATTAACATCAAAGAATGTATACAGTATACAATGTGAAATTCTTACTCCCCAATGAAACAAGAAACCACAAAGAATGAATATAGAAACATCAAAACTTTCACCCCTCCCACACACAAGCAGCAGCAGAAGTATCGACCCTCCCCTTCCCCTCACTTGCCCCAGCAGAAACCCCAACCTTCCAACATGCAGGCAATAGCAAAAGCCCCAAAGAGATCTTGATCTAAAGCCCATCAGAACTATAGTTCAACACCCAGCACTTCGGCTAATACTGGTGCTGTATGTGAAAATTCTGTGTGTATACCAATTTCTTGAATAGATGACAATTTCGAAAGTAGAAAACTTTCAAGCAACTTGCAAAGTGTCTCCTGTTCACCTAAGACTTCTTCTCTGATACACACAGGTGCAAAGTCCTTCAATATGATGTCCCCAAATGGAGGTAACACTGAGTTACTGGCTGAAATCAAGGCTGGAAGAAATCTGAAGCCAACTGCCCAGAGCAAGGGGACTACTGTGGTCTTTTCAAACTCTGGGAATATGGTGAGTATACCACAGACATACCAGTGCTGATCAGAAATCCAACGAAAGCTCGATGCCTCATTGCACCTTTACCCTGCTCCGTTTCTTGCATTTCAGCCCGAAAACGCAAACATGAAGCATAAGGGAGGCAGTCCGACCGAACCGTGTGTAAATGGGGTTGCTTCGGCTGCGGCTGATGCCGAGTCACTTGTACCGACTCACGATGAGCTGGGAGTTCCAATACCTGAGTGGAAGAGGCAGGTGATGGTGCGGAAGCTGCAGGTTAAGATCCAGGAGGAGGAAGAACAGAAACGAAAAGTGAGTTTTCAGAAGTAACATTGCCTTTACCATATTTCTGTCTTTAAGTGCCCCCTCCGCTGTGGTTTTGATCAACTTCAAAATTTAAGAAACCTTGGCACCCGAATCTATTTGAAGTTGGACAGTACAGAATACATAGTGAAGGGGGCAAACCTGTCTGAAGTGGTTTTGTCATGGTTATGCCAAGTAAACGCATATACAGTAAATATCAATCTTTTGATATGTATAAATATTCATCTTTTGAATTTGCAGAATTGTATTCTAATACTTTTAAAGATAATACGGCCACTGGGCCTGACTAGTCTATGCCAGCATTTTAGAGCAAACCCATTAATTCAAATTGCATCTCAATATTATACGTTAAGATGAAAAGTTGTATATATTATATAAATTCTATTATAAATTAATATTTAGGATATAATACATTCTATAATAATTGGAACAAGATCATTTGCCACTCCTGTTTGTATCATCTTTTCCCATTCACAGTGGTTCTTAAGACTTTTATCTACCTTGTTCCTTTTCTCCCATCCAACAAATAAGGAATATTGACTCTGCTCAGGATTGAACCACTAACCCTGCAAGTAAAAACCATAAGACCATAAGACACAGGAGCATAATTAAGCCATTCAGCTTGATTCTACCCCACCATGCCACCATAGCTGATTATTAGCCCTCCCATTCTCCTGCCTTCTTCCCATAACCTTTGACATCCTTACTAATCAAGAACTTGTCAACCTCCACTTTAAATATATCCAAGGATTTGGCCTCCACTGCCGTCTGTCGCATAGAATTCCACAGATACACCACCCTCCAGCTAATGAAATTCGCCCTCTTCTCTATTCTGAAGGAATGTCCTTCTATTCTGAGGTACAAGGCTCTCCCGCTATTAGAAATATCCTATCCACGTCAATTCTACGTAGGCCTTTCAGTAAACTTAGCAGCCTTAGTATGGGAAAAAGAATCGCTTAACTTTGATACCCATTCAAGGTGGGGAAGCAGATTCAAAGCTGATTCACAGAGAAAAAATAAATAGACATAAAAATTGCAGGGCTATCAAGCAAGAGCAAGCAACTATTTGGATAAGCTCCTCCACAGGACCAATACTTCAGTGATGGACCAAATGGGTATCTTCTGTTTGGCATTTAGCATAGAGTGACCATGGGCAAACATATCTCCATGGAGTACTGGGGTCCCCATTGTACTTCCTACTTGTGATGCAACTCCACAACAGAGTAAAAGGCACAAGGGGCTGAATGGCCTCCTCCTGTCCTTGAGCTTTTATGTTACCGTTCTTGCTTAGACTATGTTGTTCATGCCAGCAGTGGTTCTATGTTCCTGCAGCTTGTGAGCTTCCCTGTGATTTACCAGCGGCAGCAAAGTTAATAGGGTTTACAGTCCCAAAGCAGGTTCAAATCTCGGGGGAACAGTACAGGCCTACAGACTTATTTACATAATGTCTCCTTTGCAAAATCATAACAGTCCTCAGTTTTTTTTTATTGATCTGCGCCAAAATGATCTGTGCAAATGCCACAAACTTCCAAAAATTTATTTTTGCTTCCCAATAAAAGCAATGAATAACAACTTCAGATTATTTGTAAATCATGATCAAGGCACACCATGGACCATAAGGTTTTCGATGGAAAATTGATTTGTTAATGTTTGCTTGGCATAGCTGTTTGTGGGTGCAAATTGGATTGCTGTGCGATATGTAATATTTCAACAGTGAGATATCTCAAATATTAAACTTTGTATAATAATGTAAGAACAGATGTAGTTCTATGCCCATCAGTTCTTTAAGCCTGCTATGCCATTCAATAAGATAATAGCTGATTTAATCTTGACCTCAATGATACTTCCTTGCTCTCTCCCCAACACTGCATGAATCCCTGGTAGCTCAAGTATCTGTCAATCTCTGTTTGAATATCTCCACTGACTGCACCTTCATTGTTCTCCGGAGAAGTTCAAGGACTCACGGCTCTCAGGAAAAAGGAATTCCTCCTTTATCATAAAGGAGCAACTTCTTATTGTGAACCCATACCCCTAATACCAGACCCCCAATAAGGAGAAGCTTCCTCTTTGCAACCAACTTGTCAATGCCCGTCAGAATATTGTACAATTAATTCTTTTAATTCTCTTTATTACTTCATGCCACAAACTAACTTGCACGTTTACAATACAAATATTTTCTTTGAAGTATGGAGACCAAAACTTTTTGCAATGTTCATGACATGTCTCACCACAACTCTATACATATGCATCAAAATTTCACTGCTGTTATACTGTCCACCTCTTGCAATAAAGTCCAACGCTCTGTTACCCTTCCTCATTACGTGCTGTGCCTACATGCCAATCCTTTGTGTTAAATGAACTATGACCCTGTTGTATCACAATGCTTTGTAGTCTCCCCCATTTAAACAGTAATTTCTATTCTCATTCTACCCTCCAAAGTGGGCAACCTTATTATATTCCATCTTGGAACCTCTTTCCCACTTACATAATTTACCAATGTCCCTCTGCATCTGCCTCATAAGTCCCAAACCAACCTGTCTTTGTACCTTCAGATAATTTGGCTCTTAGTTTGATTAGAATGCAAAATTATTTTTCCTCATAGTTTATCTTTTACTATGCTTACTCATATTTTTATATCGACACCAACAGAACCGTGCAAAAGTAAAATAATACTGTTAAGCAAAGGTGCTTTCAAAAATAATGAAATGGAAAGTTTTAAAATATCAATCATTTACTATACACAACAGTCAACAGTAAAAAAAAATCTACCCTGTCAAAAGCAACACACACAACATGCTGAAGAAACTCAACAGATCAGGTAGCAACTATGGAAATGAATAAACGGTTGACATTTCAGGTTGAGACCCTTCATCAGGACTGAACAGGAAGGGGGAAGATGCCAGAATGAAAAGGTGGAGGGAGGGAATGGAGGTTAGCTAGAAGGTGATAGGGGAATCTAGGTGGGTAGGAAAGATAAAGGGCTTCTGAAGTAGGATTTCATAGGAGAGGAGAGTGGACCATAGGAGAAAGGGAAGGAGGAGGGGCTCAGGGGAAGTAATAGGCAGGTGCAAAGAGGTAAAAGGCCAGAGTGGGGAATAGAAGAAGAGGGGAGGAGGAGGGAAAAAAAAATTACCGGAAAGAGAATTTGATATTCATGCCTCACACACAAAATACTGGAGGAACTCAGAGGGCAGTCAGCATCTGTGGAAAATAGTACAATCGACATTTTGCGATAAAAACCCTTCAGAACGACAACTGTACTCTTTTCCATAGATGCTGCCTGGCACTGCTGAGTTCCTCCAGCATCTTGTGTGTGCTGCTCGGATTTCCAGCATCTGCAGATTTTCTCATGTTTGATATTCATGCCATCAGTTTGGAGGCTACCTTGGTGGAATATAAGGTGCTGCTCCTCCACCCTGAGGGTGGCCTCTTCTTTGCACAAAAGGAGGCCATCAAGTGACATGTCAGATGGCACAACCAGCCTTTACCTTTCAAACTGCATCAATTCTCTTAGGTACACGGTCATGCAGTTTACAAAGAAAATTGGCTGGTAGGTAGTTCCAAGCACCTTAGAGATCTTGCTACAGTACTTCTGCAGACTTCGGCTGTCTTGCTTGCTTCTGTCTCTCCAGGTAATCCCAGACAACCTTGACGATGTTGAGATCAGGGCTCCATGGAGGCCATAGCACCTGAAAGCATAAAAAAACCTAGAGTGCTTAAGACTTTTGCACAGTACTATGTATATGTGTAATTGCTCAGTGCAATATCTTCTAATTGTAGTATAGCTGATTCTGTATTTTTCTAGAAGTTTCTTGGTTTTTCTGCAACAGGTGTCAAGCCACTTGAATCTGGCTCTTTCTCAGGTTATTTGTTTATTCATTGAGATATAACACAGAATAGACCATCCGGCCCTTCGAACCACCCAGCATTTCCCTGATTTAATCTGAGTCTAATCATGGGAAAATTTACAATGAGTACTTAACCCACCAACCTGTACGTCTTTGGATTGTGGGAGGAAACTGGAGCACCGGGAGGAAACCCACGCGGTCACAGGGAGAACATACAAACTCCTTACAGACAGCAGTGGGAATTGAACCCATGTTAACTTGTTATATTTCTAGTTTGAGTTCGGTTAAGACGACCACAACTTCTTTGTTCTTCATCTTTGTTTCGTTCTTCATTCTTAATAAATGGCCATAAGTACCAAGTTTGATTCTTGACTTCTAAAGAACCTCTGGACCTCAAAATCACCAGATCCAGCACCATTTATGTAGATCACAAATAATTGAGGGTATCCCACTGGTTACTGATTACCAAGCCAGAAGGGAAATGATCAATTTCACCCAACCATTAATTAGCCACTTTCCTACCCATGTCAATATTTGCTCCCACAACACTATGCACTCTTGTATTGTGCTGTCACCTTTTATGTGGCCCTTTATCAAATTGTTCCTGGAAATCCAAATACACTATGTCAACAAGCTCTCATACATTAATCCTGTGTGTTTCATTGTCAGGAAATTCGAACAAATCCACCAAATCTTTTCTGTTGACTCCGCTTGATTATCCAACCCTTTTCTAAATGTCCTACTTAATAATCAAATCCAGCATATTCCCAAAGACAGAATTTAGAGCTAATACTTTATAATTTCCTACTTTCTATCTCCTTTTCTTGAATAATGGCATTGAATAAGCATTTTCTCAATCCTTCGGAAGCTCTCGAGCACCAATGAAATTTAGTAGGTTCGAACCAATGTGCTCACTATGTCAGTAATGACATGTTAAAGCACTAGAACGGTGGCCATCAGAAAAGATTGAAGAGATAAAGATTAGCTTTGTTTGTCACATGTACATCAAAATATTGAAGCATGCATTGAAACGTATCAATCGAGTCAAATCAAATGAACGAGGATGGTGCTGAGTCACCGCGCTTCCCAGCGGCACCATGGTATGCCCACAACGGAATAAACCAAACCATATCCTTGGAATGTGGACGAAACCAGAGCACTTAGAGGAAATCCACACAGTCTTGGGAAAATATACAAACTCCTTACAGACAGTGGCAGAATTAAACCCAGTCGTTGGCACTCTAGTAGTAGCGCGCTAACCACTATGCTACTGTGCTAGGTCGAGGTGACTTTAGCCCCATTCATTTGGCCAGCATTTTATTTCGAAGGTGGCGATTATTTTAAAGTGCTCCCTTTGATTCTCTAAAATATTAAGGATTTTTTCCCATTCTTCTACCGTAAAGACTGATGCAAGATAATTATTTATATATCTCTATTTGTCGTTATTACTTTCCCGGTCTCATCTTCTGAAGCACCTACGCTTTCTTTGCCTTTTCTCTTTCTTTTTATTTATCCGTGGGATCAATTACTGTCTGTTCTTATGTTATTTGCAAGTGAATTCCCCTTTATAGTAACACAAGGCTGTGGAGGAACTCAGCAGGTCAGGCAGCGTTTATGGCAATGAATAAAGAGTCAATGTTTTGGGCCAAGATCCTTTGACTCTTTATTCCTCTCCATTGATGCTGCCTGACCTGCTGTGTTCCTTCAGCATTTTGTGTGTGTTACTCTGGATTTCAAATTTCAACCATTAGGCTTTTGAACAAAAGGGGATAACTATTGAGAAGTTCCTAAAATCAATTATCTCACTTTAAGGACTCTCTATCTTGTTATTTCAGGCTCTTGGTATTGATTGCTATTTACTTATATTCGCATTTGCACAGTTTGCTGTCTTCTATGCTTTTCTTGATCTTTCATCGATCCTGTTATTATTCTCAGATTTTCTGAGTATGCCCGCAGGAAAAAGAATCTCAGGGTTGGATGTGGTGACATATATGTACTCTGATAATAAAATTTACTTTCAACCTTGAGCTTTGAATTTCCAGCATCTGGAAAATCTCTTGTGTTCTCCTCCTTTATAATTTCTTCTCGTCAAACTGCTGTTCAATAATCTCCTGACCCTCTGACCTCCCACTAACCTACACAATACTGCATGCACTTCCTTTCCATTTTATGCCTTTTTCTAAATGACCCTTCAAAATATAACTTGTATTGTGTTCCATTTGTAAATTAGTGACATTCAATCCTCTCAGGATTATACATTGCATCAGTTATAACTCTGTACTTCACCATACAATGCAACTTTGCAAAAGGATTTCTTAGGAAACTAACCTAAAATGCAATGTTTAAAAACTATTCAGAAAATAGAAATTCCTCAGCATCTGATAGAGCTATTGTTTATCAAAATGTATGATGGTTGAGCATTAGAAGTGAAAGAAAATACTTAGATAACTATATTGTAACGCAAGGATATACGTAAGTTCCTGCTTGCTTTCATATGAATAATTATGGAATAAGTTTCTACAGTACTTCTTGTGATATATTACAAAGCTTTATAATCCACGTTATCTAGGCACAGCTCAGGAATTATCAGAGTAGTGTGTTTACCCAACAAATGAGCTGATTAAACACTATTAATGAGTTGGTCTAAAGAAGTAATTTGTTTAATCTAAAGAAATGTGAGACAACATGTATTGGAACAGGAGCAGCAAACACGCCAATGATTAAAGGGCATCAAACTACAAGGGAAATGGAACTATGTGTATTTGTTAGTTATGACTCCTTGCTGCTAAACAGTTGATATAATGTAGGCTACACGTTGCAGTGATTGGCATATAAATGCTGGATAAGCTAAAAAAAACTGAAAATGTGAAAGGACTCAGCAGGTCAAGCATTATCTCTTGAGAGAGACGTTAATATTTCAGGTCCAAGACCCTTCTTCCCTCAAACCTGAAACATCAACTCTATTTTTTCTCTGCTGATACTGCCTGACCCGTGAGTGTTTCAGTATTTTCTGTTTAGTTTAAATTTCGGGTTTATAGCATCTGCAGATTTTTGATCTTCACCAGATGAATTTACCCTTGGCTGGTATATGTCTGTGCTGATGTCAATTTGAAGCTCTGTGTGGAGGCTGGAATGCAACACACAAACGTTATTTGCAGGAGATAAATATTGTGGTGGTTTGCTTGAATACCATTAGCGGGCTTTCATACAGAAATTTCCATTAAGAACACAAAACATAGAACATTACAGCATAGTTCAGGCCCTTCGGCCCACAATGTTGTACCAACCTTTTAACTTACTCTAAGATCAGTCTAACCCTCCCTCCCACATAGCCTTCCATTTTCCTGTCATTTATGTGCCTAGGAGTCTCTTAAATGCCCCTAATATATCTGCCTCTACCGTCAATTGTTCTACATACCCAGCACTCTCTGTATAAAAAACTACCTCTGACATCCCCCCCCCCCCCCCACTATACTTTCCTCCAGTCACCTTAAAATTATACCCTCTGATGTGAGCTATTTCAACCCTGGCTATCTACTCGATCTCATCATCCTGTACACAAGCTGAATGTGTAGTGTCTTGAAGTTGTGTTGTGTAGCTGCATGCATTAGTAAGTAAATGGATAGAACTGTTGACAGAACTTCCTTTATTGAAGGCAATGACTCTCAACTAAGTGGAGGTGCCTGGTACAACAATGTATCAAGTGATTCCACATTCTGCACTCAATTCTTAAATTAAATTATATTATATTCTTTATAATATAAGTTTATAATATATCTTATATTATAAGCTAAAATTATATTCTCTAAAACACACTTGGGATCCTACATATAATACATGTCCTTGTAAAATATGGACTGGAGATGAATGGAAGTATCTTTAGAGTTGTAGATAGTTGTATGTGGCTGGCAGGCTGGAGATATCTAGAGTACTGTAGTAATTTTATGTATTGCACTTTACTGCTGCCACAAAAAAAAACAAATTTCATGACATATGTGAGTGATGATAAACCTGATTCTGATATGGGCCTCTGTTGTGGACTGAGAGTGGGAAGGGGGCAGGGAGAGGGGAGAGAGTGATCAATAAACCAATTGTTTGGAATCGAATGACCTTGCCTGGTGTCTCAGGGCTGGGTGTGTCTGCACCCGTGCTACCCCACTGCTCCATCTCTTGTGTACGTGATAAGTAGCTGTGGCTTTTGCTTGGAAGCTGCTTCTAGCATTCTGTGGAATTCGTCAATATTTCCCAGTGAAAGCATCACGTTTTCAGGGGAACTCAGGGAGAATATTAACGTTTGTAGGGGTTCCCAGGGAGAGTGCCGAGTGATCTCAGGAAACGTGTTACATTTGCCAGAGATTACTGAGACTTTTACATTGTTCTGGGAATGCCTTAGGATTTGCAGTGCTACCATTAGATAGATGAATAGATACTTTATTGATTCCAAGGGAAATTACAGTGTCACAGTAGCATTACACGTGCACAGATATAAATATTAGAAGAGAAGTAGAAAGAAAAAGTTACCGCAAACAGTCTAACAGGAGGGGATCATCACCTCCCTGGCTATAGGTTGACTCATTATAGAGCCTAATGACCGAGGGTAAGAACGACCTCACATAGCGCTCTTTGGAGCAGCACAGTTGTCTTAGTCTGTTACGGAAAGTGCTCCTCTATTCAGCCAAGGTGGCATGCAGAGGGTGAGAAACATTGCTCAGAATTGCCAGGATTTCCCGTAGGGTCTTTTGTTCTACCGCAGCCTCCGGTGTGTCCAGTTTGACTCCTATAACAGAGTCAGATTGTCTAATCAGTTCATTGAGCCTGTTGGCATCACCCGTGTTGACGTAATTGCCCCAGCACACCACTGCATAGGAGATTGTACTGGCAAGACCAGACTGGTGCAACAGACTGGGAGGAGAGGCCTGCAGACTCCAAAGGACCTCAGCCTCCTCAGGAAGTAGAGGTGACTCTGGCCCTTCTTGTACACAGCCTCTGTGTTGGTGCTCCACTCAAGTCTGTCATCCAGGCGCACCCCCAGGTACTTGGGGGTCCACAGTACGTCCACATCCTCACCATCAATAGTAACAGGGTGCGATGCAGGATTAGTCTTCCCTAAGTCCATCACCGTCTCCTTTGTCTGACTGATGTTGATGATGATTCAGCTTGCACCATTTGACAAAGTCCTCCACCAGGGCCCTGTATTCATCCTCCTGTCCTCCCTTTACACACACAACTATTGCTGAGTCATCGGAGAATTTCTGCAGATGACATGGCTCAGTGTTGTATCTAAAGTCCAAGTTATGCAGGGTAAATGGGAAGGGAGCCAATACAGTCCCCTATGGGGCCCCAGTGCTCCTTATAGCCATGTCTGATACACAGCTTGGAAGTTATTATAAAAGGTGTATAGAACACTGACCTGGTATCAGATTGATGGTAGCTAAAACTAACCCACGTGTACTGAATCTGCTGTTTAAAATAAAGATAAAATATTTAGTTTGCCTGAAGTAGTATAAGAAATCTTCACACATTGTGACAGCAATGGACTGAATTTCCTCTGTGCAGTAAGTGTAGCGTAGTTGTTCATTGGAAACCAGATTATCATTTCACTTTGCTCCGTGTGGTCATGCTTCCCTGCAATATTCACAGACTTGGACAACCAGCTTCCAAGTCACTTTTAAAATGAATAGTTTTGTTTTCAAAATAAAATCCTTTCATTCTGGAAACTAAGAGGCCCAAAGGGAAGAAAAGTACAAGTTTAAAATTCATTCAACCATGCAGGATTACCCATGAATACAGCTAAATGAAACGGCATTGCTCCGGGGCCAAGGTGCAGAACACAGTACCAACAGTCGTACACAGCACAAAGCACATATAATACATATAAGATGGCAGGAAAGTAAAGTCACACACTAAAAGATAGTCCAAGTCCCTGAGTCAATGAATGTTGCAGCAGCCTGCAGTCGAACACAATACAGCCAAGCGAACACTGAGGGGCAGCTCTGACTCCAATATGGACGCTGCACCACACCGCCTCCAGCACTCCAGTGGAGCACCTGACTCCAATGCTCCCCCTGGCAGCTGTAAACAGGCGACACTGCAGCTTGAGGCCAAGTCCTTGCTGTGATCGAGGCCGTACAGCTCCTCCACCAATCACCAATCAAGCAATGAATTGGACTTGCAACACTGCACACCGCCGGTGTCCAACAGTGTCTTGTGATCACAAGAAAAGGACTAAGGTGACCACTCACTGTTAGGCAGCTCACCTCCTTTGCACACCGACACCCCTCGGTCGCAGACAGCATCACCATCCACACCAAGTCCAGCTCCTTCAGGATCTCCACCAATGGGCAACTCGCAGCTGGGTTGGACCTGCAGTACTTAATTCGCAGCAGAGTCTTGTGATTGTAAAGACTGCATTTAAAAAAGACAGTAACACCTTTGGTTGACCTCACTGCGTCCAAGCGTGCTGCCATCTCACTGGGAGGAGTCTAATCTGAATCCCATTCTGGACGTGGTTAATAAACTTGCGAAAAACTGCAGATGCTGGAAATCCAAAGCAAAGCACACAAAATGCTGGAGGAACTCAGCAGGTCAGGCAGCATCTATGGAAAAGAGTAAACAGTTGACATTTCAGGCCAAGACCCTTCTTCAGGACTGGGAAGAAAGGGGAGAAGTCATTCCCCTTTCCTTTCTAGTCCTGAAGAAGGGTTTTGTTCTGAAATGTCGACCGTTTACTCTTTTCCATAGATGGTCGAAAAACTGGTGTAAATGAGAACAGATTGATCCACGTTCTAAACAACAGCTTTGAGATCCATTTTGTTAGCTGCCAGAGGCAAGTAAACACTGGTGCTGGCTTGGTCACTGGCACTGGTCCAAATGTTTTTGCTTAGCTTCATTACTAGTAACACCTGAGCTATGTTTTTGTGGAAAAATCTGCTGGCATCAAAATTAAAAACAATGCACTCAGGTACAATAACAACTTGCATTTGTATGGCAGCTTTAGTGCAATGGAATGCCCTGAGGTGTTCAGTCTCCCCTTGTCGCAGGGCAGTGTTAAAAATCACAATCGGGTTTACTACTGGTTGGCGTGGGCTACTGCTGATGTACTATTGGCAGATACAGTACTGTGCCAAAATCTCAGGTGTATATATATATATATACAGTGCCTAAGATTTTTGCACAGTACTGCAGTGATTTTACAAATTGCACTGTACTGCTGCCTTAAAAAGAAACAAATTTCATGCCACATGTGAGTGATGATAAACCTGATTCTGATATGGCTCTCTATTGCGGACTGAGAGCGGGAAGAGGGAAGGGAGAAGGGAATCATGATTGAGAAAAGGGGGAGGAAGAGGGGAGAGAGTGGGAAGCACCGGAGGGATATTCTGTACTGATCAATACACCAAATGTTTGGAATGAAATGGCCTTGCCTGGTGTCTCAGGGTTGGGAGTGGATGCACACACGCCACCCTCCCACGCCTGGCACTCCTTCTCTGCCACCTGTTCCACACCCCTCCTGCGGCGCTCAACCCTCACCATTCCCAACGTGCTTTGCTCCCACCAGATTTACAAACTTGCTCCCCGCTCCATGTTGACATACACTGTACTTTGCAGAAGTCTTAGGCACCCTAGCTATAGATGTATGCCTATGAGCTTTGCACAGCACTGTACAGTTCTAAGTGAACTGAAATGATAAGAATCGTTAAAGTCAAACCAGTGCACATGGAGGCAACGGACAAACTCCTTAGAGACAGCGGCGGGAATCGAACCCCAATATATAGATGGCACTGTAAAGCATTATGCTAAACGCAATGCTACTGCAGTGTTTGCTATACTTTCGGGATGTGGGAAGAATTTAGGGTAGCACAGTACCAGCGACCCGAGTTCAATTCCTGCCGCTGCCCGCAAGGTGTTTGCACGTTCTCCCCGCGACCGCATGGGTTTCCCCAGATGCTCCGGTTTCCTCCCACAGTCCAAAGATGTGCCAGTTGGTAGATCAGTTGGTCATTGTAAATTACCTCGTGATTAGGCTGGGATTAAATTGAGGGATTGCTGGAAGGCATGGCTGGAAGGGCCAGAAGGGCCTATTTCACACAGTATCTCAATAAATAAATATATAGAAAAAGAAAATCCACACTGCTTCTGGTAGAGCAGGCGAACTCCACACAGGCAGCACCGGAGGTGGGGATCGAACTCAAGTTTAAGGAGCTGTGAGCCAGGAGCTCTACCACTCTGCCACTTATTATGTAGCTGATTAGCCTTCTAAACATCAGGAATTTAGTAAACAGATGAAATATTATAAAGCTATGTTCTTCATTAATGGGCTTTTAAATAAGCAAGATTACTAGGCTTTTATAATTTAAAGTCATTAACTCGGAAAGTATTCTTTAAATTTTCATGAGTGGTGATTGTAGTTCTCTGTATCAGGAGTTGCATAATTGGTGCTGCAATGCAACTTCTTAATGATCTAAGTTGTTAGAATCAGGTTTATTGTCACTGACATACACTCATTAGTCACTTTAGTATATATACCTGCTTGTTAATGCAAATATCTAATGAGTCAATCATTTGGCAGCAACTCAGTGCATAAAAGCCTGCAGACATGGTCAAGAGGTTCAGTTGTTCAGACCAAACATCAGAATGGAGAACAAATGTGATCTGTGTGACTTTGATGGTAGAATCATAGTTGGTGCCAGATGGGGTGGTTTGAGTATCTCAGAAACTGCTGATCTCCCAGGATTCTCAGAGACTGGTGCGAAAAACAGAGAACATCCATTGAGCGGCAGTGGTGTGGGCAAAAAAATACCTTGTTAATGAGAGAGGTCAGAGGAGAATGGCCAGACTGGTTCAAGCTGACAGGAAGGTGACAGTAACTCAAATAGCCACCCAGAACAACAGTGGTGTGCAGAACAGCATCTCTGAATCCACAACACATCAAACCTTAAAGTGGATGGGATACAGCAGTGGAAGAACACACTCCTGCACCTAATAAAGTGGCCACTGAATGCATATCACGAAATTAGTTTTAATGTTGTACTCTTCAATAATGGACCACTGTTATCACAAGGGATTATGTTGCTGAAGCAGTGTACATTGTTTCACAACCTAGCTATTCTTAGGCTTATGAGATCCCTAACACCCTTCCAGCAGGTAAATCCTTGCTTGGGAATTGTACTCCTTCATTTGAATTTTTATTGACGCTCAGTGAAAGCAGCAAAATTTTGTATTTAATTTCTCCAGATATTGTGTGGATAGGATTAAGAGAGGGATGAGAATGTACAATCCACGGAGGCGAAGGTGTCAATTGCAACAATAAGAGGATTTGTTCAACAGATTATTACCCCACTTCTTTGATATTTTAATACCAACCAAAACAATAAGTTGCAAAGAAAATGGAATAAGAAATCTGAAGATTTTTCTCACAGATAAAACTCCAATTCTTGGAGTCTCCGGGTCAATCCTAGCAGTTCTAAAGGCAGGGGCTGCTGTCAGCATGGATTTAGAAATGTCAGACCAGAGTCTTGGAAAGGGAAGATCGAGTTACATTCCTTTGTTGTCCATTGTCTACTTCACACATTCTCTTTCCAGGTGCAACGAGCATAATACTTAAGCGTTTCTTTTATTACATTTTTTTTCAAAATGTATTGTATGTGTGTGTATGTGTGTGTGTGTGTGTGTGTGTGTTTGTGTGAGTGTCTGTTTGCATTGCATGAGTTTGGTGGTTTGGTGCTGTTTGGAGTGTTGAATTAAAGCTGCAGTATCCATTTTATATCAAGTTCAAGTTTATTGTCATTAACTGTAAACACTGTAAACACCACCAAGCAGAACAACAGTCCTGCAGAACAAGGTGCACAACACAGTACATATCACTCTTAAAAAACACATTAAATAATATTACCACAAATAAATTAACAAATAATAAAATATACTGTATTCCAGAATAAGGTGTGTTTACGACACAAGTTAAAAAATAAACAGTATAATGCTAATGGCGCTTCATCATGATGAAACCCGGCAGGTGGCAGGGAGTTCAGTAGTCTCATAGCCTGGGGGAAGAAGCTGTTCCCCAGCCTAACAATCTTTGTCCCATGGTGTGGTGCCATCGGGGACCAAAGTGATTGTGCATTAGGGTTTAGATTAGGAGGGATTGGAGGGATCCTTGATGACGCTAAGGGCCCTGTGTGTGCAGCACTCCTGATGCTGGAAGTACCTTGGAAGGTTGGGAAGAGAGATCCTGATGATCACCCCAGCAGTCCTTTACATTGCGGTAGATATGGCCTTTCACTTTTGTTCCTCCTCCATTATTATAAAAGACCCCTCAAACCCCATGAAACCTGGCAACAACAGTGAAAAATGTTAGCAACTAAACTGACCTTTGAAACCGAACGATAAACACCCATGCAACAGATGCATTGACCACCACACTGCTGCGGAGAAGGGAGTAATACTGAGTTTTGCTTTGACTACATCATAAGACCTTGCCAGAAAGGTTCTTATTATTGAGAATGCCAATGCTAAATTTTCCTTTTAAGATGTAACTTGGTATATTGAACACTATAGGTGGATATCCTGACCTTTGTCCATCGGGAACAGCAAGTCTTTTGAGCACACGTTTCAGGATAATGGATCAGAAACATAAATTTGCTTTGCTGCCAGCTTTATCGGCCCTGGGAGTTCTGGGCTTTTGCTGGGCTTACATCTAACGTCGGCTCAAGCCAGGGAGGCCTTCTCTGTCCCTTGCCTTGTCTCCCAATTTGCTTCACTCAGGCCAATGTGAAATGTCACAAGTAAATTTGTGATGTCTCTCATTGCCCATGAGAAGCAATCTTTGAACTTTGAAAGGCAGTGTAATCATGCATGTAGCCATTCTTAGGTATGTAGTTCAAAAAGCTCCTGTTACAGGTTATATTAAGTTTATAAACTGGACGAAGGAATTGTTGATTCAGATGTTCAGAGACTGACCCTAATTGAACTTACAATCTACATCTCCTTAATTCAGCCTCTGAACTTCCAAAGGCCAACATTTCTACCCTCTATTCCAGTGTTGTTCTATATCTTCACACTGCTATGGCATACTATCATTTCCAATGGAAAATACTCAAGGTAATCAAGAGTAGTACAGAATGCTTCTCTTGGGACTACAACCATAAAATCTATCAGTTCATTACCTGCTGGCACAATGAAAGTTCTAAAATGTCAATTGCGTTGTTATGAGCTTTAGCATCCACCTCATAGTATAGAATTACTTTATACCATTAGACCATAAGATATAGGAGCAGAATTGGGCCATTCAGCCCATCGAGTCTACTCTGTCATTCTGTCATGGCTGATTTATAACCCCCTCAACCCAATTGTCCCGTCTTCTCCCCGTAACCTTTGATGCCCTGACTGATCAGCCTTCACTTTCAATATATTCAATAACTTGGCCTCTACAGCCATCTGTGGCAATGAATTCCACAGATGCGCTAACCCCTGGCTAAAGAAATTCCTCCTTATCTCTGTTCTGAATGGATGTCCCCATACTCTGAGGTTGTGTCCTGTGGACCTTGACTCCCCCACTATCCTCTCCACATCCATTCAGTCTAGGCCTTTCAATATTCGATAGGTTTCAGAGAGATTGCCCCTCTCATTCTTCTAAACTCCAGCAAGTTCAAGCTCAAATACATCAAACACTCCTCATATGTTAACCCTTTCATATCTGAATGTATTTCCTTCAGCTATTAGCATTCACGAGCTAATATGCTGTATTTGTAACATTCCAAATTCCAATTGAATTACAAAATTAGGGTACTGCAACTTTAAATGGTTTTACTTGGTGAGTGGTGCAAAGAATATTTTTAATGGCAAAAATGATCATCAATATTTAATTCTGCTAATTGAACAGTAGCACAAAAGGATTAGAATATCTTTAATGGAAATCCAGGCAACCACCATTCAGTCTGTATAAAGATTGATAAGTTAACACAATGATGGTCAAATATTTTAAATGCTAACTTAATTTACGTAGCTAAAAATGGAATTTAAAGTCTGATGGATGTTATATTGCACCACTAACCCTGTGAAAGATTATCAGTGGAGAGAAAATTAGGTCTCCCATTTGCTCAGAGAGATATTTTTGCCCTGTGTTTTCTCCTGAGGCAGTTTCACGACAGTAATTATTACCAGCCTGAGGGGTGGAAATACTCCCATGCACATAATGCTATCCTGGGACCATTTGGAGAACTGATGACGGAGGACGATATCATCCGTATAGAAAAGCAGATTGAGAACCTCCAGGTTATGCACAAGGTGCAGAAGGTGGAGACGGAGCTCGAGCAATTAGAGCTTGAGCTTCAGCAACTGCTACCCGTGTCCACTGCGTTAGCGCACGAGCATTTTACCGTGAACCCAAAGCAGGTCCATGGCCAGGCAGAGGACCTGCCTGCCTGGTGCAACAAGATTTCAATTCTACTGAAGAGCATGGCCATTCTTCTGGCCACCTTAGGAGGGAAGGAGGTAAGCCTTTTTGACCTGATGCCTTCGAGAGACCAACACAGGGGTCCGGCGGCTGAGCCGGTGAAGGTTTCCTCAGCCAAGGAGTCAAACTTGTGCATAGGGAGGTCACAGTCGTTCAGTTCAACTAGAGAGGATGTTCAGAAAGAAATCCTGCAATGCGGCGTGTCGGTCAAAAATATAAAGGCAAACTACGAACTACAACTGCAGTCAAGAATGACAGAGGAGGCACAACAGAAGGTCTACAAAAGGAAACGATCACTGCCTGTTGGACCTCATGGTACAGAAACCATTCTGGAAGAATCCCATAATTTTTGTACCAATGCATCTAAAAACACCAAGTCAAATTGCAGCGTGCAACAGTGCCCAGACAAGCATGGGTCAGGAATAGTGGAAGAACCACTCATTGTCCCAGTACACATGCCATTACTGTATTCAACAGACGTCAGCAACAATGATGTAAACCAGTGTTTATCTAGAGATGACAATGAGACGTACTTTAGTCCAGACCTCATGACCAGAAGTCTTCCAGTCCAGACGGACCTCAGTTACATTCAGCAGTATACAGACATGAGGAAGGAACGAATTGTGTTCCTCTTCCTCGAACACTGGAAGAAGTGGACATTTGTGGAATCTTCCAGGCAGAACCAGGTGAGGTCAAGTATTTCAGGTGCTCTGACAGAGGATTTTGAAGATATTCAGCAGCACGATGGACTCTTGTATAATAATTCTGAGTTACAGTCAGAATTCATGAGTGGACGAAGTGATGATGATCGACTCCTCTATTTCATGAAGCAGAGACAGGTGGTCGGCAAGCTGATAGGCCATTGGAGGACAATTATCTCGCAAGTTCCAACTCGACAAATCAGACGATTGAGTCGGCATCACATGATATATTGGCCAGAACATTTTCTTCCTCATGTGAATGGTGTGCCTGTTGATTACAACAGCTTGAGCCTTGATCTCTTCATGCTTGGGTACTTCCAGTTACTGGACATGAACATGTCCCGAGCCGAGCGGAAGTTTCGGCACATTCTTTGCTACGAGATGTTTGATCGCCTGGGGAGCCACCCTTGGGAGCTGATTCGACGATTTCACAAAGTGGTCATGGAAGAGATCGAGTCTGGGAATCGAGACTGGAGCGATGGATTTGAAGATATTAAGCAGCAGTTCTTTGGAGAGAGAGTTGAATTAGATGTTTCTCACCAGCACAATGCAACCTCCCAGAACAAGCAGGCAGAGCTGCAGGCAACAGAGCTATCTGAGCAGGAGTCATTTATGAGTAACACAAACAATCTCCCTGCCAGTGATGGCACTGGAGATGACACGATCGAAGGAGACAAAATTAGAGAAGATTCAATTCAGCTCATCTCCGAACTTGGAGAATTCTGTAACAAAGAGATTTGTCGATATATTGATCGAAGTTTTTCATTCTGGAAGGCGAAAGAAGCAGAGTTATTTGATATTTAAACTGATGAATTAGTGTTCTTGGCTTGAACCAGGTAGCTCATGTGGTAATGGAAAGGGCAGCTAATTTCCAAGAAGGGGAGATTGGATATAATGGTAAAAATGCTCGGGGAAGGATTGAAGATGTGAGTAAAACCATTTTGAATGTAGCAAATGGAAGCAGGGCTGGGCAATTCAGTTCCTTATGCCTGCTCTACTAGTGAATAGAATCATGGCTGATCTTTTACAACAGTGTAATAACCAACTGGCCCAAATGCCCAAATACCTACCATCTTCTGTCCTGACCGTACTCACCAACCTAGCCTCTGCAGCCCAAAGACTCACTGTCCTGTGGCTTTTTTCTCTCTTCTTCCTGAAAGGCTGATCCTTCACAGCGAGATGGTGACCCCCTCGCTCTGGAGCCATTGGTGGCCAAGGATGAGAGGCTTTAGTCTGCATCAATTTCAAGTATCTATTTAATTTGGAAGTAGACAGACCCAAGTTATAAAAACTATTCCAACAGTTGTAAAACTTATTTTGTTTTGAGTGAAAACCCAATCAGTGGTTTTTAACTCCATCCTTAGACACTAATTGAAAGATATAGTTAAGCTGTCTTTGTGTGGATAAGCCAAATACCAGTAGTAAAATTTCCAGGTTTACACTGACTACACCAACAGTACCCACATCTTCTGTCATTGAGAGAAGTTCTCCTTATTCCTGGTTTGGTGAGAATTTTGTGGACAAACCAGTTTCACAGGTATCCTAATCCACTACTGTTCCAGTTAATTCCCTAGTTTACTCTGGTTATTTGGCATCACGTATGGCCACAGTGAACTAACGACCTAAGTGACTTGGTCTCAGTAAAGGGAAAACCTGCAGACGCTGGAAATCCAAGCAACACACACAAAATGCTGGAGGAACTCTGCAGGCCGGGCAGCACCTATGGGAAAAAAGTATGGTCGCTGTTTTGGACCGAAACCCTTCAGCAGGACTGGAGGAAAAAAAAGCTGATGAGTAGATTTAAAAAGTGGGGGAAGGTAGCCTCCAGCCTGCTGGCACACAACACCTTATATTCTGTCTGGGTAGCCTCCAACCTGATGGCATGTACATTGATTTCTCAAACTTCCAGTAATGCCCCCTGCCTTCATCGTTCCCCATCCCCTTTTCCCTCCCTCACCTTCTCCCCTTGCCTGCCCATCGCCTCCCTCTGGTGCTCCTTCCCCCTTTTCTTTCATCCGTGGCTTTTTGTTCCCTCCAATCGGACTCGCCCTTCTCCAGCCCTGTATCTCTTTCACCAATCAACTTTTTAGCTCTTAACTACATCCCTGCCCCTCCCAGTTTCACCTATCACCTTATGTTTCTCTCTTCCCTCCACCACCTTTCAAATCTACTCCTCATCTCTTTTTCTTCAGTCCTGCCGAAGGGTTTCAGCCCAAAACATTGACTGTACTTTTTTTTCCATAGATGCTGCCTGGCCTTCTGAGTCCCTCCAGCATTTTGTGTGTGCTGCATGTGACTTGGACTGCCTTCCTTCCTTGGGTCTGCTTTTACAGCAAACACATCACCCAATATGGTCCAAACCAAATGAGGCCTGGTTATTTCTTCCTGTCTTATTTTGAAATAGATCCATTTCCTCTTGTAAAGAACTTAAAATGCCCATCATTGTATTATGAGGGTGGGTGTGAGTGGATTGTTGATCCCACACGCCTTCTCTTTGAATCCAGATGGAGCCCACCCATATAGAAGAAAGATGCAACATGATTTTTCAAGGTATGCGGTGGTGAAGAAACAAAGGAAAAGAGAACGCTGAAAATGGTGGAAACACTCAGCAGGTCAGCCAGTATTTATTGAAAAAGAGTTAACATTTCAGGTGAATGCCTGTTCGGACAAAGGGACTTTGATCTGAAATGTACCTTTCGCTCTTTTGACAGATGTTGCCTGACCTGCTAAGTATCTCCCATGATTTTCTGGGGTTTTTTTCTTGGATTTCTGACATCTTCTGTTTTATTTTCATGTAGACTGGGAGGAATGAATTATCAAATGTAGTAGATTAGACAAGACTGCAGCAGAGAAAGATCTTGGATGGACCTTGATAAAATTTCTGAGAGAGACTCTTCGGAAGCTGGCCACCAAATACTGGAAATGGTGGGAAATATTGAGTGGGCAGGCTACTGTAGACAGGAAGAGGAAGTCAGGCAGTACCAGATTGGAGGGGACGTTGTATCAGAGGAACAGCCCTGGCCTGGCCAGGGGTGGGGGGGGGGGGCGAGCAGGAAATTGGTGAGAGGAGGATCACAAACATAAATCCCCTCAGCACTGAATCCCTGTGTCCACACGGTTGCTCCAATTAGTAATTTCCCTGTCCAGACCCAATTATGTATTGTACCTACTGGTAATAGTTCATCAACGTCCTCAACAAACGTCCACTGTCTGTCGTTTCAGATCTTTCAATAAGCTGTGGTATGGAACCTTATGGAACTCCATTATACAGTTCCCCTCAGTTTGAGGAAACAAACACATCACAGCTCTTTGTCTTCCATTTCCTGGCCAATTTTGTCCCTTTGTTGCTGCAGTCCCTGGCGTTATCTGAAAAGCCTTCAAAGCAGTGGTGGGAGTCCATCCTGCCTTGATCTGGTTTCTCTGTGAATGTCCTCACACGTGATGCACAGGAACACCGAGTGTGAAACTGGAGAACTGTTTCACCCTCTGTACAAAGGCGCAAGCCCTTTGCAAGCTTCACTCGCCTCCCCTTCTCTGAAGCCTTCCTTAATTCGGACGGAAAGTGAAGGGATAGTTATGGAACTTCCCTCTTTTCAGGATTTGAGAAATTCCAGGCCAGTGTTATTTATTCATTTATTATTTTAAAATACAGCACAATAATAGGCTCTTCCGGTCCAACAAGCCCAATTACACCAATATGACCAATTAACCTACTAACGTGGGCGTCTTTGCTATGCATCCAGTGCCAACATAGCATGACACACAACGTACGGGTTGCTTACTCATACATCTTTGGACTGTGGGAGGAATCCAGAGCGCCCAGAGGAATCCTACACTGTCACAGGGGAGCAGCGGAACTGAAGCTGGGTCACTGGCACTGTATTAGGGTTATGCTAAGTGCTGCGCTATCGTGCTGCCCAAGTTGTAAACTTGCCCACTATTCTCAGTACTCAAACATCAGGTCGTTTATAACTTGGCTTCCTTCTCGTATAGTCGGTGGATGTTATAATCTCAGCTCAAGTTTATAACATTGAGGCAGTGCTGATATTTTGGGGAAACACATCACTGTATCACCTTACAGGGCATCTGGCTTTCTGGATTCTGTCTCTGATGAGAGTGCGCACCAGAAAGTCCGATGGATAATCCTGTTTTCCAACCAGTGCAAATTTAAAGCATTAACTTATCTGTTATTGTTAAAGGACAATACTACAATTGAACCATTAATTGGAACCATTGAATTATTGAAGTTTGACAGGAATGCTGTGGTATAGTCTCATTGACCAACAGATGATAGAGAGATGAGTCTTATTTGTCATGTTACATCGAAACTTTGAAATGTACAATGAAAGGCATTGTTTGCGTTAACGAATAACACAGCGATGAATGCAGCCTGAAAATACCGCCAACAGAGCATGCCACAAATTACTAACCCTAATCTGTACGTCTTTGGAGTGTGGGAGGAATCGGGGGCACCCGGAGGAAACCCATGTGGTCACGGGGAGAACATACTAACTTCTTACAGGCAGCAGCGCGAATTGAACCCAGGTCTTGGAGTTATGCTGCCATGCTATCCCCTCAGGCTGGAATTGTGATCTGAGAGTGGACCTTGTGAAATGCAGATAAGGTGGGGTCCCTTTTTTTTAAACCCTTGAAGTACACAGTGTTGGTTTAGTGGTGTATGACATCAATCAATGGATGCTGAAAGGAAAATACAGACAGCATTAATGCATAAAAAATACAAAACTTGTTTCAAAAATACTTTATTGATAAGATACGTAAAGATAGTCCTCACTGCAAACTAAATGTTGCTGTTTACATACATGGATGTTCTAGCAGTATCACTCCACTTCCAGTGTAGGTTCTGTGATATTACATTTTTTTTAAGGTTTTGCATTGATTCCAGCTCCTTGATGTGCAATGATAGGAGGGTTCTATCCTGTGTTCCCCAACCGAGGCTTTGTAAAACTGCACCAAACTTTGGTACACCTCTTAGTGTCTGTTCCTGGATTTTGCAACAGCTGAATCTCAACAAAAACCACTGCAGCCCTTCCTCGTCTTCTTTATGAAAGCATATTCCTGAGGCTAAGGACTAATTAGTCAAAGATTCTTCTCGAATCATTCATAAATGTAACATGTTCTGTAGATGCTGGAACCTGAGGGTGTGAACATTGATTTCTCTACCTTCTGGTATTTCTTGTCTCTTTTATCATTCCCCATTCTGGTCTCCCACCCTCACCTTCTCTTTCCCTTACCAGCCCATCGCCTCCCACTGTTTCCCCTCCTCCTTCCCTTTCTTCTGTAGTCCACCGTCTTCTCCTATCAGATTCTTTTTTCTTCAGTTCTTCACTTTTCCACCTATCACTTGCCAGCTTCTCACTTCATCACCCCACTCCCGCCCCACCCCCTCCCAAACCTGGTCTCAGCTATCACTTGCTAGCTTGTACTCTTTCCACTCCCCCACCTTCTCATCCTGGCTTCTGCCCACGTTCTCTCCCGTCCTGATGAAGGATATGAGCCTGAAACATTAACTCTTTATTTCCCTCCATAGATATTGCCCAGCTTGCTGAGTCCCTCCAGCATTTTGTGCGTGTTCCTCCAGTAATTCAGTTCTGCAAGGGTCAGGTGCAAGGAGGGCTCGTGTTGTCCCTAATACACTTTGCTGATAACCAGTCTGTCAAAACTTGCTCTCAAGGACATGATTTCATCCCTGCTCTCTAAGCTTAGGAGAGAGGAAGGAGAAAGGAGAACTTTGAGGCAATAAAATGTAAAAGGACCATTAATGCAATTATTGTAACGTGAATTAGACCAGTGTGTATATGCTCAGGGATCCTGCCCCTCATTTCCTTTCCACAATTCAGTCATTCCTTACTTGAGACGCATTGCTGAAGATTGGTATTAGATTGAATGAGAAACCCAGTTTAACAGAGCAGTGAAATAGAAGCCTCCGGTGTTTACAGTCATCATCTGTGTTGTGTTGTACCTTTTCACACTGCTTGTCATTCTGCCTGTTTTTATTTAAGGCGCAGTTTGTAGGCAGAGAAACGTCTTTTGGTGTCTGCACTAAATAGTGGCCTCTGGTTGGACGGCTCTCTGCAGGCTTCATCACACAGAGGTAGAAGAAAATATTTAGATGAGGGGTTCCCAACCTTTTCTTATGCCATGGACCAATACCATTAAGCAAGGGGTTTGTGGACCCCAGATTGGGATCCCCTGCTTTTGATGAAAGGAACCGATGTTTGATGTTCTCACGTGTTCTCTATTAACAGCCAAAGGCAAATTTCTGCACTGAAAGTTTTGCTTTCAAATCATAAATCTAATGCAATTTATTCTGTTTTAGTCATAATTGCATGTTTTGAATTGCTTATGAGTTTCCTTTATCTTCGTTATTTTATATAGAAGAATGAGCTTTGATTAGTATTTGAAACATATGTGTTACATACAGTGTCTCTTTTTGAAAGTATGTCAACTGGATTATTTTGCAAGTTAAAGTTAGGGATTGTTTAAATGGATAAAATGAATCTTACCTAATTCAATTACCTGTGCTCCTCATCAAGGTATCTCTCTTGATTCTTGAGACTTTACAAAATCTTCCTTTGACTAAAACACATACAGTTGGATAATAAAAATTACTTGAGCTTTTTAGAGAAGTCTGCACATTGTTTTAAGTTAGAATTTGTGGGGCGTTATGTACCAGGACAAAATGCTACAAAAATATTTTGAAAGGAAAGCAACGGCCAGTCGGACCCAGACAGAGTTATGCTTGAAGAGCGTATCAATGTCATCTACTGTATCTGGTAGTCTCAGTGCAGCCTCCTCGACGTCGGTGAGACACAGCCTGATGACCGTCCACCACAAAAGGTGGGATTTTCCAGTGGCCACCCCTTTCAATTCAACTTCCCATTCCATTCCGATCTCGGTCCATGGTCTTCTCTGCTGTCACGATGAGGCCTCAATGAGCAACACTCCATATTCATTCTGAGTAGCCTCAAACCTGGTGGCGTGAGCACTGATTTCTCTAACTTCCAGAAATTTCTTTCCCCTCCTCCTTCTCTCTGTTTCCATTCCCCATTCTGGTTCCCCTCTCATTCCTTGTCCTCACCTGCCCATCACCTCCCTCCTCCTTCCCTTTCTTCTGTGGTCCACTGTCCTCTATCTGATTCCTTTTTCTTCAGGCATTTAAGTCTTCCACCTATCACCTCCCAGCTTCTCACTTCATCCCCTTCCCCCACCCATCTACTGTTCCCGTCACCTGGTCTCACCTATCACCTACCAGCTAGTATTCCTTTCCCTCCCTCACCTTCTTACTCTGGCTTCTCCCTCCTTCCTTTCCAGGCCTGATGAAAGATTTCGGCCTGAAACATCAATTGTTTAATGCCTGACTTGCTGAGTTCCTCTAGCATTTTGCATGTGTTGCTCAAGATTCCCAGTATCTGCAAAATCTCTTGTGTTTATAAAGCTTGAAGATGTTCATTTGCTCTAGATTGGGAAGATCATAGGTCAGTTTGCACCTGGCTTACACACATACATCCCTTCCTATAATTTAGTAGGTTAGGAGTTGACCTCACCAATTGGGCTCCTCGCTCCAGTGTCAGTGCTGCCACCTGGTGTTTATTCTCTGAAAACCGGCTCAGACTCCACAATGTTCCATCCTTAAAGAGTTCTGTTGCTTTTGTGTACAGCTGCTTCCGAGTGTTAACAACGTGGCCCCAGGGGCTGAAGATTCTGGGGACAGACTGGGACATGGGTGAACACAATAAGTATATTGTGCAGAATGATTTGTAACCGCTTGGACAGGTATCGGGAGTGTAGGTGAGGTGTTGCCTGCCCTCCACACAGTGGTTGGCCACGTTCCCAGGACAACCTGCATTCCTGACTTTACCAGCTGTGAAAAGGCTTGAATTCCACTGAGGTCCCTTAATGCTCCAAGATTCATCTTGAGGCAGCTTGGTTACCTTTACATAAATTCATTACAATTCCCTCTGGAGCTAAGGAATAATTTATTTATTGTTTGTTTCAGTTCGAGAAGGACTTGGGATTTTCCTGTTGGGAACTGGAGTGAAATTATCCATCTCCACTGGAAACCACCTTTCTATCAATGTTAAAACCCATAATTGACAAGGTCTCTGCCCTTGAATAGGGAGGGCAAAGGAGGGGGGGGGGGGAAGGGAGCTTCACCTTACCACAGACTCGTCCCACATTATTCAGGTTTCCTGAACCTTTTGTCTTGACAACTTGGAAGATGGAGGAGGGAAGATTTCAAGAATTGCAATATTTTCCCTTTTATTGACCATTTATTTTCAGTTAAATTAAAAGTTTTTGCTCTTCACTCCCACAATGAGAGTAAATCTAGAAAAATCCTTTGAAAACCAAGTACAGTTTTCATTTATATCACACCTTTCACATCTTTTGACACCTCTTGTCCTCACCCACGGTGGTTCAGGATCGTGTGTGTTTCCTCCGGGTGCTCCCTACAAGAATTTGGATGAAATTAAAAGTGGCCTTGTCCCACAGGACGATAGAGGTTGTGAGTTTGGGAGATGCCGGTGACTAAGCGCTGTACTCAACAATGTACAGCAATGGGAGATAAGCTAAACACTTAGGACGGTCAAGGGGATGACACCACCAGGTTCAGGAACTGTTATTACCCCTCAACCATCAGGCCCTTGAACCAGAGGGGGTAATTTCACTCAACTTCATTTGCCCCATCACTGTACTGTTCCTACAACCTATGAACTCACTTTCAAGGACTCCTCATTTCATGCTCTTGATTTTTATTGCTTATACACTTATTATTATTCTTTTTCTTGTTTTTTAATTTGTTTCCTTGTATTTACTGTGAATACCTTTGAGAAAATGCACCTCAGATGTACTTTGATAATAAATTTGCTTTGACTCTGGCTTTGAATCAGTGGGGCTGCTTTGTTCTGGAAGGTGTCAAGCAGAGTATTGTTAGAGTTGCAGTCAACGGGAAAGGGTGGAGTATTCCAACACACCTGTTGCTGACTGGAAGACAGGTATCAATGAGTTCCTTCCCCCACCCCTCCTTACACGGCCCCTGATGCTGGTTGCCACAATGTGGTTAACAGCCGGCACATCAGTAAAGATGGTTATTAGCTTCTTTTGTCACTTATACATTGAAGCATATAGTGAAATGCTTTATTTGTGTCAACAACCAGTCCAAGTATGTGCTGCCCACCCACACATGTCACCACGCTTCCAGCACACGCCCACAACTCACTAACCCTAACCCCTACATCCTTGGAATGTGGGAGAAAACCAGGGCACCCTGGGAAAGCCCACACGGTCATGGGGAGAACGTACAAGCCCTTTACAGACAGCGGTGGGATTTGAACCCCGATTATTGGCACTATCAGAGCATTACATTCCACATCGATGAAAATGGCAAAGCTTTGAACCCTGCCAGTAGGTGGTTAGACACAACCTTTCTGAAGATAGTTTCTGGCTGACTACTGTAAGGTGCAAATGATACGTGTAATTATATATTTTATTAAAATATACAAATAAGTTTGCAGGGTACAGTGTTAAACTAAATAGGCCTAAAGGCTCCATATTTAATTCTCAGTCTGCACACTGAATGATAGACTGTACCCAGGATCAATGAACTCATATCAGGATCCCTACAGTTAGAAGCGATGATCCGTCTAAGGGGATATCCAGTGACCCTGGCTAGAAAAGACGGAGGTGAGGTAGGCCCGAAGCCCTTGTTTTATCCCACTGTTAGAAGATTCAGATTCATTCATCACGTATACGTCAATGCATACAATGAAATGTACCGTTTGTGTTAGTAATCCAACACACTCGAAGGTGTGCCGGGGGGCAGCCCACAAGTGTGTCGCCACACACTCCGGCACCGACATAGCGTGCCCGCAGTGTTCAGCAGAGCAACAACGACAACAGAATGACAGCAATGGCAAAACAAGCCCCTTTCCTCCTCACACTCAACCACTCACACACGTCGACAGCACTACAACCTCAGGCAGGCCACTTCCAGGCCTCCAGTAGACTCACAGAAACTGGGCCTCCAAGTTCCTCAGTGAACTTGTAGATTTACAGACCCAAGGTCAGGACACCACCATTGAACAGACCTCCTGTACAAATAGATGGACTCTTGACCTCACGATCTTCTTCATCGCGGCCTTTGCTCCTTGTTGTCTGCCTCCTCTGCACTCTCTCTGTAACTGTAACTCTGTATCCTCCATTTGATTTTGCTTTCCCTTGTGCACTGTTGCTGTGGAATGACCTGTATGGCTGGCACGCAAAACCAAGTTCTTCACTGTACCTTGGTACAGGTATATAAAAGTACGAGGGGTACAGAAATAAATGGAAGCATCGAGCTTGGATGAGACCAGAACTAGAGGTTAAGGGTGAAAGGCAAAATGTTTAAGATGAACATGAGGGGGGAATTTTTTAATCAGAGGTTGGTGAGAGCATGGAACGAGCTGCCAGCAGAAGGGGTAGATACGGTTCATTTTAGCACTTAAGAGAAATTTGGGTAAGTACCTGGGTGAGAGGGGTGTGAAAACTTCCAAGGGTGTTGAATAGTTTTTAGAGGCACCATATGGGAGCAGAATTAGGCCATTTGGCCCATCGAGGTTGCTCTGCCATTTCATCATGGCTGATCCAACTTTCCTCTCAGCTCCAATCTCCTGCCTTCTCCCCGTATCCCTGTATGCCCTGACCAATCAAGAATCTATCAACCTCTGATTTAATCATGCATAAAGACTTGGCCTCCAAATTCTACAGATTCACCACTCTCTAGCTAAAGAAATTCCTCCGCACCCTGCTATCTGAGGCTGTGTCCTCTAGTCTTAGACACTCCCACCAAAGAAAACATCCTCTCCATGTCCACATTTTTCCATAGGTGCTGCCTGACCTGCTGAGTTTCTCCAGCATTTTGTGTGTGTTGCCTGAAGTATAATGAAGTATGCTGACAGCATTATTTGTCCCACTGATCTTGTTAGCATCACATCGTATTTTCTAAGATATGAACAGTAAATTCTGGAAGTATTTGTAAAAATAGTTTGACGTGAATGATCTTTCATCAGAATCCTCATGGGTTCATCACAGGTAAGGCCCTCCCCGCTACTGAGCACACTTACACGGGGCATTGTCACAGGCAAGCAGCATCCATCATCAGCGAATCCCACCACCCAAGTCATGCTCTCTTCTCACTACTGCCATCAGGAAGAAGGTACAGAAGCCTCAGGTCCCGCACCAACAGATTCAGGAACAGTAATTACCCCTCAACCATCAGGCTCCTGAACCAAAGGGGTTAAATTCACTTAAATTCACTCACCCCATCACTGAACTGTTCCCACAAACTGTAGACTCACTTTCAAGGACTCTTCATCACGTGTTCCCGATACTTATTGCTTCCTTATTTATTATTATTATTTCATTATTTTATTTCTATTTGTACTTGCACAGTTTGTTGTCTTTTGCACACCGGTTGCCCGCCCTGTTACGGTCTTGCATTGATTCTAATTGTGGTCATTGGGTTTATTGAGCATGCCCGCAAGAAAATGAATCTTGGGGTTGTACACGGTGACGTTATGTACTTTGATAATAAATTTACTTTGATCTTTGAACCTTGAACTCACTGTCTGTAGCTGGTGGTTTTCTGTATCTGCCAATCTGGTCACCTGATGTCACTTCAGGAATTCAATGACATCAGCTCAGCTCATGACATTTTATATTGTATGGCCAATGGGATCAATAAATCAGTGGATATTAGATATCACTTGTTCAGAAGAACATGGTCAGTCCTTTCTATAGACTGGATCTTTGTTTCATAATTTGTATTGAAATGTGTTCCACATACTTACTGTCCTCGCAGTTAAAAATGCAATTCCCATTTGATTTAGTTGTTCATGAGATCACGAAAGCCTGAATCAGACCCAGTCTGCGCATGGCAACGGTTTTTTTCCTCTTATTCCATCTCATTCTTTGCTTTCCCAAAGAGGAGAGCACAAGCTGGTAAGTTCTCTTCTTGTGCCTTACTTTTTCAAGTTCTGAGATATACAAGGGGAGGAATCATCTCTATCAAAAACCGGTCACGGCCGGAGCAGAGTAAAGGAAAGACCTCACCAACGGGCCTGTCTGAGAAGAGGTCATCGACCAGGTAGAACATTTTGGAGCCCTTACCTCCGCCAAACTGTTTGTAGACTAGAAAGTGGAGATCTCTATTACCTGGGGAGTTGGAAACAAAGACAATGTTATGAAGCAAGACATCCGGCCAAAAAGAACATGCAGTGTGGAGGATCTCTTTTCCAGGGAATTTCCGGCCATGTACACACTTCCTCAGTAACTGGGAAATCAAGTCGTCAAGTCACTTTTATTGTCATTTCGACTATAATTGCTGGTACAGTACATAGTCAAAATGAGACGTTTTATCAGGACCATGGTGTTACATGACACAGTACAAAAACTAGACTGAACTACGTAAAAAACAACACAGAAAAAAACTACACTAGACTACAGACCTACCCAGGACTGCATAAAGTGCACAAAACAGTGCTTGCAGTACAATAAATAATAAACAAGACTATAGGGCAGTAAGTTGGTGTCAGTCCAGGCTCTGGGTATTGAGGAGTCTGATGGCTTGGGGGAAGAAACTGTTACATTGTCTGGTTGTGAGAGCCCGAATGCTTCGGTGCCTTTTACCAGACGGCAGGAGGAAGAAGAGTTTGTAGGAGGTGTGCGTGGGGTCCTTCATAATGCTGTTTGCTTTGCAGATACAGCGTGTAGTGTAAATGTCTGTAATGGTGGGAAGAGAGACCCCGATGATCTTCTCAGCTGACCTCACTATCCGCTGCAGGGTCTTGCGATCCCAGATGGTGCAATTTCCGAACCAGGCAGTGATGCAGCTGCCTGAATCAGAACCAGAATAGATTTAATATCATTGTATGTCATGAAATGTGTTAACTTTACAGCAGCAGTACATGATAAATGAACATAGAGAAAAAAACTGAGTTACCTTTAAGTATATATATGTCTATTAAAGTAGGTAGGGCAAGATAACAGAAATAAAAAAGGAGTGAGGTAGTGTTCTTGGGTTCAATGTCCATTGGATAGCAGAGGGGAAGAAGCTGTTTCTGAATCATTGAGTGTGTGTCTTCAGGCTTCTGTACCTCCTTCCTGATGGTAACAATGAGAAGAGGGCATGTCCTGGGTGATGGGGATCTTTAACGATGGACACCATCTTCCGAAAACACCACTCCTTGAAGACGTCTTAATACTACAGAGGCTGGTACCCATAACGGAGCTGACTAATTTTACAAGTTTCTGCAACTTCGATCTTGTGCAGTAGCCTCCCTCCCCACCCCCATACCAGACAGTGATGCAGCCAATCAGAATGCTCTCCAAAGTACATCTGTAGAAGTAGCGACAAACAAAATCTTCTCAAACTCCTAATGAAATGTAGCCACTGTCTCGCCTTCTTTATAGCTGCATCAGTATGTTTTGTCCAGGTTAGATCCTCAGAGATCTTGACACCCAGGAACCTGAAGCTGCTCACTCTCTCCACTTCTGATCCCTCTATGAGGATTGGTTTGTGTTCCCTCTCTCTTACCAGGGATGCGTCAGACCAATTGTTACCAGTGTTATCCGTGTGTTTGAATCTCCTGGGGTTGTAAGTCATATCGAGAAATGATACGTTGACCACACCTCAAACTATTTGGAGAAACAATTTTTTTCTTAATAATCCCCAGTTATTTCTTTGTTCCATTAAGTTAGTCGACACATATCTACAAGGAACAATCACGTCCTCTTTAAATTGTGAGTTGTTAGTCTCCACTGGCTTGATAGGAATTCTTGGTGCTGTTCAGTGGAGCTTCCTGTAGGAATCTCTGGGACCTGTGAATAATAGAACTTCTCTAAGAGTTGTGCTGGAATTTCTTCTTTGGCACAGATTAACCACATACTGTAGGCCCTAGAATCATAATGTCTCTCTTCTTCCCATCATCAGCACACCAATAGAGAACGATATTTCAATCCCTTTTATGCGTTTCTAGTTCCTGGTGACTTATTTTGTGCGATTTTGATCAGGGCGGACTGGCTCTGTGGCCTGCAGTCAACAAAAACACAGTTAAGTTGAACTGAACTAAACATTTCTAGACTGTTTCAATGACTCTGCAGTTTGATGTTTTATATTCTGTGTATTTTTTTTCTGTGTTCATTTTTTTGCGTTTTTGGGTTTGACATTTTCTTTGAACGGGTTCCATGATGTTTCTTTGTTTCATGGCTGTGGGAAGACGAATCTCAGGGTTGTATACTGCATACATACTTTGATAATAAGTGTACTTTGAAACTTAAGCTTTCCTTTCCATCTCATTGTGAAATTCTTGTCACTAGCACACACTGTCATGGTGAACCAAAGCGCACATCAGATTACCAAGCTTGTTTGGGAATATTTACAGTATTTACAAAGTTGTGACTACATTCTTTGAAGTGTTCAAACTTAAATGGACTAAAAGTTGTCAAGAGACATTAAAGCAGCAAATATCCGAAGCATAAGCTACAGCAGTTAGTTGTGGGTTGGTCAGACTCTGAACAGTGGCCATGATAGTGGCACATTAGCCTCTGTCCGCATGAGGGACCAGTTAAGGTTAGGATGTTTCGAGCAATTGAAGAGTCTAGGACCAGGCGGCAAAGCCTCAGAATAGAAAAGTGTCCCTTTCAAACAGAGATGAGGAGGAATTTTGTTAGCCAGAAGGTGGTGAATCTGTGAAATTCATTCCCACAGGTGGCTGTGGAGGTCAAGTCATTGGGTATATTTAAAGTGGAGGTTAATAGGTTCTTGATTAATAAGGGTGTCAGAAGTTACAGGGAAAAGGCAGGAGAATGGAGTTGAGAAGGAAAATGAATCAGCCATGATCGAAGAGCAGACTCAACAGGGCAAATAGCCCAATTCCACTCCTACGTCTTATTGTCTTAATGTGTTATCTGAAAGGTGGGATCCTGGCAATGCAGTGGTTCTTCAGCATGGCAATGGAGTTGTAAGTGTCATTTGCCATTCACTGAAGGGGGCTTAAAGGCAAGAGTGTGTTAATCAAGCAAAGCTGACAACTGCCTAACAACTGGTGTAGCATTGTTTACTCAAAGCAGCCTTTTGTGGACTATCAGGAGATAAAATCGACTACTGGAGGATTTCAGTGAGTCAGACTGCATCCGTAGAGGAAAACAGTCCACATTTTGGGTTGATAGTCTTCAATCAGGCCAGATGAAGAGTCATAACCCAAAATGTCAAATGTCCATTTCCCTCTTCAGGTGCAGCCCAATCCATTAAGTTCCTCTAGCAGCTTGGTTTTTGTTTGCTCCAGATTCCACATCAGGAGTCTTCATTCCACAGAAGAATCTGAGGTTTGTGATTTCCATAGGCAAATCTTTGAAGCTTTCAAGTATCTTTTTTCTCAAGATGTACCATAAATAAGAGAACTTCGATGTGGGATAGAAGCCTCTGCATTGACTAGACTCTTTCTAAGCCTCTGAGATCTGCTTTCCTCCTCTTCTGAACCCTTGGACATCCCTAAATGCATTTGCTTCACTGACAGTGGCGATGCCTTTGGGTTAAGCTCCAGTATTCCCTCCCAAAGCCTCCCTATTGTTCCTCCTGAAAGATAATCATTAAGGCCCACCACCAGGCTTTTGCTCAATGGCCCTGATGTACCCTCTTGTGTCTCTCAATTAATCTTGTCTGACAATACTCCTGTGAAACAAGGATGTGTTTGCCGTTTGAAGTGGAAGTAATTTGCATGCAGTTTAGCAACAAAAAATTCAGAAAGCGTATCGAGCCTCCGTTTAATAAATAATTATGATCTATAAAAAAGATGTCTTGCAAAAGTTAGGAAGAAGTTATTGTTTTCATGATGTATTGTAGTAAAGTGACTGTCATTTGATGTAAACCTGGTCTGTAACTTTCATTTTGAAATAAAGTTAGACCTAACTGGTGGCCTTCCTTATGGCGGTCACTTGAGTCTTTTTTTTACCTTATTTCAATTCCCAGGGGAATAATTAATTATTGAAAGACCAGTTTATCTTGCTGTCAATTAATCCATCACAAAGCAGTGGGGGCTGTCCAAGTCAGGCCTCTGTAGTGTGAGGTTGAGTCAGTCAGTACTCACAGCATAATGGCTTATCACCGAGGTGTCATCTTTCAGAACAGTCTCATTAATTATAGCGCTCCTATTAATTAGGTCATTGAAAACACCACAGGAGCTTAGATTTCTTATCGACTTGAAATAGAGGTACAACGAATTTGGATAATTTGCATTATGTGCTCTTAATATACTAACTGAATATAGTCAATTAACTTTTAACTCATTCCAGTGTACAAACATTTGTACTTTCTCTCTGGGTTCTCCACGTTCTTTATTTTATTACGTTTAGAAGAAAGATTCTACCAATAATAGATAATATGGTGTTAGCCCAGGACAAGGGGACTGGATGGGCAGTGAATTAGAAAAGCAGCGGGAAAACCTGGTCTTAGAGAAATACACTCAGTATCACTTTATCAGCTACACCTGTACACCTGCTCGCTAATGTACATACCTAATCAGCCAATCATGTGGCAGCAACTCAATGCATAAAAGCATGCAGACATGGTCAAAAGGTTCAGTTGTTGTCCTGACTCAACATCAGAATGGGGAAGAAATGTGACTTTGACCCTGGAATGATTGTTGGTGCCAGATGGGGTGGTTTGAGTATCTCAGAAACTACCGATTCCTTGGGATTTTCACGCACAACAGTCTCTAGAGTTTACAAAGAACGGTTTGAAAACAGAAAAAAACATCCAGAGAGCAGCAGTTCTGTGGGCAAAAATGCCTTGTAATGGCAGAGATCAGAGGGGAATGGCCAGACTGGTTTAAGCTCATAGGATGGTGACAGTAACTCACATAACTATTAGTTACTACCGTGGTGTGCAGGAGAGCATCTCTGAATGCACAACATATTGAACCTTGAAGTGAATGGGCTACAGCAGCAACAACCATGAACGTACAGAAATAAATTCAGTGGCCACTGAGTGTATGCTATGGCTTGCTCTGTTAATTGTGTCCTCAATTTGTAACATTATTGTGTCAATATTAGAAGTTACTAAACACACACAAAATGCTGGAGGAACTCATCAGGTCAGGCAGCATCCATGGAGAGGAATAAACAATCGACGTTTCGGTCCTGATGAGGGTCTTGGCCCAAAACGTTGATTCTTTATTCCTCTCCATAGATGCCGTCTGATCTGCTGAGTTCCTCTATCACTTTGTGTGTGTTCTTCAAGATTTCCAACTTCTGCAGAACCTCTTGTGCTTATTAATACAGTTGCTGATAGATTCACTATGCAGGGGGGTTCCCAGGAGTTTTAAAAATGTATTTAGAGATACATCACGGTAACAGACCATTCCAGCCCAATGAGCCCAATTACACCCATGTACCCAATTAACCCACTAACTCACAGGTCTTTGGAATGCGGGAGGAAACCAGAGCACCTGGGGGTGGTCACAGAGAGAACATACGAACTCCTTACAGATAGCAGGGGGAATTGAACCAGAGTCGCTGGCATTGTAATAATGTTGTGCAATTAGCTTTGCTACATGCCAGCCCCTTCTTTCTTTTTCCATTCCCCATTCTGGCTCCCAGCTTACCCCTTCTCTTCTCCTCATCTCCCAATCATCTCCCTCTGGTGCCCCTTCTCCTTCCCTTTATCGAGTGGTCCACTTTCCTCTCCTGTAAGATTCCTTCTTCTTCAGCCCTTTACCGTATCATCTCCCAGCTTCTCACTTCATCCTCCTCCCCCACTCACCGACCTTCCTCCTCACCTGGATTCACCTACCACCTTCTCATTTGTCCTCCTTCACGTCTCACCATCTTCTCATTCTAGCTTCTTCCCCCCTTCCTTTTTCAATCCAGATGGAGGGCCTCGGCCCAAAACATTGACTGTTTATTCCTTTCCATAGATGCTGCCTCCTGCTGAGTTTCTTCGGCATTTTATGTGTGTTACTCTGGAGTGCTCTGTCTGAAAGTCTGGGGGAGTTGATCTTCAGCAGAGAATTGGGATAAATGCCTGAAAAATGAAGCAAAGACTGCAAACAGAGAAAGATCGGAGACCAGTAGGAGCTCACGTACATTGGGCTGAGCTGTAAGATTCCACAGTTAAATCTGTAAGCTGAGCACTAAACTCTCCAATTCTCCTATGCAGGAGGATCAAGAAGCAGCTCGTTTAGCCAGCCTGCCCGCATGGAGGAGAGACATAGTGAAAAAGAAAATGGACGAAGAAAGGTAATTGATGTTGGAATTTCTGAGTGAAGCATTTGTCCAATATTTCAATGTGGCTTAAAGTATTTTTGCAAGAGCTAATCTTCTCTTTTTTTTTCCTTTTCCTTGCAGGGAGCAGAAAAGGTTGGTGTTCTTTCATTAACTTTCAGGACCAGTGTAAGTCTCAGAACAAAACTATTTCTGGTAAAGGGCAAATCTCACTGGGGGTTTACTTGGACAGGTTTCACTGCCTCCTCCACAAAACCATGATCCAGTTAACAGGCGGATTACCAACCAGAAATCCGAGGGAGGATAAAGAGCCATATCGAGTTGTGTTGGAATTTCAGTGACTCATTCATAGGGAGTTTGCGTATTAATTAATTTTAGTGTAATTTACCTGATGAGTTGTGTATTTCAAGATTCAAAATTCATGAATCTTGAAATTTATAAACACAGAACAAAGTGATTTGTTTGTGGCTTGGTGTTAATGGAACACTCTAATTCCTTATTAAAGCTCAAAGTTTATTGTCATCTGTAGAACCAAGTGAAATAAAGTTCCTCTAGAGCACAGTGCAACCACAATACATTATCTCACACAGCACACTAGACAAAATATTAGCACAAACCAGTTAATAAAATATAATTCAAAATGCATTTGAAGTGCGCAGCACAGGTAAACGGTAAACATCTCACAGTAATAGCTATGAGACCTTGGTGGTGGCAGGGTATTCATTAGACGGTGTGGAGTTTGCACTCCATGTTCATAATAGTTTTTATCTAACCAAGAGGGTATATAATATCAGCCAGGGACCCTGTTACCAAAAGTTGGTCCTGGAGTATGCCCAGAAACTTCGAATATATGGGAAAGGCAAGAGGGCTGGGTTGACCATCGCCAACGTTTCCATTGTAAGTAGGAAAGTTTCATGACCCCCCCCATATCCTACAACATAAAACAGTAACCATGACACAGCGATTGGTTACTGACTCATCTCAGCAATCCGTCGGTCTTGTGGTCTCTGGTAGATCCAAGTACCTGGTCATAGGAAACAGTGACGCTGTGTTGGGGCCACAATTAGTGTTGTCACCTCTCAGCTCTACGGACCCAGATTTGATCCTTACCTCCAGAGCTTCTGTATGGATTTTGTGCATTCTCCCTGTGATTGTTTGGATTGCCCTGGGCTCTCCCATATCCCAAAGACATGCTAGTTGATGGATTGATTACTTACTGTCACCTATCTCTAGTGTAGGTGACAGGTGGAGCATTTGAGGAGAGTTGATAGAATCAAAATCCGAATCAGGTTTTATATTACAGGCATACATCAGGTAATTTGTTTATTTATTTATTGAGATACAGTGCGGAATAAACCCTTCCAGCCCTTTGAGCCACTCCACCCAATTTAATTCTAGACTAATCACAGGACAATTTACAGCGACCAGTTAACCTTCCAAATGGTACATCTTTGGGCTGTGGGAGGAAACCGGAGCACCCAGAGGAAACCCACACAGTTCACAGGGAGAACATACAAAACTTCTTACAGACAGCAATGGGAATTGAACCTGAGTCACCTACACTGTAAAGCGTTGTGCTAACCACTACACTACACAATGCTATACATAAGAAGTCATAAATTACAATACGAAGTATATAAATTAAATATTAGTATAAAAAAACGAACAAAAATTAGTGAGGTAGTGTTTATGGGTTCATTGTCCATTCAGAAATCTGATGGCGGAGGGGAAGAAGCTGCTGCTAAAAAATATTGAACGTGTGTCTTCAGGTCCTCCTCCCTGATGGAAACCACAAGAAGAGGATATGCCTTGAGGATAGGAGTCCTTAATGAGGATGCTGCCTTTTTGAGGCATCACCACAAAACCATAAGACCATAAGATATAGGAGCGGAAGCAGGCTATTTGGCCCATCGAGTCTGATCCATCATTCAATCATGTGCTGATCCAATTCTTCCAGTCATTCCCACTCCCCTGCCTTCTCCCCATACCCTTTGATGCCCTGGCTAATCAAGAACCTGTCTATCTCTGCCTTAAATGCACCCAGAGACTTGGCCTCCACAGCCTCTCATGGCAACAAATTCCACAGATTTACCACCCTCTGACTAAAGTAATTTCTCCGCTTCTCAGTTCTAAATGGAAGTCCTTCAATCCTGAAGTCACGCCCTCTTGTCTTAGACTCCCCTACATGGGAAATAACTTTGCCATATCTAATCTGTTCAGGCCTTTTAACATTCGGAATGTTTCTATGAGATCCCCCCTCATTCTCCTGAACTCCAGGGAATACAGCCCAAGAGCTGCCAGACGTTCCTCATACAGTAACCCTCACCGATCACCTTTTGATCCTGGGGAGTCTCTTGCCCACGATGGAGCTGGCTTTTCTGATCCTGGTACAGTGGCCCTTGCATACCAGGTGGTGATGGTGAATGCTGTCCACAGTGGAGAGAACGAACAGGTTATAGGTTATTGATTGGGAAAAGGGGATGAGTGGGATGAATCTGAGAGCAGGCATCATTCTATGCCATTATAAATACAATGTGATTATAAGACCATAAGACAGAGGAGCAGAATTATGCCATTCGGCCCATCAAGTCTGCTTCGCCACTTGATCATGGCTGATCCATTTCCCTCTCAACCCAATGTTCAAAGTAAATTTATTATCAAAGTACTTCTATGTCACCATATACTACCCTGAGATTCATCTTCCTGTAGTCATCGACAGGCAAATGAAGAAATAAAATACAATTTATGAAAACTATAAATTACAAAGTTTGACAAACAACCAATTTGCAAAAGAGGATAAGCCATGTAAATAATTTAAAAAGTAAATAAATGTTACTGAGAACGGTGGCGTGGTGGTTAGCGTGACGCTAGTACAGCTCTGGAGTTCAGAGTTCAAGTTCAGCGCTGTTCTGTATGGAAGCTCTGAACGCCCTTGCCATGGAGTGCCTGGGTTTTCCCCGGGCACTCTGGTTTCCTCCCGCAGTCCAAAGATGCACGGAGTAGGTTAACTGGGCATTGTAAATTGTCCCTGTGATTAGGTTAGGGTTAATCGGGGTTGCTGGCTCAAAGGGCCGGACAGGCACTGTATCGCTAAATAAATAAACATGAGTTGTAGAGTCCCTGAAGGTGAGACTGTAGGTTGTGGAGTTTGTTCAGCATTTGGGTGAGTGAAGTCATCCACTCTGGAAAGGAGCCTGATCGTTGTAGGGTAATAACTGTTCCTGAACCTGGTGGTGTGGGACCTAAGGCTCCTGTACCTCCTCCCTGACGGTGGGAACAAGAAGATCATAGAAAAGGGCCCTTTCAGTCCACGTGTCTCTGTTGACTGCTAGTCAACACTAGTCCATTTGCCTGCATTGTCCCTTGTCACCTTTCTTATCTAAGTACTTGTCCAAGTGGCTTTTAAATGTTGTACGTTGTAATTGTATCTACTGCCTTTTGCCACTGTAATTGTATGCATACATGCATCAATTTTATCTATGATATAGTTGCGTGTTTCTCTCACGTGTCTCTCTCTCTGGGAGCTGGGGGCTTGCTGGGGTCATAAAGTAACACACAGATCGCCCTGTGATCTTAGGAAAGAAGAGGAGCAACAGAAGAAAATGGAGGAGGAGAAGCGAAAGGAGCAGTCCGAGAAACTCCGCACTCTCGGTTACGAGGAGTCGAAACTGGCACCTTGGCAGCTGCAACTCATCCTGAAGAAAGGGGATTTAGTGAAGCACGACTGAGACTCCCGCTTCAAATCTTCGATCGTTTCTGCTGTAGCGTAGAGCACGGTGTTCAGTAGTAGAGAGATCCCCGAGGGTCAGTTCACTGCTGAACATGCCAGGCCTCCACAGCAAAGCCCAATGTTAGTCAATAGCTCTTTCTTTGGTTGGTATCTCCTGTGTAATACACAAGCCAACGCTGAGGAAATATTTCAAGCTTCCGTCTACACCTGCACATCCCTTACTCTAACCCTCTTACCCCCAGCTTTCTCCAAAGTATTCACTAGGCGATTGCTTGATTTCTATGGAAAAAGCTCTCTGCTATCATGGTAATTGTGATTTGTAGATTTGCTACCCAAAAATAAAACCCAGTTATGATATCATGTGTTCCAGGTATAAAATCTATCCATTCCTTTTGTAAAATAACAATGCAGTTTTAAAGTTCTGGGGACTGTTAATTAAAATCACATGTTTTGGGCGTCGGCTCATTTTGAGTGATTGGTTTTGAGCTCATTGTCAAGCAGAGTTCTGAAGGTTTACCAAGTCAGGAGCTGAGTTGCCTTGTGAGTGGGAGTCCGTTGCCCAGCGCAGAACTGAGGTAAGGAGACCAGATTCAGATTCACAGTCGGGTTTAGTATCATTGATATACAGTATGCCGTGAGGAACACACACAAAATGCTGGAGCAGCTCAGCAGGCCAGGTGGCTTCTATGGAGAGGAATAAACAATCAACGTTTTGGGCTGAAATCCTTCATCGGGATCCATGACTCAGAAGTCATGATGAAGTGTCTCGGCCTGAAATGTCAGCTGCTTATTCCTTTCCACAGATGCTCCCCGGCCTGCTGAGTTCCTCCAGCATTTTGTGTGTTTTTTTCTCTGGATTTCCAGCATCTGCAGGATCTCTTGTCTAATTGATATACTTCATGAAATCTGTTATTTTGTGGCAGGAGTACAGTGGAATACATAAAAATTACCATAAATTACAATAAAAAATATGAGATATATATTAAAAAAATTTTGGTAAATTTGGGGAAATAAGACTGGGAAGGTTCGTGCCTTGTGTCCTCTGATGAAACCCCCATCATCTCTCTTAATTGGGCCAATCTCAGCTAGGTCTGTACCGGATTGCCTAGCAACTCAGAGACAACTGAGGAAAATTAGTAGAAGGGGTTTCCAGACTCTTGGGGCAGAATCAGACGAGGTGTGGTTGTGGTGCCTTCCACAGTCATCTGAACCTAACAGCCTTGGGCTGCAGCAGATGCAGATGTAAACGTAGGTACCAGGGGACGTAAGCCAATCGATACATCAGCAGCTGGCCAACCCGTGTCTCGAAACTGGTAATGCCGGGAAATGGGAAGGGCCGACCAGTAGCCCTATGGCAGAATGTGACTTCCCACTGCCCACCCCAGTTACATCAGTCACATTGCCTGAGCCCACTTCCACTGCGAGCGGGGGAGACCCTCACCGAGCACTCTGTTACACAAACACGATTGTACGAATTCCTGTCCGGACTCTTGTCGCTATCAGTTTTGTATGTAATTAAGCGGAGGCCACCTTATTTCCGATGAGCAGCTCTTCATCAGATTTTAGCGTGTGCACAAGGGAACTACCTCTGCAAACCCTCTGTAAATGTATGCGATGTTACATGCCACACTGTTCATGATTATTATTATAAACTTTCTTAGATGCCATATGACTTAAGGAATGAGACGAATGTCGCTGCCATTAGCCTGTTTTTTCACAGATTTAACACCCTAGTTTCTCAGCCGCCATCTCTCTACTTCCTGGAACATCGTGACTAATAAAAAAAAGAAACAATACCCGAGTTGTTGTTTTTCTGCAGCATTTTGTTGGGGGTTGCGAGGCAGTGAATTACCGAAAAAAGGGGAATATTGACGATAATTCAAACATCTCTGAGACAAGAAAAAGGGGGAGCAGTACCTCCATCCCACCATTCAAGGCCACAAACAATCCTTCTAAACTTCACCTGCAAGTCTGTCTACAGTATCTGTTTCACCTACTGTATCTGTGTAGCCTTCTCTACATCTGCGAGACCCTCTTTGTAAAGCATCTTCGCTCTCTCCACCACAAAAGGCGAGAATTACGTGTGGCCACCCTTTTCTATTTGACTTCCCATTCCGTCATGTTGGTCCATGGTCTCCTCTGCTGCCACGGTGAGGCCACGTCCGGGTTGGAGGAGCCACACCTCACATTCCTGATATTCACTTCATAGTCCCGATGAAGGGTCTCGGCCCGAAACGTCGACTGTTTGCTCTCTTCCATTGATGCCGTCTGGCCTGCTGAGTTCCTCCAGCATTTGTGTGTGTGTGTGTCGCTCTGGATTTCCAGCATCGGCAGATTTTCTCATGTTTGTGAAGTTATGTTCTGACTGGGTAACCTCCAACCTGATACCATGAACATCAATTTCTCCAACTTCTGGTAAGTTCTCCCCCCCATCTCTTTTTCCTTTACCCATTCTGGCTCCGCTTTTACCCCTTTTCTTGTCCTCACCTGCCTATTAACTCCCTCTGGTCCTGCTCTTCCTTCCCTTTCTCCCATGGTCTACTGTCCTCTCCTTTCAAATTCCTTCTTCTTCAGCTATTGACCTCTTCCACCTATCACCTGCCAACTTTGTACTTCAACCCCCCCCCCCCAAGCACCCTACCTTCCCCCTCACCTGGCTTCACCTATCACCTGCCAACTTTGTACTTCAACCCCCCCCCCCAAGCACCCTACCTTCCCCCTCACCTGGCTTCACCTATCACCTGCCAACTTTGTACTTCATCCCCCCCCCAAGCACCCTCCCTTCCCCCTCACCTGGCTTCACCTATCACCTGCCAACTTTGTACTTCAACCCCCCCCCCCCCCCAAGCACCCTACCTTCCCCCTCACCTGGCTTCACCTATCACCTGCCAACTTTGTACTTCAACCCCCTCCCCCAAGCACCCTACCTTCCCCCTCACCTGGCTTCACCTATCACCTGCCAACTTTGTATTTCAACCCCCCCCCCCCCAAGCACCCTACCTTCCCCCTCACCTGGCTTCACCTATCACCTGCCAACTTTGTACTTCAACCCCCTCCCCCAAGCACCCTACCTTCCCCCTCACCTGGCTTCACCTATCACCTGCCAACTTTGTACTTCAACCCCCTCCCCCAAGCACCCTACCTTCCCCCTCACCTGGCTTCACCTATCACCTGCCAACTTTGTACTTCACCCCCCCCCCCCAAGCACCCTACCTTCCCCCTCACCTGGCTTCACCTATCACCTGCCAACTTTGTACTTCAACTCCCCCAAGCACCCTACCTTCCCCCTCACCTGGCTTCACCTATCACCTGCCAACTTTGTACTTCAACTCCCCCAAGCACCCTACCTTCCCCCTCACCTGGCTTCACCTATCACCTGCCAACTTTGTACTTCAACTCCCCCAAGCACCCTACCTTCCCCCTCACCTGGCTTCACCTATCACCTGCCAACTTTGTACTTCAACCCCCCCCCCCCAAGCACCCTACCTTCCCCCTCACCTGGCTTCACCTATCACCTGCCAACTTTGTACTTCAACCCCCCCCCAAGCACCCTACCTTCCCCCTCACCTGGCTTCACCTATCACCTGCCAACTTTGTACTTCACCCCCTCCCCCCAAGCACCCTACCTTCCCCCTCACCTGGCTTCACCTATCACCTGCCAACTTTGTACTTCAACCCCCCCCCAAGCACCCTACCTTCCCCCTCACCTGGCTTCACCTATCACCTGCCAACTTTGTACTTCATCCCCCCCCCCAAGCACCCTACCTTCCCCCTCACCTGGCTTCACCTATCACCTGCCAACTTTGTACTTCAACCCCCTCCCCCAAGCACCCTACCTTCCCCCTCACCTGGCTTCACCTATCACCTGCCAACTTTGTACTTCAACCCCCCCCTCAAGCACCCTACCTTCCCCCTCACCTGGCTTCACCTATCACCTGCCAACTTTGTACTTCAACCCCCTCCCCCAAGCACCCTACCTTCCCCCTCACCTGGCTTCACCTATCACCTGCCAACTTTGTACTTCAACCCCTCCCCCCAAGCACCCTACCTTCCCCCTCACCTGGCTTCACCTATCACCTGCCAACTTTGTACTTCAACCCCCCCCCCCAAGCACCCTACCTTCCCCCTCACCTGGCTTCACCTATCACCTGCCAACTTTGTACTTCAACCCCCCCCCCCTCAAGCACCCTGGCTTCACCTATCACCTGCCAACTTTGTACTTCAACCCCCCCCCCTCAAGCACCCTACCTTCCCCCTCACCTGGCTTCACCTATCACCTGCCAACTTTGTACTTCAACCCCCCCCCTCAAGCACCCTGGCTTCACCTATCACCTGCCAACTTTGTACTTCAACCCCCCCCCCTCAAGCACCCTGGCTTCACCTATCACCTGCCAACTTTGTACTTCAACCCTCCCCTCAAGCACCCTACCTTCCCCCTCACCTGGCTTCACCTATCACCTGCCAACTTTGTACTTCATCCCCCCCCCCAAGCACCCTACCTTCCCCCTCACCTGGCTTCATGGCTTCACCTATCACCTGCCAACTTTGTACTTCAACCCCCCCCCTCAAGCACCCTACCTTCCCCCTCACCTGGCTTCACCTATCACCTGCCAACTTTGTACTTCAACCCCCCCCCCCCAAGCACCCTGGCTTCACCTATCACCTGCCAACTTTGTACTTCAACCCCCCCCCCCAAGCACCCTGGCTTCACCTATCACCTGCCAACTTTGTACTTCAACCCCCCCAAACACCCTACCTTCCCCCTCACCTGGCTTCACCTATCACCTGCCAACTTTGTACTTCAACCCCCCCCCCCCCCAAGCACCCTGGCTTCACCTATCACCTGCCAACTTTGTACTTCAACCCCCCCAAACACCCTACCTTCCCCCTCACCTGGCTTCACCTATCACCTGCCAACTTTGTACTTCAACCCCTCCCCCCCCCCAGGCACCCTACCTTCCCCCTCACCTGGCTTCACCTATCACCTGCCAACTTTGTACTTCAGCACCCCCAAGCACCCTACCTTCCCCCTCACCTGGCTTCACCTATCACCTGCCAACTTTGTACTTCAGCACCCCCAAGCACCCTACCTTCCCCCTCACCTGGCTTCACCTATCACCTGCCAACTTTGTACTTCATCCCCCCCCCCCAAGCACCCTACCTTCCCCCTCACCTGGCTTCACCTATCACCTGCCAACTTTGTACTTCATCCCCCCCCCCCCAAGCACCCTACCTTCCCCCTCACCTGGCTTCACCTATCACCTGCCAACTTTGTACTTCAACCCCCCCCCCCCAAGCACCCTACCTTCCCCCTCACCTGGCTTCACCTATCACCTGCCAACTTTGTACTTCATCCCCCCCCCAAGCACCCTACCTTCCCCCTCACCTGGCTTCACCTATCACCTGCCAACTTTGTACTTCATCCCCCCCCCAAGCACCCTACCTTCCCCCTCACCTGGCTTCACCTATCACCTGCCAACTTTGTACTTCATCCCCCCCCCAAGCACCCTACCTTCCCCCTCACCTGGCTTCACCTATCACCTGCCAACTTTGTACTTCAACCCCCCCCCCAAGCACCCTACCTTCCCCCTCACCTGGCTTCACCTATCACCTGCCAACTTTGTACTTCAACCCCCTCTCCCCCCCAAGCACCCTACCTTCCCCCTCACCTGGCTTCACCTATCACCTGCCAACTTTGTACTTCAACCCCCCCCCCCCAAGCACCCTACCTTCCCCCTCACCTGGCTTCACCTATCACCTGCCAACTTTGTACTTCAACCCCTCCCCCCAAGCACCCTACCTTCCCCCTCACCTGGCTTCACCTATCACCTGCCAACTTGTGCTCCTTCCCTTCCACCCCACCTTTCCTCCCCTCCGCACTGAGTTCCTCCAGCATTTTATGTGTGTCCCTCAAGATTTCCAGCATCAGAAGAATTTCTTGTGCTTAGGACAAGGGGAAAATCAGCATTTGGTTTCCAAGCGATCAGTGACACATTGAGACACATCTCTGCTGAGCTCCATGGAACTGGGTTCAATTGTTTTTGTGATTCTCTGACAGGCGATAAGCTTTGGTGACCAGAGAATGGCCTTTGCTTCTATGATTTGGTCTGGTGTGAAAATTAGCTCTAGTGTTCCTGTGCCTTACAAAGGAGTGCCTTTAAAAAGCTTTTGAAAGAAGTAGACCCAAAACATTGCAGATGCTGGACGTTTATAAAAACATACAAAAAGACCATAAGCAATTGGAACAGAATTAGGCTTTCCAGCGCAACAAATCTGCTCCGCCATTCCATCACACCTGATTTATTATCCCTCTCAACCCTATTCCCCCGTCTTCTCCTTGTAATCAAGAACCTGTCAATCTCCACTACAAATATCCCCAATGACTTGGCCTCCACAGCCATCTCTGGCAATGAATTCCACAGATTCATCACCTTCTGTCCAAAGAAATTCCTCCTCCTCTCTGTTCTAAATGGTCAACCCTTGAGGCCTCCTGGTCCGAGACTCCCCCACTAAAGGAAACATCCTGCCACAGCCACTCAGTGGGAGGAACTCCATGGGTCAGGCAACGTCTATGAGTCTCAATCCAGAATGTTGACTGTCCATTTCACTCCATAAAAGGCGTATCTCTCTAGCTGATTGGAATTTGATACAACATTCACCCCTGGTGTTGGCCCAGGGATGAACATTGCAGAGAAAGTTCACATTATATGTCAATGATCTGGATGACAGAATTGATGGCTTTGTGATCAGGTTTGTGGATGGTATGAAGATAGGGAGAGGGTCAGGTAGCTTTGAGGAAGCAGAAAGTCTGCAGAAGGACTTGGACAGATTGGGAGACTGGGCAAAGATGTGGCAGATGGAATATAGAATATAGAACATAGAATAGTACAACACATTACAGGCCCTTCATCCCACAATGTTGTGCCGACCCTCAAATCCTGCCTCCCATATAAACCCCCACCTTAAATTCCTCCATACACCTGTCTAGTAGTCTCTTAAACTTCACTAGTGTATCTGCCTCCACCACTGACTCAGGCAGTGCATTCCACGCACCAACCACTCTCTGAGTGAAAAACCTTCCTCTAATATCCCCCTTGAACTTCCCTCCCCTTACCTTAAAGCCATGTCCTCTCGTACTGAGCAGTGGTGCCCTGGGGAAGAGGCATTGGCTATCCACTCTATCTATTCCTCTTAATATCTTGTACACCTCTATCATGTCTCCTCTGATCCTCCTTCTCTCCAAAGAGTAAAGCCCTAGCTCCCTTAATCTCTGATCATAATGCATACTCTCTAAACCAGGCAGCATCCTGGTAAATCTCCTCTCTACCCTTTCCAATGCTTCCACATCCTTCCTGTAGTGAGGCGACCACAACTGGACACAGTACTCCAAGTGTGGCCTAACCAGAGTTTTATAGAGCTGCATCATTACCTCGTGACTCTTAAACTCTATCCCTCGACTTATGAAAGCTAACACCCCATAAGCTTTCTTAACCACCCTATATAGTGTAGGGAATGCAAGGCACTTTGGTAGACGGAATAAAGATGTGGACTATTTTCTAAACAGGGAGAAAAGTCAAAAATCAGAGATGCAAAGGGACTAGGCAGTCCCCGTGCAGGATTCCCTGAAGGTTAATTTGCAGGTTGAGTCAGTGAAAGGAAAGGCAACTGCGATGTTAGCATTCATTGTGAGAGGACCAGGATATGAAAACAAGGACGTAGTGCTGAGGCTCTATAAAGCATTGGTCAGACAAGAGTATTGTGAGTGTTTCTGGGCTCCTTATAGAAGAAAGGATGTGATGATATTGGAGATGCCGCAGAGGAGGTTCACAAGAATGGATGTTGATGTATGAGCATTTGATTTATTTTTATTTTTTTTTTAAACTTTTTTTATTGTTTTCAAATAGTTACAGAATAAATGTGTATGAGAAAAAAAAATGTTACCCAGCCCCCCTCCCCTTAACCCCTCCCCCCTAACATCCCTATTAAAAAAAAAAGAAAGAGAAAAAAAAAGGAATGCCTGGATATCGGAGGGTCCCCACACGCTCCACGGAGTTCGTAATAACTTTAGTGTATGCATTTATTTCTTTCCCCAAGTAACCAATTATTTCATCTTCGGAGCACCTATATATTTAATCCTGTCTTTTGTAAATAAGGGCGCCAAATTTTCAAAAATTGCATTGGCAGTAGCCAAAAAAGCTATTGCAGTGACTTGGAAATCGGATACATATCTAAGTATAGATCGTTGGAAGAACGAAATTTATGGCTGTATTCCACTTGAAAAAATCACTTACAATTTAAGAGATAAATATGAGCGTTTGATTTTTGACGTTTGATTTTTCTGGGCCTGTGCTCGCTGGAGTTTAGAAGAATGGTGTGGGTGGGAGGAGTGGAGGATCTCCCTGAAACCTGTTGAATATTGACAGCCGAGAGTGGATCTGGAGAGGATGTTTCCGATAGTGGGGGAGTCCAGTGCCAGAGGGGACTGCTTCAGAACAGAGGGACGTCCATTTAGACCAGAGCTGAGGAGCAGTTTCTTTAGCCAGAAGTGGTTGAATCTGTGGAATTCATTGTCACAGGTGGGTGGAGAGGCCAAGTCATTGAGTATATTCAAAGCAGAGTTTGATAGGTTCTTGATTAGTAAGGGTGTCAAAGATTACAGGGAGAAGGCAGGAGAATGCTGAGAGGGATTTAAAAAAATCCGCCATGATGATGGAATGGCGGAAGTGACTCGATGGGCTGAGTGGCCTCATTCTGCTCCTGTATCTAATGGTATTATTGTCTAAGATGACATTGACCTTCCTGGTGTTTGGAGTGATAATAATCTGCAGCTCAGTCTCAAACTGCGCATAGCCACAAGCAATCTTTGCATGCTGCAGCTTAAGTGCTGAGGCTGGAGTGACCTTGGTTGCACGGTTTGAAGAGTTTTGCTCTGGCTCTGAAGGCAAGTACCATTCCCAGGGGAGATCTGTTAGAGCTGAGGCAAACACGGAAGAGCAAACGACTGAAGAAGCTGAGCAATGATTCAGCCTTGCATCGCTGAAGCGGGATCTGTTGTTGACCTCTAGATTAGAATCGTTGCTTGCGTGCAACGTTGGCTCACTTGGACGGTACGGTAGCGCGGCCGCTAGCACAACGCTCTACAGTGCAGCCGCCCCGGGGTCACTTCCTGCTGCGACCTGCGAGGAGTTTGTACGCTCTCCCCGTGACCGCGTGGGTTTCTTCCGGATTCTCCGGTTTCCTCCCACAGTCCAAAGGCGTAACGTTTAGTAGGTTAATTGGCCATTGTAAATAGTCCCATTATTAGGCTAGGGTTAAATTGAGGGCTGCTGGGTGGCGTGGCTCAAAGGGCCCGAAGGCCTGTTCTGCACGGTATCGCAATAAAAATTAAAACTTTAAAAATTTACCGTGACGTTTGAGTGAATGGACTTTATATTCTGCACCCATAAGACAACGGCTCTCCACCTGCCTGCCCCCTCCCCGCCGCACCGCACTGCCTTCTGACAATAACATTCATGGCAAGGCTATGGAAAATACAGCCCATTTCCTGTACACTGGGAGGCTTCAATCAGCAGAGACAGTAATATCAAACAAGCTTCACTATTGCCCTCAATGCACTTTGGTCAATTCAGTAAAAGTACATTTGAATGCCAAGACACAGCATGCCATTCAGCCCAGGTAGTCGATGCTAGCTCCCCAGCAGAGAATCAGAATCACTGACATAACATTATGTCATAGAGCACCACACCACAGAAAAAGGCCCCTCAACCCCTTTAGTCCATGCTGAACTGCCCAGTCCCAGTTGCCTGAACCTGAAACATAGCCATCCATACCCCTATCATCCATGTATCTATCCAAACTTCCCTTAAATGTTGAAATCAAACCCTCATCCCCCACTTCCACTGGCAGCTCGTTCCACACTCTCACCTCACAATAGAAGGGTGTTCCTTTAGAACAGAGATGAGGAGGAATTTCTTTAGCCATTGCAAAATCTGTTGTTTTATGGCAGCACTTAATGTGCAATACATTAAAAATTACTGTAGATTGCAATAAGAAATATAACAAGTTGTGCAAAAAGAGAGCAAAATAGTGAGGCAGTGTTCATGGATTCAACTCTATACATCGGCTTTGTGGCAAAAAAGCACAGGTACATTTCTTCCACCCCAGGCGACTGAAGAAGTTTGGTATGAGCCCCCAGATCCTCAAGGCCTTCTACAGGGGCCACTGACTGACTAGCTGTACCACCACCTGGTACGAGAACTGCACCAGCGTTGATCGCTGGGCACTGCAGAGAGGTACGGACAGCCCAGCGCATCTGTGGATGTGAACCTCCCTCCATTGAGGACATTTACAGCAGCAGGAGCAGAAAGGAGGCCTGGAAGATCATCGGGGACACCAGTCACCCCAACCATAAACTGTTCCAGCTGCTTCCGTCTGGCAAATGCTACCGCAGCGTTAAAGCCAGGACCAACGGGCTACGGGACGGCTTCTTTCCACAAGCCATTAGACTTATAAATTCACATGTCTCTACATTGCGACAGAGTTATAACGCAAAGATTTTCACTCCCTCACATTGTGGGAAGGATGTAAGATTTAAATAAATTCTAAATTCTAAAAAAAAAAAAAATTCTAAATCTGTTGGCGGAGGGGGAAGAAGATATTCCTAAAATGTTGAGTGTGTGTCCTCAGGCTCCTGTACCTCCTCCCTGATGAGAAAAGGGCTTGACCATTCCCCTCCTCCTTCCCCCTGCAGCTCTGCGATTTGTTCCCTCTTTTTGCCCTTCAACACCCCTCATGTTCATTATACTACCTACACTAAGGGGTAGCATTGACTGCCCAATTAATCTATCAGCATGCCAGAGAGTCATAGAGTAACATAGCAAAGAAACAGGCCCTTCTGTCCATCTCAATCCATGATGACCACCAAGCTAATCCCATCTGCCCACATTAGACCCACATTCCTCTAAACCCCTCTGATCCAAGTACTTATCCAAACGTCTTATGAATGTTGTTATTGTACCCACTATCTTCAGCAGCTCATTCCATATAGGCCCATATGTGAAGAAGTTGCCCATCAGGTCATTTTTGCATCTCCCACCTTTCGCCTTAAATCAACTCCCACTTCCCTTTCGTGTCTTTGTGATGTGGAGGGAATCTGACATTTATCTACATGGATCTACCCAGGCTCTCGATCAAGCCCAGTTCACTGGAGATTGAGAGAGCAGCGTTAACAGCAGCTCCACTCTGCTGTGCAGAGTCTGCCGTCAGAGGAGGGATCGTCTCACCCAAACAGGATCTCCAACGCGTACAAGTTAAAAGAGGTTGGTAGTGCCAAAATTGTCCAATTTCCCCTATCCTGAGATTCCGGCGTCCTCTGTAAGAAGCCTCTGTACATCCTCTCTGTGGAACGTGTGGGTTATCCTGCCTGCTCCAGTTTCCTCCCACAGTCCGAAGCCATACCGGGTAGGTTAATTGGTCATTGTAAATTGTCCCATGGTTAGCTAAGGGTTAATTGAGATTGTTGGGGGTTGCTGGGGCGGCTCAGCAGGCCAGAAGGAGCTATTCCATTTTATATCTCTAAATAAAAAGTAAATAAAATCCTCCAGGTTGATGCCATTGTTATTCCCAGTTGAGCATTTTCCCATGGAATCTCCATTCTAGCTCAAAGACTGAGCACTGAAGATTTATCCTGTGGTATAAACAATGCTTAACTTGAGAAGGAATGAAATGAGGAAAAGGTAAAGGATATTCATTTATTTGTTTGTTTATTTATTTAATTGAGATACAGTGCAGATACTGGAACGTCTTTGGATTGTGGGAGGAAGCTGGAGCACCCGGAGAAAGCCCAGAAACTCCTTACAGGCAGCAGTGGGAACTTATTAAATTAGAGTCTCTGCATATTTCCCATTTGCATCATTCCATTGATGGTTATGCCTGGGAATTTCTAGAATTCACTCCCTAAAGAGTACCATCTTTACACCTTCTCCTCAAAAGTTTCTTCCTTAAATGTACCTTACATAGTTTCCAGTTTGAGCTGTTAAACACGCCTCTGAATCCCTTATGGAATTTTTGTGTCTAAGACAATATAGAGTCGTAGAACACTACAGCACAGAAACAGGCCCTTTGGTCCATCTAGTCCGTGCAAAACATATTCTGCCTAGTCCTACCTACCTGCACCCAAACCATAGGCCTTCATAACCCTCCCTTTCATGTACCCATCCATGTTTCTCTTAAATGTTTCAATCGAACCTATCTGGCTCTGGCAACTTGTTCCACACTCTCACCACCTTCTCAGAGAAGCAACAGCAACATCAAAAGTTTAAGTGAAGGCAGAAAACGTACGCATTCAGATTAAGTTTATAACCAAAGTATGTTCAGATGTTAATCTTCCTAAATGGATCAATCAATGGTTCGGGATCTTTTTCATGGACTCTTGCTCCCTCTCCTGGACAGACGTGGCATTGAATCAGAACTATTTTCTACATCTCAATGCTCATAACTGCAGATCTGAATTAGCAGTTAACAGTGTTGTTCACCTTGTTAACCCTTTCAGATGAAAGTCAAGACAAGGGATACTGTTTTGAGAAGAATAATTAAGCAAGGGTGTTGAAACTTATGGAACCAAGGAAGTAGATAGAACAGAGCTGCTGCTCACCTGTGACCTACCCGAAGGGCTCAAGGGCCGAAGGTCCTAAATCTTCTCATCGATATCTAGTTGGAAAATGCAGGAGGCTTTAAGAGCAGCCACTGAAGGAACAAAGGTGTAGACTATTTTCTAACTGGGGAGAAAATTCAGAAACCGGAGGTGCAAAGGAACTAGGGAGTGTTCGTGCAGGATTCCCTAAATGTTAACAACAGCATCAGATAAATAACAACCACAAGAAAAATCTAAATTATCCACAAGTTCCAGACAATTTTTACAAGAAAGAACATAGTTAGAATAAAACAAAGTCTACATTAGTGCAATGTAATCATGTAGTTGTAGTGTTACTGTGCTATGTTGTGCACAGTACCGACTCCAAGTCGATTCCAAGAACCGACTCATTGATGGGAAGTCGCTGTTCCTGAACCTGGTGACGTTGGACTTCTTGCTTCTGTTCCTCCTGCCCACTGTTAGCTGTGAGAATTCGGTGTTTGTCCAGATGGTGAAGATGTTTGATGTTGGATATTTTCCTCTGGAAGCAGCAGCTCGTATAGATATGACTGGTGGTGGGTATGATGTGGGAGATGGGCTGAGAGGTGGTAGACGGAGTTCAACCCAGGTAAGTGTGAAGCAGTTCATTTTGGTAGGTCAAATATGATGGCAGAATATAGTATTAATGGTAAGACTCTTGGCAGTGTGGAGGATCAGAGGGATTTTGGGGTCCGAGTCCATAGGATGCTCAAAGCTGCTGCACAGGTTGACTCTGTGGTTAAGAAGTCGTACGGTAAAGTCCTGGTCAATAGGTTAAAAGAATGCATTTGTTCTATTATTCATCCAGATCAAACTGGCTTTATGCCAGGTAGACATATGCATTTTAATTTCCATCGTCTTTTCAATATTTTATATACAAAACATGGAGAAGAGGCTGTAGTCATTTCATTAGATGCGCAACGTGCGTTTGACCAAGTGGAATGGCCATATATGATGTTTGCACTTAAGAAATTTGGATTTGGACCATCTTTCATCAAAAATGGATTGAGATAATTTATTCACACCCATCTGCCTCTATTATCACTAATCAGAATATTTCCTCCCCTTTTGCAATTCGTCAAGGCTGCCCCCTTTCTCCATTTTTGTTTGCAGTTATCATTGAGCCATTGGTTGTTAGCATCAGACAGGCGCCTTGGTATCTCCCATTGATACGCATGGACATAAACATCACCTTTCGTTATATGCTGACGATGTCCTTTTATATATCTCCAGCCCACAAACATCAATACCCGCCCTTCTGACTCTAATTAATAATTTTAGTAGTTTCTCAGGTTTCTCTATTAATTGGGATAAGAGAGAACTAATGCCAGTCACTGCAGTGGCTAATACAGCGTATTTACAGTCTATTCCCTTTAAAATAACATGATAATTTTTCCTATCTTGGTGTGTCTATTTACAAAAAACCCAGATGACCTTTTGCAAGTGAATTGGCGAAACGAAATTGAACAGGTTAAACGCAATATTAACTTTTGGAAAACCCTTCCAATTTCTTTGGTGGGGAGGGTTAATGCAACCAAGATGATTGTACTGCCACGATTTCTTCACCTTTTCCAGTCAATTCCATGTTTTATTCCTCTGTCATATTTTAAGCAATTTGATTCAATTATTATACCCTTTATTTGGAATTATAAAGCCATTAGAATTACTAAAAAACACTTGTCAAAGCCCAAGGAAGCAGGAGGTTTTGCCCTACCAGACGTTAAAATGTATTACTGGGCTGCCCACCTATCCATTCTTGCATGGTGGAAAAAAGGCCCACCCTCTACCTCAGACTCGTGCCCAGCATGGTTACTCATAGAGCGAGTGCTTTGTAAGAAGACTTCCTTACCAGCTCTCCTTAATAGCCCCACTGCAGTTAATAAGTCACATTTTAGTAATAGCTTTGTGGTTGGCAGCACTATAAGAATTTGGAAGCAGGTTCAACTACACATTAAGGCCCAAAAAACTTATATTGACACTCTGATTTGTGACAATCATTCCTTTTTGCCTGGCCTGAATGATACTGTTTTTTCGTCCTGGAAACAGAGTGGCATCTGTAGTGTAGGTGACCTCTATATTAATGGAAACTTTGCCTCATTTGTGCAGTTATGAGCAGTTTACAATATCCCTGCATCTAGTTTTTTTAGATATTTACAAATTCAAGATTATGTTAGGAAATATATACCTAATTTCGAAGTTTTAGACAAACATGAGTCTCTGAAGGCAATAAATAAATTTGATCTGGTTACTTGTAGTGCCGTATCAGATCCTACATAATAGAGCTCGGGTGAATACTGCAGGTCTTAAACAGGCATGGGTGGATGAATTGGGTATAGAACTGACAGAGGAGGTCTGGGATGGGTGTTTAAAGAGTATACATGATCGTTCGGTCAACGTCAAACAGACTCATACAGTTTAAAACAATACATAGACTCCATTATTCCAAAGAAAAGTTGCACAGCTTCTTTCACCGGGCTTGTTGTTTCACCAGTTTGTAATAGATGTAAATCTGAGAACAGTAACTTCATTCTGGTCATGTTGTAAGCTTTATGCATACTGGAAAAGTATTTGTCACTGTTTCTCTGAGGCTTATGGGAAGCGGTGGGAACCACACCCGCTCATAGCCATCCTTGGAGCAACAAGCTCCCTATCTTCAGCCAATAAGTATGAAAAAATGACTGTATTGTTTGGAATGGTGATTGCTAAGAAGTTAATCCTGCAAATGTGGAGAATGGACTCTGTGCCTACGTACGATCTGTGGCTGAGAGAGCTGGCAAATACTTTACATTTGGAGAGACTGCGACTATGTAATGAGGACAGAAGGGACATCTTTGAAAGGATATGGGGCCCCGTATTGGACTTTCTTACAGGGTGAGGACTGAGGTTTTTTGGTGCGAGCACCTCTGCTGTGAACGTTTACTTTTGCCTTTATATTATTCTCCCTTTTGCTGCTCAATATTTAATTTGATTTTGCTGTGGTCGTGGTTTTTGTGGATGTGCTGTATCTTTTTGTTTGTCTGTAGAAAAAAAAGAATAAAAAATATATTGAAAATAAAGAAGGTGTACGGTGTATTGGCCTTCATCAATTGTGGAATTGAATTTAGGAGCCAAGAGATAATGTTGCAGCTACATAGGACCCTGGTCAGACCCTACTTGGAGTACTGTGCTCATTTCTGGTCACCTCACTACAGGAAAGATGTGGAAGCCATAGAAAGGGTGCAGAGGAGATTTACAAGGATGTTGCCTGGACTGGGGAGCATGCCTTATGAAAACAGGTTGAGTGAATTGGGCCTTTTCTCCTTGGAGTGAAGGAGGATGAGAGGTGACCAGACAGAGGTGTATAAGATGATGAGAGGCATTGATTGTGTGGATAGTCAGAGGCTTTTTCCCAGGGCTGAATTGCTTGCCACAAGAGGACACAGGTTTAAGGTGCTGGGAGTAGTTACAGAGGAGATGTCGGGTAATTTTTTTACTCAGACAGTGGTGAGTGCGTGGAATGAGCTGCCAGCAACAGTGGTGGAGGCGGACACGATAGGGTCTTTTAAGAGGCTTTTAGATAGGTACATGGAGCTTAGTAAAATCGAGGGCTATAGGTAAACCTAGTACAGTAACTTCTGAGGTAGGGACACGTTCGGCACAACTTTGTGGGCTGAAGGGCCTGTATTGTGCAGTAGGTTTTCTAGGTTTCTATGTTTCCATGATGTACAGTACCTGTGATGTATCAGACTGAGAACACTACTCTCTCCAGCTTTTCACATTCCAGCCATACCAGACCATGATGCAACCAGTATTTCAACTTTCAACAATACTTCTGCAGAAGTTTGTCAGTATTCAATGACATCCTGAACTTTTTTAAGGATACTATCTCAATATTTTGATCTTTCTTTGCTCTCTCAGAAAGTAACGACACTGGCGTGCCTTCTTCATCATTGCTGTGCCAAGGACAGGTCATCTGAAATAGTCAATGTTTCAGGTCGAGATCCTTGATCAGGACCCAGTCGTGATGAAGGGTCTTAGCCTCAAATGCCATCTGTTTATTCCTCTCCATTGATGCTCCCTGACCTGCTGAGTTCCTCCAGCATTTTGTGTGTGTTCCTCAAGATCAGCAACAGCAGAATCTCTTGTGTTTATGATCTATACAATGCAGTTCAAAGTGGCCCAACGTTTACATCACGGGCAGAATCCTGAAAGCCCCATGCTCTGTTTTTTGAACACTATATTATCAAACATATTTTTGCAATTTTCATAAGGGAAGAAATGCTGCTCTGGTCACTTTCTTTATGTGGGAATTAAAATTCAAATCTGAATCAAAGACATCACCCAGGTTTGTTGCTTCTGAATTTTCAAGGAGAACCAAATTCCCAACTGTATGAAGAAGTTTATCTCTTTCAGCTTTGGGATTTCAGTTTTATCTTCATTTAGTTTTAGGAAATTATTGCTCGTCCATTTGTTTATTGCACCCATACTAGAAGTTGGAGAAGAGAGGGAGTTATCATGATCGGGCTCAACTGAGATACACAACTGTGGGTCATCTGCATAATTATGGAAATCAGGTTTATGCTGTCTAATGATGTCTTCAAAGGGGAGCATGTAAAAGGAGAGCAGGGGACCAAGACAGCTTCCCTGAGCAACACCAAAGGAAAATTGGTTTCCATGACAGGAAGAAAAAATCTGTAAGCTATATGAGCAAAATCAATTAAGAGCACTACCAGAGAAGCCATCCCAGACCTAGGAGAATGTTGCGGTCAGTTGCGTCAAAGGCAACTTTTAGATCTAGAGGAGTTAGAACTGAGATCCTGTTGAGCCTAGAGGCTGGTTTATACTTGTGCGTACGGGCTGCGCCGTAGCCATGATTCTCACCTCTGCATCGCTCTATGCCTTAGCGAGCATGCATCGGTGTGTGCCAGAACGCCAGTTGGCAGTGGGGTTTCTATGCCACTGTGTTGAGTTTCTTCGTGAGAGACATGGACGAGGAAATGCATTTCAAACATTTTCACATGTCGGCAGGTAGATTTGATGATTTGGTTCATCTATTTCGCATCGGTGTACAGACATGGCGGAGAAGCAGCAATCGGAAATGCATAGGAGGAAATGCGATGCTACCAAGCGGACCAATCACAGCTGTTGTGATCTGCGTTGCCGCAACACGTGAGTTACTTTTTTAGGGAGGTGTACGTCACCCTATGGCATAGATGCGACGCATGAGTATAAATCAGCCTTAGGGTGGCAGACAAGATTCGGCTTGATAACTAAAACTTCGTCAGTCTTTTATAGATGTGTAGTGGGGAGTATATCGACTGATTGTATCACAGCCTTATATGGAAACAACAATGCCTTTGAACGGAAAATCCTACAAAAAGTAGTAGATATGGCCCAGTCCATCACAAATAAAGCTCTCCCCACCATTGAGCACATCTACATGGAGCGTTGTCACAGGAAAGCAGCTTCCATCATCAGGGTCCCCCACCAACCAGGCCATGCTCTCCTCTCACTGCTGCCATCAGGAAAAAGGAGCCTCAGGAACAGATATAGATAGATAGATAGATAGATAGATAGATACTTTATTCATCCCCATGGGGAAATTCAACTTTTTTTTTTCCAATGTCCCATACACTTGTTGTAGCAAAACTAATTACATACAATACTTAACTCAGTAAAAAAATATGAAATGCATCTAAATCACTATCTCAAAAAGCATTAATAATAGCTTTTAAAAAGTTCTTAAGTCCTGGCGGTAGAATATTACCCCTCAACCATCAGGCTCTTGAACCAAAGGGGATAACTTCACTTGCCCCATCACTGAAATGTTCCCACAGCCAATGGACTCACTTTCAAAGACTCTTCATCTCGTGTTTTCGATAGTTATTGCTTATTTATTTATTATTTTTCTTTCTTTTTGCATTTGCACAGTGTGTTATCTTTTGCACGCTGGTTGATGTGCAAGTTGGTGATTCTATTGTGGTTATTATTCTAGAATGCCCACAGGAAAATGAATCTCAGAGTTGTATATGGTGACATATGTGTACTTTAATAATAAATTTACTTTAAAATTTGAAGATCATCAGGTTTGGAAAATGTGGCGCCTTCCCAAAATAGGTTAAAATAGTTAAGTGAAGCCTAAGTTCAGTGTGTGAACTGTTGTGTCAGTTGTGTCTGAAGCCAATCGTTCAGACTGAGGAGCCTGGTGAAACGCCCAGAGCCACACCCAGCCCAGAGGTAAAAATGTCTTCATCACTGATCTTTAGAAATTCATAGAGACCACGTAAGTCATGTTTGAGAAGCTCACATTGTTGCTGAACAATGCCCTTTTTGTCAGCGTAGATAAGGATCCTTTTTACAAAGGGGTGTTTAGTTAGCAGGCAAAGGAACTCGTACATTATGTCAACACGAGTGAATCTGCAGATGCTGGAAATAAATAAAAACACAAAATGCTGGCAGAACTCAGCAGGCCAGACAGCATCTATGGGAGGAGGTAGTGACGACGAAGGGTTTCAGCCCGAAACGTCGTCACTACCTCCTCCCATAGATGCTGTCTGGCCTGCTGAGTTCTGCCAGCATTTTGGTTTTTTTTAAAAAACTTTTTTTATTGAGTTTTCAAATGATTACAGAAAGAAAAAAATATATACCCTTCCCCCCTCCCCCCTATAGAAAAAAAGAAAAAGAAAAAAAAGAAAGAAAGAGTGCCTGGATATCAGAAGGTCTCCACATGCTCCACAGAGTTCATAATAACTTTAGTATATATATTTATTTCTTTCCCCAAATAACCAATTATTTTATCTTCAGAGCACCTATATATTTAATCCTGTCTTTTGTAAATAAGGGCGCCAAATTTTCAAAAATGTTTCATATTTATCTCTTAAATTATAAGTAATTTTTTCAACAGTCTCTTTTTAAATTTCTGATGTTCTATCTCTGTTAAATGTGTTTCTTGTAAAAAAAAAAGCTATATCTATTTTCATTTTTTATAATGTGTGTTAAGATTCTTTTTCTTTTCACCGGTCCATTAAGCCCATTAACATTAAAACTTAAAAAATTCAGTAAACTAGTCATTATTTTTAATTATGTTACTCCAATCTATAATAATACCTAATCTTTCAACTTTCGTGGTATCTTGGGAAATCTTTTTAAAATTCTCCATGTTGCCATGTGTGTCCCCACCGATCATCCAGGCAAAAAGATAGAAGAAAAATAGATTATAAAGAAAAAAACAAAATACCCCCCTACTAATGTTGTGAAAAAAAAGAGAACACATTACCCCCCTCTGTTGTACCGGTCATGGCAATCGCCATGATTACACACGTGAATCCCACAGTAATCGATCCAAAGCTCCCCAGCCCCCCCCGCAACATAAAAAAGTATATATACAAGGAAAAAAAATACTATTCTCAATTAGTATTTCTGAAATTTTGCCTTTCTCCCCTGTATCATCCTTAAATGTCCATCACTTCCATTCACTGTCTCTGTCTTCATCTTGAATCCATTACGCTTGGAAATCTCTATGTGTAGTTAGTGAATAGTTGGGAGTTTTTGTGCGAACTCCTCTGCTTCTCGATAATCGGTAAAAAATCTTCTTTTTCCATCCTCCAGAAAAATTATCAGTGTTGCTGGGTGATGCATTATAAATTTATAACCCTTTTCCCATAAAGCTTTTTTCACTGGGTTAAATTCCTTCTTTCTCTTCAAAAGGTTATAACTTATATCTGGATAGAAAAGAACTGCTTTCCCTTCTATCGTCAATGGCCCGTTTCTCTTTTTGGCACATTGGGCAGCCGCCTTCAGGATCTTTTCTTTATCTTGGTATCTTAAGCATTTTATCAAAATTGATCGTGGATTTTGATCAGCTTGAGGTCTTGACCTTAAGGCTGTATGAGCCCTTTCAATCTCAATTAGAGTTTCTCCTTCCATTTCCAAGTTTTCAGGGATCCATTTTTGAAAAAAAATTATTGGATCTTCTCCTTCTATATCTTCTTTAAGTCCAACAATTTTAATATTGTTTCGTCTACTAAAATTTTCAAGCTTATCCATTTTTTCCAACAATTGTTTTCTTTCTGATGTCCAGGCAGTAATATCATCTTCCATTTTATTCATTCTTTCAACCATGTCTTTCTTTTCCATTTCTTCCTGTCTTTTTGTCATTTTATCAAACATAATCTCCATATTTATCTTTTTTTTTGGATTACTTTTAATGCGTTTAATTTTTCTAATTTACGCATTATTTGCATCAAAGTCTTTTCTATATTTCCAGAAAAACTTTTACCTCCATCTTCGTCTGATTTTTTCCAGAGAATCTGAATCTACCTCAGATTCACTTTCACTTTCAATCGTAACTGGGATTTGTAGTTCAGGTTGCTCTTGTTTGCGCATGCTCCTTCCTTCACATTTGCGCAGTTCTCGTTGGTCTTTTTCTTTGAAAATGGTCGATGTTGCCGCAGTTTCTTGTTCTGTATCGCCGGAGGTGAAATGTACCCGAGCCCGCGGTTCTTTGGCAGAAGTGGGCCTTGATTCTGTTCCAACTTGCGTTGTCTTCACGGTAGTAGTTTTCTTCATCTGCTGTTTGTGAGGCATAACTTGAAACAATACGGTGTAGTTTATGTAACTTTTAGAAAGTATTGACTAACTTTTCTTCACTTAAACATTAATTTACTGATTTTTTTACGAGAGAGCTGGGTTCCCATGTCTCAATCCTATGTCATCACGTGACGTCCCCCCACCCCGCCGCCAGCATTTTGTGTTTTCATACATTATGTCAGAGACTTGAGCATCGGGAAGCTAAACAGTCACACTTAGCTTTGAGCTGATGTTCCTGATAATGGAGTCACCGATTATCAGTATTGCTGGCGGCAGGGAAGAAAACTGTGGAATCTGCGGTGACATTGCAGCCTGGGAAATAAGTTAGGGAGGTACCGGCCGGCAGCCCGGAGTGTGGAGCAGCTCCCTTGGGAGCATCTCGCCACTCACTCATTTGGGTGCTCTTGGCTGCGTGTCTGTAGGACACAAATATTGATGTGCATAGTCCAGCTGACTTCAGCCTCCTCAAAAAGTAGAGGTGTTAGTGAGCGGTCTTGATTGTGCAGAATGTGTTCTGGGACCATGAGATGCTGTGCAAAGTCAGCCCTAGCAAAGTTAATCTTGGGTGCAAATGAGAAAATTTGCCGATGCTGGAAATCCAAAGCAGCACACTGAAGCCTTGCCATTAATCTTGGGCGTCCGTCTCTGACTTCACAAGTTTGACTTGTCCTGGTGATGTGGACAATGTTCATCAATTGACATAATTCCTGACCAGCACTCCTAGTGAAATGTGTTCCTTGGTCAGAGTCAATGTGACATGGCAATCCCCATTTAGGAATGTAGTCCTCGTTCAGAGTTTTTGCTGTGTGTGTGGCAGTAGGTTTACTTGCTGGAGTAGTCTTGAGCCATTTTGAAAACTTGCCAACTATTACCTAACACTTTGATGAAGTAATAGAGTCTACTTGTAAGTGAAAAAATGGACTAGGTGGGGCAGAAGCATTTAATTGTGGTAATTTTTCCACTGCTCCAGGATTTGTTTCCTGGCATGTCATCCATCTTTCAAGCATTGGTCGAGCTTGTGCCCTGAACCTTGGATTTCACCACCATTGGGAATATCTACGAATCATCTCTTGCACTCCAATGTGCCTGAGCGAGTGAATTGAGGGGTAGGAGTTTGTTCATCAAGGTCTGTGGGACGATTGCATTGAATGCCAAACTGAAATCCAGAATCAGCATTCTGACATGTGTCCTTGGTTTCCAGGTGTGTCGGGGTTAGGTGCATGACAGATACTATGGCAGCTGTCGTAGAGTGGGTTTGTCGGTAACCATATTGGTGAGAGTCTAGTGTGGTAGGAATGGAGTTTCTGATGTTTGGCCATTCAAAGTCCTTCATGATGATTGGCATCAGTGCCACTGGGAGGTAGTCACTTAGCTCTGAATATGTAGAGTGCTATTTGATATTAATGTTATCTGAGATCAGCCTATCTTTAATCTCTCAGCTATTTGCAGAATTGTCCACATTGAATATGGGAACAAAGATTGATTTGACACATCTATCGTTTCTTTGTTTTCTGAAATCTGTTCAAAAGTAGATAGATAGATAGATAGATAGATAGATACTTTATTCACCCCCATGGGGAAATTCAACTTTTTTTCCAATGTCCCATACACTTGTTGTAGCAAAACTAATTACATACAATACTTAACTCAGTAAAAAATATGATATGCATCTAAATCACTATCTCAAAAAGCATTAATAATAGCTTTTAAAAAGTTCTTAAGTCCTGGCGGTTGAATTGTAAAGCCTAATGGCATTGGGGAGTATTGACCTCTTCATCCTGTCTGAGGAGCATTGCATCGATAGTAACCTGTCGCTGAAACTGCTTCTCTGTCTCTGGATGGTGCTATGTAGAGGATGTTCAGAGTTTTCCATAATTGACCGTAGCCTACTCAGCGCCCTTCGCTCAGCTACCGATGTTAAACTCTCCAGTACTTTGCCCACGACAGAGCCCGCCTTCCTTACCAGCTTATTAAGACGTGAGGCGTCCCTCTTCTTAATGCTTCCTCCCCAACACGCCACCACAAAGAAGAGGGCGCTCTCCACAACTGACCTATAGAACATCTTCAGCATCTCACTACAGACATTGAATGACGCCAACCTTCTTAGGAAGTACAGTCGACTCTGTGCCTTCCTGCACAAGGCATCTGTGTTGGCAGTCCAGTCTAGCTTCTCGTCTAACTGTACTCCCAGATACTTGTAGGTCTTAACCTGCTCCACACATTCTCCATTAATGATCACTGGCTCCATATGAGGCCTAGATCTCCTAATATCAGAGAGGGTAAATGCAAGCAGGCTTTTTTCACTGAAGTTGGATGAGACTAGAAGTAGAGGTCATGGGTTAAGGGTGGAAGGTGAAATGTTTAAGGAGAATATAAGGAGGAACTTCACTCAGAAAGTGGTGAGAGTGTGGAACGAGCTGCTAGTGGAAGTGCTGGATACGAGTTCAATATCAACATTTAAGAGAAATTCAGATGGGTACGTGAATGCAAGGGGTACATAGTGTTATGGTCCATGTACAGGTCGATGGGACTAGGCAGAATAATAGTTTGGCATGGACTGGATGGGCTGAAGGGCCTGTCTCAGCTGTAGTGTTCTACGACTCTATCTCAGTCTGTAGAGATTCCACGGCCGCCCTTTGCCATCCTCCTTTTTATAAATATTGCTGCATTCTGAGGTTTTTGATCCAAGGTTCTTTTACAAGCCAGGAAAGAGGCAAAAAGCTTGTTGCTTCACTATCATTTTATTAAGGGTCGATTGAACAGACAGTGATAGGGGTCTACTCATGAAGAGAAAGATAAGATTAAGGACGGTGTTGCTTTGAGTTTAGCTATTTTATACTACAGAGATAAGGCAAATTCCGTTCCGATTTATAGACAAGAATTAACCAATTAGAACCAAGTTAACCAATGAGAAAATACTTATCTAAATTATACAGAACAAAGAAGCTTCCAGAGCTTTCCAGAATTATACTTTCTATAGCTGTTAGAGGCATATTAAACACATAAGAACTACATAAAATACAAGCAGATAAGTACAATTAAGTAGTATTTTCTAAGAATTAAATAGTTAAGTTCTTACTGAAAATCACTTTTCTCCTTTCATGTCTACTTTTTAGTATTTTAGCTGCTGATTTTTGATGTACTATTATCTGATGAAAAGAGGTATTAAATTGCTTTCCCAATCAGCCAGGTCTCTCTCCACACCAGGCAGCCACTTCCTCGTGACGAGTCTTTATTGTTTTCCATCTTCAATATGAGCGTCTGCATATCCACCAAGGAGCTGCCCACAGAGAAAGGTCCTACCTCTTGTGCTCTTTATCAAAACAGAGTCCAAAGTGGTCATCTATTCCCGTTGATTATTTAAACTTTGCATGAGCTGAATTGATTTCTCATCAACATTGTCTCCCTCTTCCTGAATCAGAAGGAAAATAAAGAACTTAATTATTTTATTGAAATGGGAACACAGAATGTGTAACTAAAAACCACACAGCCCAAAATTATAAGTGGTAAAACTCAGTGGTAATCCACAATCAATTTAGTCAGAAGCAATGGAAAGCTCTGTTAAGGTAATTAAGTTATTGGTCATATGACTAATATGACCTTCAACACTCAGCAGTCCTTGGTACTTAGAAGTAAAGTCTATAGATCATTGCCCAAGGGCAGAAGAAAACAAGAGAAATGCACAGTACTTCCACACTTCAAAGCAAATTTATTATTTACATATATTTCAACGTATACTACTCTTGAGATTCACGTCCTTGCAGGTAGTCACAGTAGATTCAAAGAAAAACTACACACAAAGACGGACAAACAACCAATATGCAAAAAGACCAACTGTGCAAATACTAAAAAAAAATGTAATTAAATAAATAAATACTGAAAACATGAGTGGTAGAGCCCTTGAAAGTGAGTTCATAGGTTGTGAAATCAGTTCAGAGTGGAGGTGAGTGAAGTTATCCATAAGACATAGGAGCAGAAGTAGGCCTTTCAGCCCATCAAGTCTGCTCTGCCATTCAATCAGTTGTTGCTGGTCCCACACTGGTTCAGGAGCCTGATAGTTGAAGGGTCATAACTGTTCCTGAACCTGGCGGTGTGGGACCAGCAATAATTGCACATATCTCAAAACAGAGTGCATAAGATTACATAAAGGGAGATAATGCAGGCAAGAATGATTACTGCAACATGCAAACATTCTCATTTTAAAATGCAGAGGTTTTGAAGTGCTGAAGACCTTTATTGTTCATTGTTTATATAAACAATTTGGATGTGAATGTACAAAGCATAGTTACTAAGTTTTCAGATGATACTGAAATAGGTGGTATATACAGTGCAGAAGATTATCAAAGATTATAGCAGGATCTTGTTCAACTTGGTAAAAATTTGGCAAATAACATTGGAAAGTCAAACCAGAGTTGGACTTGACCAGTGGATGGTCGAGCCCTGGCAAGTTGCGGTATAAAGGGAAATAGGAATACAAGTACATTGTTGGCCGAAAGAGGCCTCACAGGCAGACAAGTTGGTCAAGAAGGCATTTGGCATGCTGGCCTTTATCAGTCAGGGCACTGAATATAGGAGTTGGGATGTTATATTGCAGCTGTACAAAATGTTAAGACCTCACTTGGAATGTTGTACACGGCTTTTGTTACCATCTTTTAGGAAAGAATAAACTGGAAAGGGGCAGATATGATTCATGATGATGCGGTCTGGACTCGAAGGACCAAGTTACAAGAAAAGGTTGGAGTTTATTCCTTTTAACAGAGGAGATTGAGGGGTGACTTAGAGTGGTGTATAAAAGCTTGAGATAGGGTGAGTGCACTCAGTCTTTCTCCCCAGGAATGAGGAACTAAAAACTAATGCGATACTTGCATTAAGGCGAGGTGTACAAGGGTTTCTAATAAAGCAGCCACTACGTGTAGATACAGACTGCAGAGTGCAGACGAACGTTAAATCTGCTGTGTGAATTATCTGAGAGGCTGTCTGAGTATACTTACTTCGCCCTGTTTACACAACGGCTGCAATCCATTTCTGAGGGGCACATTTACTCTGATGGATTACTACTGTAAACCTGCACAAATAAACAAATTATTAAACCTGTAACTTTGGAAAGTAATAATGTGTCATTGTTCAAAGTCCAAATGTTCAAAGTTCAGAGCACATTTATTATCAAAGTATGTATAAATTATACAACCTTGAGATTCATCTGCTTACAGGCAGCCACAAAACAAGCAACTCAAAAGAATCCAATTTTAAAAGAAGACCAACACCCAATGTGCAGAGAGAGAGAAAAACAAATTGTGCAAACATTAAAAGCAAGCAACAGCATTCAAAAAGGAATTGTCCTTAGATACAGAGCCTGGAACAGTCAGAGCAGGCCCACAGCCTCAGCATCACTTCATCACACAGCAGGGTAAATGGCTGCAAAGCTCGCAGACACAAAGCCCAGAGCAGCCAGAGCAGTCTCACAGCCTCAGCGCCGCTAAGAGGAGCAAACATCATGATACAGCGAGCAGAATCAGCCCAACCGTCGCCTCCGGTCCTGACTCCCTGCCTTTTCAGTCTACCTGGGCTGGCGTTTGAATTGTCCGAATACCTGGTCATCCCCCGATGTATTCATTTTGCAGACTCTGTGGCAAACAAAGTATTTTACCTATGATGTTCTGTATTGACTCACAGTATGAGCTTAAATAGATGAAGAAATGCCTCACTGAATCCTCCTTCTCTATTGAATGGTAAGCTTTCTTCATCAGCTAAACTATGTTTGAGAAAAATTCCCTCATAGACATAGTTAAATCTGTCTGGATTTATGCAATAGTTACTGTGGTTCCAAAAGTACAATCACATCCTTCTTAAGCACCCGACAGTAAAATAACTTCTACGTTCTTCTCCAATCATCTTCTGTGACACTCTTCATCTTCACATTAGACATCGAATGTTGTCACAAGGCTGCATTCCCCATTTTCATCATTTACAGTAGTGTGGAAGTCTTAGGCACACATATATAGTAAGGGCGCCTAAAACATTTACACAGTTCTATATTTATCAACGTGGAGCACAGAGCAAGTTTGTAAATTGGACGGAAGCAAAGAATGGCGAGGGTGGAGCACTGCGATACGGGTGTGGGACAGGTGGCAGAGAACGAATGCCAGGATGGGGGAAGGCACAGATGCAGACACTCCCAGTCTCAAGACCCCTTTCCCTTCCTCTTTTCCCAACCAAGATTCCCCTCTCTCTGCCCACTTCCCACTCTGTCCACAATAGAGACCCATATCAGAATCAGGTTTATCATCACTCACATATGTCATGAAATCTGTTTTTTTTTTAGCAGCAGCAGTACAGCACAACACATAAAATTACTACAGCACTGTGCAAAATTCTTGGGCAACCTAGCTATATACATGTGCCTAAGACTTTTGAACAGTACTGTACATTTTGGAATTCAGCTCAAAACAACAACTTCTACTGGTCAACATCGACACTTCAATGACGCTTTATCTGAATGCAACCCCGCACCTTCATCACCTGTACTCTTCCGCATCAGTCCTGGTACAGACATCCATACCATGCGGTGCTGGTTCGCCACCAATCCCCCTGCCCCTACATTTCACCTGAAGTGTATACCAGATCTAGAAGTGCTGCATTGGCAGAGTCCTTGCCATTGTCAAGTACCCCTCCCTTCTGTCCCACAATCTCTTTGACCTCCATTAGGCAGAAGGTACCGCAGTATAAGAACAAGCACTGTTAGGCTGAGTAACAGTTTCTTTCCCCCAGGCTGTGAGACTTCTGAACACCCTGCTACCACCCAGTAGAGAATATTTTTTGACAATGCCTATAGCTTTATACTGTTGTATATTTAACTATATGTCACATATGCTCTTTGAGTCAACTTGTACATCTACAGAATATTTTTAGTAGAAGGAGGGGATACAGGGGAGGTGATAGACAGGTGAGAAGAGGTAACAGGCGATATAATACATTGCTCTTCCTTGGATCAGATTAAGCAGATAAGGCATGTAGGCTGATAAACACAAAAACCACAACTGCAACAAAATACAATTACTGAACACTATCACACATTAACCATTTCACTTAAGTACTTAAGTGATTTAGCACCTAGGGCATGTATCGGGTACTTTGGAACCAGTGTATTTATGACTCATTTCAAGCTAAAGGAACAAGTGAAAACACTACAGTATTTCAGTTAATCTGCAATCTGGTTGCATTATGTCTTCAGCTTTAATTCTGCAGGAAATACAATGAACACACATGACTTGTAAAGAATGTACTTACAGCATTCTGTAGTCTGTCCCTGCAATCTACCAAAAACAAAAATTAGGTAGGTTTATACAAGTACTCCGAAAGTGATTTTCCGTAGTTTTAATTTACTCTGCCATATTTTGAGACAAAATTGATGAGCATTTTAGAACCAAATGATGTTCTAGTTTCAATCTAGTAAAAATGGTTTACTCAGTGACCTCAACAGCTTGAAGCTGGAGTGTTCCCACCACAATTATCTTTCGCTAATTTCAGTTTGATGAAAATTCCTGCCGCAGTCTGATGTGCAAAACCGCTGAGGGATATCCAAAAGGTTTGCAATGTCTGAATTCTGAGGAAACACCAGATTTGGGCCTAACAGGCCTAAATGGCCAATGATAAGGCTTAGATACAGCAGTCATTCAAATCTACAATTATGCAAGGGGATAAGGACATCTTCTACCAAGATCTGCTGAGAATTTCTGAGGAATTCAAACCAGGGTTGTTTTCCCTAATCCCACCCATCTACCATAACTGCCAAATGAAATTGCAGTTTCCTCTCTCAAGTACTTCTATGACTCTGAAGTATTTACACACTGCCACTCTCCACTCCCGGTCAGAACAGCAGCACTGATCCCTGGGTTCACCTGTAGCCATCAATCCCAAATCACACATACATTGTGGAAATAATTCAGAAAATGTGTAGCTTGGGTGGTTGATGGCTGGATTAAGTTGTTCTCCGATCTTGGCAATTCAAATGCAAACATTTCATCACCATATTGCACAGTAACAGCGAGCTGATATTGTTCTGTCGACGTTTCGGGCCGAGACCCTTCGTCACGAAGGGTCTCGGCCCGAAGCGTCGACAGTGCTTCTCCCTATAGATGCTGCCTGGCCTGCTGTGTTCCACCAGCATTTTGTGTGTGTTGCTTGAATTTCCAGCATCTGCAGATTTCCTCGCGTTAGCTGATATTGTTTCCTGATATATGGTGATGGCACGTGGTGATGTTGTTGGCGCGTGGCCTAGTGGGCAAGGCATCAGACTAGTAACCTGAAGGTCACTGGTTCGAGCCTCAGCTGAGGCAGCGTGTTTGTGTCCTTGAGCAAGGCACTTAACAACACATTGTTCTGCGACGTCACCGGTGCCAAGCTGCATAGGTCCTAGTGCCCTTCCCTTGGACAACATCGGTGGCGTGGAGAGGGGAAGGCCTGCAGCTTGGGCAACTGCCGGTCTCCCATACAACCCTGCCCAGGCCTGCACCCTGGAAACTCCAGGCGCAGATCCATGGTCTCGCGAGACCAACGGATGCCACCACCACCACCAACATGGTGATGAAACGTTTGCAAATGAATTGCCAAGATCAGATAACAACTCAACCCAACACATTCACTGGGGTCAATCCTTAGATGCACAGTCACGTCAGAAACTCCTGTCACCATTCCCACCACCGTTATTTCCCCAACCGTCATCATATGTGTGCCCTGATCGGCTATTTCACCTGCACTCGTCAGATCCTATATTCTCCTTTATATGTAGGCGTATCTGCAAATCATGATTCTTCCAAATCATGTCTGCACCTGTACCTGTCTGCCTGCCTCCTAACTGCCAGAGTCTGCTTCCTGAGTTTTCCTGATGCGGCATCTTCAGCCAAATTCCAGCACTAATCCAGACCCTAGGAAGTGCATCTATCGGGCAATCAGGGAAAATCTGAGAACTTCTTTGTCAATGAGACTCTGGTGTTAAGATTGCCTGGGCTCACCTTCATGGACTTCCTCCATGTTTCCCTTGATGTGGGGCTTGTGTACACCATTTCCATTTCATCCCACTCCTTTAAAAGTTAGAGGCCACTTTCTCCATAGGCACCTGAAGTAAAGGCCACTTAATTACAGCAGAAATGTTATCCCAAAGAATTTCCTGGGAATGATTTTCCAAAGAACTTAATAGAAGTGTAGGCAAAAATACTGGCAATTTTAACTTCCATTGTAAAATCCGAAGATTACATTCAATCTGGTTAAAAGCACTTTGGTTGTAGAAAATATTGGAAGATGTGCACAGTAAATTAATTACATACGTGATTTATATTTCCAGAGCAAAAACAACGCCAGAATTGCAATGAGACCCACACTAACACCGATAATAGAAGCTATAACTGTCTGGGAGCTCTTTCCTTCACACTTCACGTCAGCTGTAGCGTTCCCTGGCTTAATCTGTGTAAGTTTAAACGTTTCACATCTGGGGATGACACAGAAAAAAAAAAATCTGTACAAGCACCTGCAATAGTTGCTCCAAGTTTAATTATGATAAATCTGTTACAAGTGGATAAGTACCCAGATCCTAGTGGGATCTATCCTATGTTATTGAGGCAAACAACAGAGGAGATTGTTGGAACTTTGACAAAAATCCTTGTGTCCTTTCTGACCAGGGAGTTTAAAGTACTTACACTGTCCAGTTCTTACACTCTTCAGTTGATGAACTAATGCTTGAAAAACTCCCATTAGGACATTTCTCACACACTGTATCTTTTAAATTTGTTCCTGAAAAATAAAAGAATATATGACTATGCCAAGCAACCAGGAGAGAGCCAAAAGCATTTCTTACTATTCATGCACTCCAGTTAAAAATGATTAATTTTATTTGCATTACAACTATGTTTTCCATTGAATAAAATGAAGTTGTAGGTTTTGGTACTACAACTTTAAATATTTATTGAGCTGTCATTTGCAGAACCTGTAACTAAAAGTGTCAAACTCAGCAAAGACTTCACTGAATAGTCCTCACAGTGTTTAGGTGCAAGATTACCTGAACCTGTTTTGACTTCTAGCTTTCATTAGTTAATGCTTTCATATGGCTTCAATAGTTACTAGCGCCTATTATTACCTGGGTGGCATCACTGTACAACAAATATTTTCAGCTACTGGGGAGTGCAAGCAAGAAAATTAATGGGGGTAGTGTGAGGTCTATGGTATGCATCTGATGTACCAGCTCTGGGGTTTAGACACTCCAATCCTCAGGAGTATGGATAGCTGGTGCAGTTCCTATAAAGATTCTCGCCTGCTCCGCTCATTACAGGCCACGTTTTGGTGCCAAGATTAGGATACTTAAACAGCACCTGAACTCCGGTTTGGTGCTCAGTCGGCAGCTCAACTTTGGTTCAGTCTGTGATGGCATTGAGGATTTCTGTCTCCTCAGGTTCTCGTCTAGCATCTAGGCAAGAACCCTGATCTCATCTCATCGTGTCCCAATTCTAGTCTCAGATACTCCCGCACTTGAGTCCTTACCGTCCTCGCCTAGGCCTCTCAGCACAGCGAGGGCTTCATGACAACAGAAGAAATTGCACAAGCTTTGGAATAACAGTATGAGGAAGGTGCTGCAAAAAAATATCAAAGTATTTGCTTTTTAAATGGAGAACTGGAGCAGATCACGGTATAGACAGCCAAGCAGCAAATGAACAATAATAACCTACCTTTCTCTTTAACTCCTTGACCGGGTCGGCATGGTGTGTGCTTTACCACTGCCAAACAGTTCTGAATGCAATAATACCCTTCCCTGGGCTCACATACTGTATCGTGAGTGTCAGTACATGGTTTTTTAATTTGAAATCCCAGCTCTGTAAATAGAAAGCACTTCTGAGGTTAACACTGAATTAATACAGACTCCTTTCTATTTTAACTTGGACAAAAGAGAATATGAAACTGAAGCAGTAATTGAATGCTCAACCTCGTGTGCCCACTCTGCCATTCAGTCTTTTTTCCCTTCAGCATCCTTCTCTTACACTAAACCCACATCCCTCAATACCATCAAAATCCAAAAATCTATCACTCTTGTTCTTGAATATGAACGGCTACTGTGCCAGAGTTGCTGTGCCCTCACTCTGATATTGTGACCACCAGATCCAAGTGGAAATGCTGACCCCGCTTCTACTCCGTCAAGCCCAGTAGAATTTTGCTACTTCAGTGAGCTATATCTCTCAATCATCTTCTAAATTCTACAGAATAAATCCCAATCTGTTTAATCTTTCCTCATTAGACAATCCTTATCCTGGGAGTCATTGTTGTCCTCCTATCAGCAGTGCGTCCACCATTGTAAGATTAGATCAGTACTCAACATCCGAGGTACAGTCTCACCAAGATTCTATCAGCACTTGTCAGTCTATCACTTAAAACAAATTCTCCATATTCCTTTTTTTCAATCAAAGTGGATGACAGCACTTTTTTGTACTTTACATTCCATCGGCCACTCATTTAGCCTGCCTGCATCCCCTAAAGCCTTTCTGTATGCTCCTCACAACTCATACTGACTCCCTTGTATCTGCAGCAAACTTGGACGCATGACTGAAAACTGAAAAATAAACACTGAACTCCTGTACATATTCAGTTATTAGCTGATCTGTGAAAATAGAAAGAATTAATGTTTTGGGGTCAATTACATTCATTTAGCTGTAATGCTCACCCTGCACTACATGATGTGTCTTTTTAAGAACTGGTTTCAGGGATCAGGCCTGCTGGGTAAACAGAGACAGGCTGGGATGTGCCAATGAGTTACACTCATCTTTACAAGAAAACCAACAGCACCGACTGACCTGTGAACTTTGCAAATAGACTTTTTCACTGTTATGTAACTTTCACAAAGTGATAGGGTTCTCACAGCTGTTTTAAAACAATTGAAAAATAGATCACCTTTTCATTGATGCTGAAGCACATTGCAGCTAGGTCTTAAAACTTTACTTTGATGGCAGGAAGTCCCACAATACATTTGAATCAGTATCAGGTTCATTATCTCAGATGTATGTTGTGAAGTTTAACTTGAATCCCAGTTCATAATTTCACTATGGGTACAGTTACAGAATCATAGTCAAGCAGCTCCACTCCAACCGCCAAAAGCGGAACTTACCAGTGGCCAAACATTTTAAATCCCATTCCCATTCCGACATGTCAGTCCATGGCCTCCTCTTGTGAAGATGAGGCCATCGTCAGGTTGGAGGAGCAACACTTTATATTCCATCTGGGTAGCCTCCAGCCCGATGGCATAAATATCAATTTCTCCTTCCCCCCCCCCCCCCTTCTTCTGTTCCCCACTCTGGCCTTTTACCTCTTCTTACTGCTTATCACTACCCCTCCTCCTTTTCTTTCTCCTATGATCCACTTTCCTCTCCTATCAGATTCCTTTTACTCCAGCCATTTTTCCACCCACCCGGCTTCACCTATCACCTTCCAGCTAGTCTCCTTCCCCTTCCCACACCTTTTTATTCTGGTGTCGGCCTCCCTTCCTTTTTAGTACTGAAGAGCAGTCTTGGCCTGAAAAATTGACTATTTATTCATTTCCATGGATCCTGCCTAACTTGCTGAGTTCCTCCAGCATTTTATGTGTGTTGATACAGAATCACAGACTTCTATATCAGCAATAAGAAGCAGTAATAATACTTTGTAAATATGGCATATATAAGATTAGAAAGAGTAAACACATTTATGGAAAACCTGATCGTGATGGCTTGATCAATTCAGGATAGTTAGAGTCAGTATTATAATACATACCATGATCACACGCCTTACACTTTAAACAATTTTCCAGGCTAGTTGGATACTCTATATATTCTCCAGCTGCACATGGACTACACAATGTACTCCTCATTACGTTGCAGTGTTGCTCTACACTACTGCCTGCAATAAAATGAAACACGTGCATTGGAAAAGGCAGACATGGAATTACAATGCTTGTTCTGCTATCAGGAAGCCAGTTAGAATGTAGTTTGCTACAAACAAAAAATCACTTGAGATCCTTTTTCTTTGAAGGAAGGAACAGCAGCATTTTAAGAAAGTCATGATTTTTTTAGGGGGAGGCATAAGGAAACTAAAGTTTTTTTCTCATTTGCAGTCCCTCAATGCAGTGGATCATTTGTTTACCCACTCCTGGTCTGTGACAATTGATAAACTAATACGGGCCTTATAGACTCTATTACAAACTGGGCAGGATGTGTGTGACTGGGCAGGTGGGTTGTAATTTGAGAGGCAATGTGCTCATTCTTCCATTTGCTCTGGTCTTTTGTGTTCTACCAATGCATAGACCTTGAGTCCCTCAAAGCCATCTCATATGCCAGTATTGGGACTGCTACTTTTCACATTGTTTGCCAATGATTTATATAGTGGAATTGATGGCTTTGTGGAAAAGTTTGTGGGTAATACGAGGATAGGTGGAGGGGTAGGTAGTGTTGAAGAAGCAATGTTTTTGCAGCAG